>NC_135371.1:172674803-172974803 GCF_049243985.1 Paroedura picta | reverse complement strand
GCCTACCTCGCAGGGCCATCGCAAGGATAAAATGGATAAAACATTCACCAGAACCCTGTGAGGGAGACCGAGCTAAGTCTCTGATGGGCCCAAGGTCTCCAGGCAAGCTTCCGCCGCAGAGTGAGGATTCAAACCCGGGTCCCGTGTGCACTATCACACACTTTCTGCATGCCCGCCTTCTTGCTACTTAGCTTCACCCACTGTTCCACGCATAGCCCTGGGCTGATCTAAACACCGCCTTCCCCTTTGGATACCCCTTGCCCTCGTTGCCCTAGATTGCCAGGGCTTCCCGTACCTGGAGCGCAGCTGTCCACCAAAGCACCAAGCGCCCGGCCGCTCTGCCAGTCCTTGCTGAAGTTGGTGATGGGCAGCTGGGGCAGCTTGTTTTGGATCCAGCCCAGCAGCCGCTGCTTGGGGGTCTGCTTCTTGGCCTCTTCGTCGTCCTCCTCGTCCCACATGGGCATGGAGATGGAGTAGTGCAGGATCAGCGTCCAGATGAGGCCCAAAATGAGCTTCAGGTTCCCATCCACGATGGCTTTGCTGTCTGGCGGGGAAGGAAGGGGCACCGGTCAGTGCGGGGGGCAAAGGGGCGACCGCCACGGAAACCCACCCACCAGCAGACGGGCGGCCCCGTCACGGAAGCTGGGGGACGTTTTTGTATATGATAACAGCTGCGAGGAAACTATGAGCACAGAACGGCAAACATGAGACCCTACCTACGGCCGAGGGCCGGATGCTCAAAAACAGGAGAACCGGCCGAAACGGCAAAACTCACGGCACGGATCAGAGAAAAATCGGCATCTTCTTTTGAAACGGAATGAGAACCTCTTAGCGACTTCTTGCATCATCAAGACAACAAATGAATTGCTAACTGAGGGATTTAAGGATTCAATGCGGGGAGAAGGAAATAAATAAGAGATTAATTTAAAGATACATCGGCATACCTTTAGACTGGATTAATAAGGGACGCTAGGGTACGTCAATATATTTTATTAGGTATGATAAATGAGGAACTAATATATTCTATATAACTCTTATAAGTCTGCTCTTTCTATGTCCTTTCTATTTCATTTATGTTGTTGTTAGGTGCGAAGTCGTGTCCGACCCATCGCGACCCCCTGGACAATGATCCTCCAGGCCTTCCTGTCCTCTACCATTCCCCGGAGTCCATTTAAGTTTGCACCGACTGCTTCAGTGTCTCCATCCAGCCGCCTCATTCTCTGTCGTCCCCTTCTTCTTTTGCCCTCGATCGCTCCCAGCATTAGGCTCTTCTCCAGGGAGTCCTTCCTTCTCATGAGGTGGCCAAAGTATTTGAGTTTCATCTTCATTTCATTTATACTGTCCTTCATTTCATTTACTGTACTTCATTTCATTCATACTGTACCCCGAAGTCTCAGGGTGATTTATATGAAACAAGAAAATGATACAGATAACTCCATTTATAGTACAGTATTTCATTTATACTATACTATAAATGGAGTTATCTGTATCATTTTCTTGTTTCATATAAATCGCCCTGAGACTTCGGGGAGGGCGGTGTATAAATACAATAAATAAATATAAAATAAATACATTTCTATTCTTTTTTATCACCCATGTATGCTTTCATTTAGAAAAATATTATACCCTCTTTTCATTTCCTTTTTTATTCTCTGTTACTTTTTTCTCCATGTTTACTTCACCAAAAACTTTCAAGAAAGAGTTACTTTAAAAAAGGAAGCCACACAAGCAGATGCCAAACAGTAGCAACATGTACACTTGCTAAATCTAGGGCCAGGATTTTATATGTATCAAAACAGGAGAGAGGATCTTTACCAGATCACACAGAACGGGTGAACAAAAGTCCGGGACACGCCTCCATGGCCAAACGTACATATCTGATGCCAAGCAAATCAATACCGGATATTAACAGAAAACAGAGCCCAACATTAGAATGTATCGATTGATGAAGCAGGATAGAAAAAGTTACGTGATTTAGGCGAGTTATTTTGAAAGGAGGGAAATATAAACCGCGAGGGGGGGAAATAATTGGTGCTTTTGAAAAATGCAGATGGTATCCTGCGATGTTTCAAGCTTAATGTTCATATTCGAGGTTCTGTGAATGATATACGTAGCAACTTGCTCTGTTCCTGCAATATCTTGTTTTCTGAATAAAATCTTTTTTCTTTTTTAAGGCAAAGCCATGTGGCCCTCCATTTGCAAGACCCTCAACAAGACGGCACAGTTTGAGTCTGAGGCCGCCTAGATTACAGGGGTAGTCAACCTGTGGTCCTCCAGATGTCCATGGACTACAATTCCCATGAGCCCCTGCCAGCTGGCAGGGGCTCATGGGAATTGTAGTCCATGGACATCTGGAGGACCACAGGTTGACTACCCCTGACCTAGAAGACTGATGAAGCTTTATTCAAGGGATAACCTTTTGTGTTCGTGTACACTGGGAAGGCACTGGCAAACCACCCCGTATTGAGTCTGCCATGAAAACGCTGGAGGGCGTCACCCCAAGGGTCAGACATGACCCGGTGCTTGCACAGGGGATACCTTTACCTTTACACTTCAGTTACAGTGTGCATGCACATGAATGCTGATCCCCAGAATTAAACTCTTGTTGGTCTTAAAGGTAACCCTGGACTCAAGAGAGTTTTATTTCATAGGGTAGCCATAGGTCAGAAGTCACTTGACAGCACTTCCAACACGTACACTGTGGGGGCCAGTCACAGCAGAGGGGAATTCAGGTCCCGCCTCTGGATTCTCAATTCCCACTTAGTTGAAAAAGACATCACCAGTGTCCTCAAGAGTCATGCAAGACTCAGTTTTATGGGAAACCTGTGGGAGAACATTTTAACCTCCCTGGGCACTCAACAGGGGACCTCAAGGTAGCTGTTCCATTGAACAGAAATTTCAGAAAAATGAACAATAGCTTGCTGAATTGCATGTTATTATAACACTCAGGACAGTGGACTCCCCTGGGCTTAACAGGGATATCGGCTTGTTACCCCACCACATGAGCTAAGGCACTCAGTTCTCATTTATATCCAGAAACTGAACTTGTTGGGGTTTCTGTTCTGGGCTCTAACTCCGTTCCCACATCTATTGTTTATACCAATTTGCAGCTACATATGCATCTTACCGGATATGCTGTTTTAATCTCAGCTCTGTTCATTGCTCAGCTACTTATGCATCTTTGCTCTGATTGGCCCCCCTACCTGTGCATAACACAAAAGCCAGGCCAGCCCAAGTTAGTACTTGAAGGGGAGCCCACCGAGAAGTCCGGAGTTGCTCTGCAGAGGCAAGCAAAGGCAAACAGCCTCGGAATGCCTCTTGTCTTGAAAGCCACATTGGGGATGCTGTGGACCAGTTCAGACTTGACACTGTGACCTTGGATGCTTCGCTATGAGGGATGCATTCTCCACTAAATCAGTAAAGTAAGTTCAGACTGAGAGAGCAGGTATTCTGCATCGCTCCATATTGCTCTTCTCCCAAACCGCTTCCAGTTCTTTGCCACGGCTTCCCTATGTTCTGCACAACAACTGCCCTGTTTGCCTGGAAACCACATTACATGTCACAGGCGATCTGACGAAACCAGAGTTGGTGGGTTTTAGGGTGGGGAGAGGCCTCAATGGAGTATAATGCAGGGATAGCCAAACAGATGTCCATGGACTACAATTCCCATGAGCCTCTCTAGAGCCCTCCTCCAAAGCAGCCATTTTCTCCAGGGGAACCGGTCTCTGTTGCCTAGAGATGAACTGCAGAACCAAGGGGATCTCCAGCTCCCACCTGGAGGCTGGCACCCCTCAATGAGCCTCATTCTTCCCTGCCATTCCAGCATCCAAGAGCCACTGAGTCAAACAGGTGATCTCATTACCTTTGCAGATTCACAAGGGCTCTTCTTCCTTCCAGGAAGCCACTCGCCAGCTGAATCACAGCCCTTCGAGTGCTGCCAGCTCAGCAGAGTGGCCCAAGGATGGGCAAACGCCCCCTCCCCAGCAGGAAACAAAAGACCCCGGAGAAGCAAGGGGGGGGGAGATGCACTCCACATCTGCCTGTGCTCCGACCCAGTCAGAGTGAAGTTCACCTCAAGGCAGATAAAATTCCAGGCCAAGGCTGGAGAAACAGGTCAAGAATCTGTGCTTTCCCCAGACTTCCCTGCACATGTCGAAAAGGATGCCAACCTCCAGGTTGGGCCTGGAAATCCCCAGCTATTTAATTTTTAAAAAATATTTATAAACTTAAAGGCCAGTGCACCAGACCTGTCGGTTCAGTTGACCTCCAAATGAGCAAAGATCGGTTCCCCTGGGGAAAAAAAGGCAGCAGCTTTGGAGGGTAGGGGGGCCTTGGACCCCACTGAGGTATGGGGGTGTCAGACTACCCCCAACCCCAATCCTCTGGAGTGACAGCCCATCTCTAGGCTGCAAAGGCCTCTCTCCTCCCCAAAGCACCCCCAAATGTAATTGGAAACTAACTCAGACGCCCATTCCACCGTCAACAGAGCAGGACTTGTGAAATGGCAAACCAGAACAAAAAGGATTTTCTTCCCACCATAAATAATTCTGCCTCCCAACAAGGTCCCTTCACAAAATAAAGGCCACATGATCTCAGGCAAGTACATCAGAAGAGCCCTTGCTGATGCAGACCAGTGGAGGTCCATCTTTTCCAGCATCCTGACATACACAGAGGCCAACCAGTTCCTTTGGAGGCGATCAACAGAGCAGAGAGGCCGAGGCCTTCCCCTGAGAAGACCCTCAGAAGAGCCCTGCTGGGTCAGGCCAGGGAGGGTCCCTCCAGTCCAGCCTCCCGTCTCACCCAGGGGCCAGCCAGGTCCTCTGCAGGGCCAGCCACAGGGCAGAGAGGCTGAGGCCTTCCTAAGAACATCGGAAGAGCCCTGCTGGATCAGGCCAGGGGTCCATCTGGTCCAGCATCCTGTCTCACACAATGGCCAGTCAGTTCCCCTGGAGGGCCACCAGCAGCTTAGAAATGATATCCTTTTGCTGGAGAGGAGCAGGCAGGCTAGAAGAAAGTCGCTCTCTGCATCGATTCACGTGGGAGTTACGACCAAAATCGAAAAGGCAACAGAGGAGCGCTGAGCGGCACAAGCTAGGCCCTCCGGAAGGCAGCATGGGACGGGGCTGGAACGATCTCCCTCCGAGAACCCAAAGCGAAGGGATGCTGCCAAGATATTCCCGCAGAGCTGGGAGAGGAGAACCGAGCAAAGTCAGCCAAGTTAACTCCCTCCAAGTTGAGCCAGCCTCGGACCCTGCTGACGCATAACCACACACGCACCCTGCCAATAATCCAACACCAGGTAATTAGTCTGTCAGCTCTGATTGCCACTGGTTGACGGCGTTCGCACTGTTGTCGCCAAGGGGGGGAAATCTCTGTGCCGGGCGAGGCAGTGTGCATGCACAGGAAAGACGACGCCCACAATTCGATTCTGTTTATTTCAAAGATGCCCCTGAACTTGTTTGTTTATCGCACTGCATGTGTAACGGAGCCAGGGCAGGGATGCCCAGAGGGGGCTCGCCTTTGCCGGTCTCCACTTCGTGGTCCCTTCGTGTTCCTTGTTGGAACTGCCTCCCAGATCCTTGGAAATCTCCCATCCAAATACCAGCTCAGGTGAGCCCAGCTTAGCTCCCAGGATCTGGCTTGGACTTAAACTTTAGTTCTACCACAATAAAACCAGAGTCCAGTAGCACCTTGAAGACCAACAAAGATTTATTCAAGGCGTGAGCTTTCGAGGGCAAGCACTCTTTGTCAGATTAAGAACTGACCATCATAACTGACCATCAGTTCTTAGTCTGAGGAAGAGTGCTTGCACTCGAAAGCTCACGCCTGAAAGAAATCTGTGTTGGTCTTCAAGGTGCCTGACTGGACTCTGATTTTATTGGGCTACTTCAGACCAACACGGCTACTCAGCTGAATCACTCAAGAAGCGGGCCTGCCAGTGAAAGCTCACGCCTAGAATTCAACTTGGCCAGTCTGAAAGGGGACACTGAATTCAGAGCACCACTGGATTCAACACAGCTGCGCACCTTTATCGATCTGAAGATGTGTCCATAGGAAAGATTTTATTTGTTTATTCAATTTATTGCCCGCCGCTCCCTGAAGGCTCACGGCAGGTCAGAGTTGCCGGAACAAAAGCCCCAGTATAATCCCCTCAAAACAGACATAAAGTCAGATTGCATCTCTAAAAACCCTTAAGACACGGCCGGCAAACTCGCCCCAATATCATCTAGAGGGGGAGGGAGGGAGGAAGAGGGTGCAGGTGGAATTCACCACCACTTCTATAGGAGGGGCCCCAATCCATCCGGCCACCTGGCCTCAACTGTAGACCTGGTGGAAGAGCTCCCTTTTGCAGGCCCTGCAGAACTGTTTTAGCTCCGTCAGGGCCCTGATTTCCTCCGGCAGCTCATTCCACCAGGTCGGGGCCAGGACCGAAAAGGCCCTAAGCCCTGGTGGAGGCAAGGCACGCTGCCCTTGCCAGTCTTAAAGGTGCCACTGGAGTCAAACTTCGTTCTAGCGTGGCACAGTTGCCAGGCCAACATGATGCTGTTGAAATGAAGGTTCAAGAGAAGGACCCTGTCCAGGCATGCTCTTTCAGGGAGCAGTAAGTCCCTAGTAACCAGGAGCCAATCTTCGTCCAGAGGATGCTGCAGAGGTGGTTTTCAAAACATTAGAAACCTCAAGGGGGTTTATTCGTCCACAGTGTCCTGAATATATCCTTTTATGTAAAGGAGCCAACTGGCTATAACAAATCTTGTATGTACGCTGGTTTTATTCAATGCCTGGCCATTGATAACACAGTTACTATGCACGTACACATTGATTTAGTTGGCATCTGCCAACGAAAGCGCGTCTAGTCAAGGCTACGGTCTTCCCAGTTGCAATGTATGGCTGCGAAAGTTGGACCATAAGGAAGGCCGAGCGTCAAAGAATTGAGGCTTTTGAACTCTGGTGCTGGAGAAGACTCTTGCGAGTCCCTTGGACTGCAAGGCGAACAAACCTGTCAGTCCTAGAGGAGATCAGAACTGCCTGCTCCGTAGAAGGCCAGATCCTGAAGATGAAACTCAACTACTTTGGCCTCCTCATGAGAAGGGAGGACTCCCTGGAGAAGAGCCTGATGCTGGGAGCGATCGAGGGCAAAAGAAGAAGGGGATGACAGAGAATGAGGTGGCTGGATGGAGACACTGAAGCAGTCGGAGCCAACTTAAATGGACTCCGGGGAATGGGAGAGGACAGGAAGGCCTGGAGGATCATTGTCCAGGGGGTCGCGATGGGTCGGACATGACTTCGCACCTAACGACAGCAACACATTGATTTGATTGAGGCTGTGCTAAAAGCTTGGGGTTTTTAATTTAAATAGTAGTACTATATGTTTTGAAAAATTGTTTTCTACCCTGCACCGGCGTAAGTTCATTCCCCTTATTTTGTCCTTTTTAGGTTCTTGGCTTTTATTTGGGTCAGGATATTTTCTCCTTTTTGCTTTGGACATGAAAAGCCACACCCGGGGGCTCAACTCGGTTGGTCTTCAAGGTGCCCCCCCCCCCGGTCCCAGCCTCGGTTCTGCTGCTCCAGAGCAGCCCAGCAGCCTCCCTGAATCGCTCGGAAATGCGCAGGCTCCCCACAGCCCCGACCCAGAATCAAACTTTCGCAGTCTTAAAGGGGCCTCCGAACTCAAAACTGGGTTCTGCAGCTTCCGAACAAAAACGGGAACCCGTACGAATCTCTCCCAAAGGGGGAATTCGCTCCAAAAACTCACACCCTGAATAAAGCTTGCGTAGCCTTAAAGGTGCTCCCGGACTCCCGATTTTGATCTGCGGAAAGCAGGGACCAGGGTGGAGCCTGCTTTGCCACTAACTCTCTGCTTTTTGTTTTGGCGATTGGGCTTGGAGGCTCCCATCCCCTCGCCGATGCTGGGGGGGGGGGAAAGGGAGGGAAGAGAGACAGGACACCCCAGCCGCCTCCCCACCCTGCGTGCGCCGCCCGCCCACCCCGCCACACAGCCCCTTCCATGCCGCGCCAGCATTTTTTAGCCTTATATGGAGCGGCCGGCCCTGCAGCGGCTGCAGCTCCTCTCCCGGCAGGATCCTCCTTCCAGGGGGAGGAGAGAGAGAGAACATCCCTCCGCATGCGAGAGCCCTGCCCCTCCATCCCTCCCCACATCCTGCCGTTCCCGGTCAGCACATCCTTTGCACCAAGGGAGGGGAGAAAAAGGAACCAGGGGGGCTGGGAAAGCTAAGGGGTGATGCATGGGGCACTCTGGAAAACCAGCCCACTCCTAAAGCCATGTATGGCTTTGCCTCATGCTCCCTAGCTAGTGTTTGGAAGGGGGGGGCTGCCAGTTCTCAGTGCCGGCTGCCAGCCTGGGTTGGTCTGAGTCAGCGTCTGTGGCCCAGTGACTCACTGCATCGGAGACCAGCACTGGATTCCAGTCCAGCCCCGTCTCCTGCAAATTCCTTCTGGTGCTAGACGCAAGCTTCCGGCTAGAGCTGGGGAGGGGGCCGTCTCTGCCCTCCCGCTGGGTCAGTCTGAGCACAGGAACAACCAGGGGACCGCTCGGATGTCCCAGGGCGTGAGCCTCTGAGAGGCAGACCTCGCTTCATCAGATACCAGCAGGAAGGGAGACTGTGGTGTCTTTACCTCCCAGGTGAACAGCGGGAGCTGCAAAAGGAGGAGCTGGGGTGCAATGCAAAAGGGAACACACTTGAGTAGGGCAGGGAGTATAATCGCCATGCGCGTTGTCCCTTTGCATCTTTCTTCGCAATGCCCCACTGGGAAAGAAGGACTCAAATCTCTGTTCTGACTTAGCTGACGAAGGGAGGTCCGACTCTCAAAAGCACATGCCCCCAAAATACAAGACGAAGGAGGGTTGGTTCTTATATGCCGCTTTGAGAGGAAAGGGAAGGCGACTGTAAGCCGCTTTGAGCCTCCTTCGGGTAGGGAAAAGCGGCATATAAGAACCAACTCTTCTTCTTCTTTTCTCTATCCGAAAGAGTCTCAAGGTAGCTTCCATTCGCCTTCCCTTTCCTCTCCCCACAACAGACACCTTGTGAGGGAGGGGAGGCTGAGAGAGCCCTGAGATTACTGCTAGGTCAGAACAGCTCTATTAGTGCCGTGGCGAGCCCAAGGTCACCCAGCTGGCTGCATGTGGGGGAGCGCAGAATCAAACCTGGCTTGCCAGATTAGAAGTCCGCACTCCTAACCACGACACCAAACTAGCTCTCAATATCCAAATATTATTGGATGAGAAGGTGCCACTGAACTCAAACCTAGCTGTTTGACTGCACATCCTTAGAACAGCTGGGGCACAGGGGGAGAGCCCCTGCTTGGCAGGAAGGTCCCAAGTTCGAGCCCCGCTTATACTGCATTTTAGGTTTTGAGGGTCTAATTCTGTATGAGGCAGTTTTGTGCCTTCCCTCTGAAGCCCTCCCCCTAGAACGAGGTGGGGGGGGGAGAGAGGACAGAGCCAGCTCCAAAGCCACCCCCCCACCTGCCCAGCCACACTCCACCCAGGGGGAAGGGTGCCCAGCCAACCTAACCCAAGCTGCCTTCTAGGTATCTTGTGAGAATAGAAGACCTTTGGCCAGGGTCATCGGCAGCCTTTTCAGGGGGTTGGATGCCTGGAAATAAGAAGAAGAGTTGGTTCTTAGATGCCGCTTTTCTCTACCCAAAGGAGTCTCAAAGCGGCTTCCAATCACCTTCCCTTCCTCTCCCCAAAACAGACACCCTGTGAGGGAGGGGAGGCTGAGAGAGCCCTGATATCACTGCTCGGTCAGAAGTTTTATCAGTGCTGTGACTATCCCAAGGTCACCCAGGTGGCAGCATGTGGGGGAGCGCAGAATCGAACCCGGCATGCCAGATTAGAAGTCCGCACTCCGAACCACGACACCAAATGACAGATTCACACCCCAAGAAGGGTCGGGGTTCCACCTTCCATCCCCAGTTACCAGAGCGGTTCCTCCACCGGCACTCCACACATGGAAATACCAAGCCTCGGCAACCACAGCAAATGAACCTCGAGGCCTGCTTCTGCATTTCGGCCCAGACCGCAAAGCAGCCGATGTGCAACTGGCCCAGTCGAGCTCCCAGACAGCGCTCCTGCGGCCTGCCAAGGACCACGGCCCCCACGCCAACGTCGACAAGCACAGGGCAAATTCGGGAAGAGAGCTGCCGGGCAGTTCAAGAGCCCTTCAGGTTGCAAGGGGACGAGGCAAAGAGTTGTTTTTTTATCCCCCCCTTTTCACTGCCCAAAGGAGTCTCAAGTTAAGTTTACGATTGCATTCCCTTCCTTTCCTCACAACAGACCCCCTCCTTGTGAGAGAGGTGGGGCTGAGAGAGCTCTGTGTGAACCACCCTATCAGGACTGCGACTAGCCCAGGGTCACCGATATGGCTCCACACAGAGGAGCGGGGAATCAAACCCGGCTTGTCAGATTAGAAGGTGCTGCTCTTCTCTACACCACACTGAACCTGTCGGAGTAGCCCTGATTCTAGCCGGGGAAGGAACACAGTCCTGAGTTTCCAAGAATCCTTTTAGTGCTTTCGGGAAGGATCTGTGGCCCATTCATAGAGCATCTCCTAAGCACACAGAGGGTCCCAGGTTCAATCCTCAGCACCTGCAGTTCAGAAGGACCAGGCACAGGGGAAGTGAAGAGACCCCGGAGAGGTATTGCCCATCTGAATATACAACACCTTAAAGGATCAGGGGTCTGATTCAGTGTAAGGAAGTTTCCCATGTCAGCAAAGGGTTGCGGCTTAGCGTACAATATTTGCTCAACAGGCAGAAGGTCCCCAGTCCAATCCCCAGCAACTTCTGTTATAAAAGGACCAGGCAGGAGGGGATGGGAAAGGCCTTGGCCTGAGACCCTGGCTCAGTGGCAGAGCCTCTCCTTGGCAGGCAGAAGGTCCCAGGTTCAATCCCCGGCATCTCCAGGTAAAAGGACCAGGCAGGAGGGGATGGGAAAGGCCTTGGCCTGAGACCCTGGCTCAGTGGCAGAGCCTCTGCTTGGCAGGCAGAAGGTCCCAGGTTCAATCCCCGGCATCTCCAGTTAAAAGGACCAGGCAGGAGGGGATGGGAAAGGCCTTGGCCTGAGACCCTGGCTCAGTGGCAGAGCCTCTCCTTGGCAGGCAGAAGGTCCCAGGTTCAATCCCCGGCATCTCCAGTTAGAAGGACCAGGCAGGAGGGGATGGGAAAGACCTTGGCCTGAGACTCTGGCCCGACACCAACTCCGTCAGTCGTCTACCTTTACTAAGAAGTGAAGCCAAGAGCCCGGAGTCAGACCCTAAGAGCAATGGGCAGCTGGACTCCAGTACCCTATGATCCAAGCAACGCCAGCCCCCTGAGAGGCTAGGCTGCCCTGCCTCCCACCAGCTGTGGGGCCATGCTGAGATCCTCACCCCCCTGGACCATTCAGGATGGGGAGGATCTGGTACCAGCTTCCCCTTAGGGCAAGAAATCATTGCTTATGATATAAATCTTTTCCTCATGGGAAAAGGTACCCAGCAACACCCCACCCCCTTCCCCAGAAGAGGGCTGCCAACCTCCAGCAGTACGATTGGCCCAGCCTCTTGGCATAGATGGGTCAGCCCAGTCTGGCCAGGGAAAGAGAGGTAGGCCCACAGAATAGCCAGAAGGCAGATATTTGGGATAACCAAGGAACCAAGCAGGGAAGGCCAGAAGACCAGTCCTTACCCCAAGAAGCAGGCCAAGACCACAAGCCACTGAGAGGCATGCCTCAAGCACACAGCCTCTGGCAAGCAAGGGAGAGACGCACCATCTCAGACATGAAGCTGCCTTGGAGTAAATCAGAATTTCTGTCCATCCAAGTCAGTATTGCCCACTCAGCTGGCAGCGGCTCTCTGTCTCAGGGCTTCTTATGACCTTCAGCCTGGTCCTTTTAACTGGAGAGGCTGGGGATTGAACCTGGGACCTTCTGCCTGCCAAACCAGGCTCTGCCACTGAGCCAGGGTCTCAGGTCAAGGTCTTCCCCATCCCCTCCTGCCTGGTCCTTTTAACTGGAGATGCCAGGGATTGAACCTGGGACCTTCTGCCTGCCGAGCAGAGGCTCTGCCACTGAGCCAGGGTCTCAGGTCCAGGTCTTTCCCTTCTCCTGCTGCTTATCTGAGGGTTTATGCCAGAGGAAGCCCATTTGGGGATGAAGTCTGCTTGCCCTATACAATTTGGGAGCTCTCCCGTCCGGTGGGTTATGGTGTTTCAATGGGCGTGAGAATTTTGCAGCTTTTATGGGGTTCTGTGTGATGATGGTGACCCACCATGACCCACTCAAGGAGAGTGGCAGGATACAAATTGAAACATAAATAAAATAAACTCGGCAAGACAGTTTGGTCCTGTGGTTAGGAGCTGCGGCCTCTAAGCTGGAGAACCCAGGTTGATTCCTCACTCCTCCTTCACGTGCTGGGTGACCCCGAGCCAGTCTCAGTTCTCTCAGAGCTCTCTCAGGCCCACCTCCCTCACAGGGTGTCTGTTGCGGGGAGAAGAAGGGAAGGCGATTGGAAGCCGTTTTGAGGCTCCTTCGGGTAGAGAAAAGCAGGATATGAGAACCAACTCTTCTTCTTAATATCAGGGCTCTCTCGGCCGCCCCTCCCTCACAGGGTCTCTGTTCCGGGGAGAGGAAGAGAGGGGTGATCATCAGCCGGTTTGAGACTCCTGTGTGGTACAAACCCCCCAGCTCCCTCCGGCTTTTGAGTTAATCTCACCTTTCCTCTCTACTCCTCCAATACAGGAAGTTCCTCAGCCTCCGGGGCAGGAGGAGAACCCATGAGGCACTTCCCATTTTTCCCAACTGGCATACAAGTGGGCGAAGGAAGCAGGCAGCCAGTTCATCGGCTTGGGATCCCGTGCGCAGAAGGGGGTTCGGGGTCGCACCTGAACAAAGCTGGAGTCCAGGGGCACCTTAAAGGCCAGCAAACTTAATTCTGGGTAGAAGCTTTCGTGGGCCGGGATGCTTGAGAGAAATCAACCCAGATTCTGCCAAGCCGTACATAGAATTGTTTAAGGGGGGGGGGGAGATTCAGATGAAGTTCTGTGCAAGATGGAAGAGAGGAAGGAGTCCCTGGATCCCAAATTTGTTGGTGGGGGGGGGGGATGCAAATCAGCACACAAACACCGGACTTCAACAGAAGGGAAACCAACGTTTGGCTACAAGCAGATAGGGTAGTCAAACTGCGACCCTCCAGATATCCATGGACTACAATTCCCATGAGCCCCTGTCAGGGGCTCCTGGGAATTGTAGTCCATGGACATCTGGAGGGCCGCAGTTTGACTACCCCTGTATAGACAAAGAGACCCTGCAGCATAGGGGTCCACAAAGGACTTCCCCTGGGGGGGGGCTACTTGGGGGGCCACTTCAACTAGACCCAGGAGGGCTCAGCCTGCCTGCCGGAGCCAAGTTTGCTCCAAGAGGGAACCGTTCCCCAACCGGGCGCCCGCGGGCCCAGCCTGGGCGCCCAGGAAGCTAACGGGCCTTTCCCCGAGCGGCGGGCGCCGAGGTGGGCGCGGCCCGGGCGGGGAGGGGACGGGAGAGGAGAGGAGGGGCCGGCGGCTGCCCGACCGCGCACGGAGGAGGCCGGGGCGAGGGAGCGCTCGCGTTCTTTCTTTCTTTCTTTCCTTTTTGTTTTGCAGACTCCAGACAAAAAAAAGAAGAGGAGAAAAAAGGACAAAAAAGGGCCTGAAATCGGAGCCGCCCCCCCCTCCTGCCCAAACCTCGGCGTCTGGCCCCGGCGCCGCCCCTCCAGGAGGCCCCGGGCGCCCACCCCCACCCCACCCCAGGCCCCCCAGGCCATGCCGCGCCCCGCAACGCCGTGCCCGAGGGCGCACCCGCACTCTCCCCGGTGCGCCTGGGCGCATTCCAGCGGTGGCGGCTGCGGAGCTCGCCCGGGCGCCTTTCGGTCGCCGCCCCCTCCCCTGCTCAAGGCCGACCCCTCTCCGGCCGGCCTGGCCAGCCTCAGTCCCCTGCCCCTTCTCCCCTCTCCCGAAGTTGCCACCTCCCGCAGGGGGAAGTCCGGGAGATGGCGGGGGGCGGCTCTTGCGGCACAGGGAGGGAGGAGGGCCGCAGAGCGTGAGTCCCGTTCCCCCACGCAGTCCCACCGCCCGAGCAGCCATTTTCCCTCCCCGCGGAGGCTTGCCAACTCCCGCCCGGGAGTCCCCCCCTTTCCCTTGACTCACCGATGGAGACGAGCTTGATGCTCTCCCGCTCGAGGAACTCGAGGGCCACCGAGACGTTCTCCAGCTGCATCTGGCGGAAGGTGGGCCGCGCGTTGTACTTGCGGCCCATCTTCTTCTGGCTGAGCACCTCGAGGAGCGCGATGAGGCGCAGGCCGTCGCCCAGGTCCGTCTGCAGGTTGCCGATGCGCTTGTGCACGCACTTGAGGTGCTCGTTGCACCAGCGCGTGAACGTGTTCTGCTGGATCTTCTTCCACGGCGCGTCCTCGGCCAGGTCCTTCTCCGTCGCCGGCATCTCGGCCGCCGCCTCGCCGCCGCCGCCCCCCGGCGTGCTGCTCCCGCTCTGGCTGCTCCCGCTGCTCCCGCCGCCAACTCCTCCTCCGCCCGCGCCGGCGGCCTGCTGCAGCCGCGCTTGGGAGGCGCTCATTATAAGGGCCGGCGGGGGAGGGACCCCGGCGGGCTGGGCTGGGCTGGGCTGGGCTGGCTGGGCTGGGCCGGCGGTTAAAGGCGCAGGAGCCTGGAGCTGCGGGGACACAAGAGAGAGAGAGGGTGAGCCCCTCCCAGGCCCCGATCCTGTCGTTCCTGCGTCTCCTGGGGAGCCCAGGAAGGGGCCCGCCTAATTAGGGAGGCCAGCCTCCAGCCGGGGCCGCGGATTCCCCCGGAATGACAGCTCGTCTCCAGGAGACAGAGAAAAGTCCCAATGGACACTTTGGAGGGGGGACTCTGTGGCCTTGGACCCCACTGAGGGTCAGGGATGCCAGCCTCCAGGTGGGGCCTGGGGATCCCCTGGAATTCCAGCTCCTCTCCAGGCTGCAGAGATCAGTTCCCCTGGAGGAAAGGGCTGCTTGGGAGGGGGGACTCTGTGGCCTTGGACCCCACTGAGGGTCAGGGATGCCAGCCTCCAGGTGGGGCCTGGGGATCCCCTGGAATTCCAGCTCCTCTCCAGACTGCAGAGATCAGTTTCCCTGGAGGAAAGGGCTGCTTGGGAGGGGGAACTCTGTGGCCTTGGACCCAACGGAGGGTCAAGGATGCCAGCCTCCAGGTGGGGCCTGGGGATCCCCTGGAATTCCAGCTCCTCTCCAGGCTGCAGAGATCAGTTCCCCTGGAGGAAAGGGCTGCTTGGGAGGGGGGACTCTGTGGCCTTGGACCCCACTGAGGGTCAGGGATGCCAGCCTCCAGGTGGGGCCTGGGGATCCCCTGGAATTCCAGCTCCTCTCCAGACTGCAGAGATCAGTTTCCCTGGAGGAAAGGGCTGCTTGGGAGGGGGAACTCTGTGGCCTTGGACCCCACTGAGGGTCAGGGATGCCAGCCTCCAGGTGGGGCCTGGGGATCCCCTGGAATTCCAGCTCCTCTCCAGACTGCAGAGATCAGTTCCCCTGGAGGAAAGGGCTGCTTGGGAGGGGGAACTCTGTGGCCTTGGACCCCACGGAGGGTCAGGGATGCCAGCCTCCAGTTGGGGCCTGGGGATCCCCTGGAATTCCAGCTCCTCTCCAGACTGCAGAGATCAGTTTCCCTGGAGGAAAGGGCTGCTTGGGAGGGGGAACTCTGTGGCCTTGGACCCCACTGAGGGTCAGGGATGCCAGCCTCCAGGTGGGGCCTGGGGATCCCCTGGAATTCCAGCTCCTCTCCAGACTGCAGAGATCAGTTTCCCTGGAGGAAAGGGCTGCTTGGGAGGGGGAACTCTGTGGCCTTGGACCCCACTGAGGGTCAGGGATGCCAGCCTCCAGGTGGGGCCTGGGGATCCCCTGGAATTCCAGCTCCTCTCCAGACTGCAGAGATCAGTTTCCCTGGAGGAAAGGGCTGCTTGGGAGGGGGAACTCTGTGGCCTTGGACCCCACTGAGGGTCAGGGATGCCAGCCTCCAGGTGGGGCCTGGGGATCCCCTGGAATTCCAGCTCCTCTCCAGACTGCAGAGATCAGTTTCCCTGGAGGAAAGGGCTGCTTGGGAGGGGGAACTCTGTGGCCTTGGACCCCACTGAGGGTCAGGGATGCCAGCCTCCAGGTGGGGCCTGGGGATCCCCTGGAATTCCAGCTCCTCTCCAGACTGCAGAGATCAGTTCCCCTGGAGGAAAGGGCTGCTTGGGAGGGGGGACTCTGTGGCCTTGGACCCCACGGAGGGTCAGGGATGCCAGCCTCCAGGTGGGGCCTGGGGATCCCCTGGAATTCCAGCTCCTCTCCAGACTGCAGAGATCAGTTTCCCTGGAGGAAAGGGCTGCTTGGGAGGGGGAACTCTGTGGCCTTGGACCCCACTGAGGGTCAGGGATGCCAGCCTCCAGGTGGGGCCTGGGGATCCCCTGGAATTCCAGCTCCTCTCCAGACTGCAGAGATCAGTTTCCCTGGAGGAAAGGGCTGCTTGGGAGGGGGGACTCTGTGGCCTTGGACCCCACTGAGGGTCAGGGATGCCAGCCTCCAGGTGGGGCCTGGGGATCCCCTGGAATTCCAGCTCCTCTCCAGACTGCAGAGATCAGTTTCCCTGGAGGAAAGGGCTGCTTGGGAGGGGGAACTCTGTGGCCTTGGACCCCACTGAGGGTCAGGGATGCCAGCCTCCAGGTGGGGCCTGGGGATCCCCTGGAATTCCAGCTCCTCTCCAGACTGCAGAGATCAGTTCCCCTGGAGGAAAGGGCTGCTTGGGAGGGGGGACTCTGTGGCCTTGGACCCCACGGAGGGTCAGGGATGCCAGCCTCCAGGTGGGGCCTGGGGATCCCCTGGAATTCCAGCTCCTCTCCAGACTGCAGAGATCAGTTTCCCTGGAGGAAAGGGCTGCTTGGGAGGGGGAACTCTGTGGCCTTGGACCCCACGGAGGGTCAGGGATGCCAGCCTCCAGGTGGGGCCTGGGGATCCCCTGGAATTCCAGCTCCTCTCCAGACTGCAGAGATCAGTTCCCCTGGAGGAAAGGGCTGCTTGGGAGGGGGGACTCTGTGGCCTTGGACCCCACTGAGGGTCAGGGATGCCAGCCTCCAGGTGGGGCCTGGGGATCCCCTGGAATTCCAGCTCCTCTCCAGACTGCAGAGATCAGTTTCCCTGGAGGAAAGGGCTGCTTGGGAGGGGGAACTCTGTGGCCTTGGACCCCACTGAGGGTCAGGGATGCCAGCCTCCAGGTGGGGCCTGGGGATCCCCTGGAATTCCAGCTCCTCTCCAGACTGCAGAGATCAGTTCCCCTGGAGGAAAGGGCTGCTTGGGAGGGGGGACTCTGTGGCCTTGGACCCCACGGAGGGTCAGGGATGCCAGCCTCCAGGTGGGGCCTGGGGATCCCCTGGAATTCCAGCTCCTCTCCAGACTTCAGGGGGGACTATGTGGCCTTGGGCCCCTCTGAGGTCCCTGTCCTCTTCGCAAATCTCCAGGAGTTTCTCAACTTGGAGCTGCCAATCTCTCCCTGCCCCGCCCCAGCTGGGGCTACCTGGCGATCGTAGGCTCCATACAGTGGGGTTACTGGGCAAAGCAGGGACCTCCCTCCCAAGCAGGGGATCTGATCTATGGTGCTCGGGGTTCAGTTGTAATTGTGGCAGTCTTCCAGCCACCACCCTCTACTCCTACTGCTCCACCGGGAGTTGGCAACCCCATAGATCAGCCCTTTTTAGATCGCTTGCCATCCGGAGGGTCAATTCTCTCTTCCCCCCCCCCCCAGCTTCAACCCCCAATTCCGGAGTAATATACTTTACTTCCGTTATTAAGGCATGAATCTCCATAAGCCCTGCAACGCCCGCGAAAAACCTTTCAGAGGAAACCCAAAGGGGCAGGAAGGAGCAAAACGGGGTTCCCAGCGAAACGGACTTCGGAGTCAGTTTTTGGGGCTGGGAGGCCGCCGCCCCGCCCTAGGGCTGGCCACAGGCCCTCAGGAGACAGCGGTTGCCGGGCAGGGGCGGCGGCGAGCTCAATGGAACCTCCATGGCACAAGGCAGTCTATCGGGTGCTGCGAGCGACCAGCGGGGGGGGGGAAGGCGTGGCTTTTGCTCCCAGCTGCTGGGCTCCCCGGAGGCGTGGGAAACTGCTGCGCCTTTGGAGGTCCCGGACTATAGATTTTGGGGGAGCGGGAACTGGATCGAGCCGGAGCTCCGGAAGTGGGGTTTTAAGCCTTTCCCATGGGGGGGGGGTGGAATCACGAGAGGAGGGGCGGCACCCTGGACCCCTTCCGAGGTGAGGCTTCGGGAGCCTGCATTCGGGCTGGCTCATTAGCGCCCCCGCAAAATAAATAAATAAAGGCTTGACACGTGTCCACGCACACGGACGTGCAAGGACACGGGTGCGCCATTCAAGTCGGGAAGCGAAAGGAAACAGAAGGGCTCCGCGAGGATCGCCCCGCCCCGCCCCGCCCGGGAAGGTGCCGCCGAGCAGGTAGGCGCACGCCTCCCAAATTCCTGCGCGATGAGGCCCCCTCGCTCCCCCCCCCCCCCCGGCCCATCCCGTCGCCCCGGGCGGTGGAAACTGTGGTCCGGGTGGGGCCCGATCTGGAGGCTTCCTGCGCAGAGGCCCGTCTCCAGTGCTGTCCTGAGGTTGCCACCTCCAGCCCGGAACATTCCGGGAGGTTTGCGGGAGGGAGATGAGGCCGGCTCTGAGGCACGCCTCCCGACCTCCGGGGGGCGCCGCTGTCCCAATGGATCCAAAGGCAATGTGGCCGCCTCTCGGCCAAGAAATATCTGGAGAGGGATTTCAGTGGGACGCAACGCCCTAGAGTCCCCCTTTCAAGTTGGCCATTTTATGCAGAGGAACTGATTTCTGTTGCCTTGTGATCCTGGGAGATCTCCAGACACCGCCTGGAGGATGGCAACTGTACAATCCCGGGCAACACAGATCTGTTTCCTTACAGAAAAACGGGGGCCTTGGAGAGTGGACCCCATGGTATCCTGCCCCACTGAGGCCCATTCCCCCCCCCCCCGCTCCCCAAATCCCGCCCGCCTCAGGCTCCATTCTCCAAATGGCCAGCTTTCCCAACCCACAGCTAGGACTGCCAGCTGTTTTCTGCAGGGGACCGGATGTCTGTCTCCAGAGAGCAATAGTCAGGCCAGAAAGACTCCTGGGCCCATCTGGAGATTGGCAACGCTCCCCCAAATGCCTCCCTCGAGGCCTGTCTCACCCTTCACCCGCAGAACAAGAAGGCAAAATAGTTCCCATGCTGAGGAGGGGGGACGACTCGCCCTGCAGACTCCATTCCGGGTCTGGGGGGAGTCCTGAGGACCCAGTTTTATCTGCAGAGTCCTCTCTTTGAATAGATATTTTTTCTCCCACCTATCATAGAATCCTAGAGTTGGAAGGGACCTTCTGGGTCATCTAGTCCAACCCCCTGCACAATGCAGGATGCTCCCACCCCTATCGCTCATCCAATATCTCACATCCTATTGCTCACCGGAGACTCCATCAGAGGAGCCGCAATCTCAAGAGGTTAGAGGGCAGAGGATTTTTTTTGGAATTTAGGCAGGGAAGCACAGGGCTGCCTTTTTAACATTTATTTACGGGAGGTACATTGAGACACCACCCACTGGGAATCATACCATAGAATTATAGAACCATAGAGTTGGAAGGGACCTCCTGGGTCATCTAGTCCAACCCCCTTCACCATTCAGGACACTCACAACCCTATCGCTCACCCACTGTAACCTGCCACGCCCTTGAATATTCACAGAATCAGAAGGGTAGAAAATGCAGATACCACCGGGAGGAAATTTCAGCGTCTCGTTTCCAATCTCCGAATTATAATTGGTCAACGAAATTGATCGCAAAGGGAGAGTCCAGCGTGATATTTGCAGAATCTGGAATTCATTCACAGGTTTCCTACGGCTCCCTTCGCCCCCCTAAACTCACACCCAATGGAACAAAGCCTTGGAATTTCTCAGCCATGGCAGGTGTTCACCATCTTGGCCCAACCTGGGACGCTCCATTCAATCCAGACAGGAGCGAGTTTGAATCTGCCAGTGAATGACTGCAGTTATTTTCCTGGTGAGACCTGAATTTAGCAGCCTCTGATGGGAAGAGCCGGGTTTGATTCCCGGCTCTTGCTCCACGTGCAACCAGCTGCGTGACCTTAGGCCAGACCCCGAGAGCTCTCTCAGCCCCACCTCCCTCCCAGGGTGTCCCTTGTGGGGAGAAGAAGGGAAGGTGATTATAAGCCACTTGGGGACTCCTTTGGGCAGGAAAAAGCAGGGTACAAATCACCTTCTTTTCTTACCCAACACTTCCTGCATTTCATAGCTGCTTCGCCCTGCCGGAGATCGGAATGAATCTCCTTATGAGGGGCTACGCTTTGAATCTGAAGATGAGGGGCTGTCTGGTCCCCCAGATGATGGAACGCAATTCTGATACTGCGAATGGAACATGCCTGCTTCAGCGGACCCCGCTCCGAAAGAGGAAAATGCACCAGCTCTGCTTTTGGGTGGGGCAGCTGGGAAAGACCTTGGCCTGAGACCCTGGCTCAGTGGCAGAGCCTCTGCTTGGCAGGCAAAAGGTCCCAGGTTCAATCCCCGGCATCTCCAGTTAAAGGACCAGGCAGGAGGGGATGGGAAAGACCTTGGCCTGAGACCCTGGCTCAGTGGCAGAGCCTCTGCTTGGCAGGCAAAAGGTCCCAGGTTCAATCCCCGGCATCTCCAGTTAAAGGACCAGGCAGGAGGGGATGGGAAAGACCTTGGCCTGAGACCCTGGCTCAGTGGCAGACCCTCTGCTTGGCCTGCAGAAGGTCCCAGGTTCAATCCCCAGCATCTCCAGTTAGAAGGACCAGGCAGGAGGGGATGGGGAAGACCTTGACCTGAGACCCTGGCTCAGTGGTAGAGCCTGTGCTTGGCCTGCAGAAGGTCCCTAGTTCAATCCCCGGCATCTCCAATTAGAAGGACCAGGCAGGAGGGGATGGGAAAGCCCTTGGCCTGAGACCCTGGCTCAATGGCAGAGCCTCTGCTTGGCAGGCAGAAGGTCCCAGGTTCAATCCCCGGCATCTCCAATTAGAAGGACCAGGCAGGAGGGGATGGGAAAGCCCTTGGCCTGAGACCCTGGCTCAATGGCAGAGCCTCTGCTTGGCATGCAGAAGGTCCCAGGTTCAATCCCCGGTATCTCCAGTTAAAAGGACCAGGCAGGAGGGGATGGGAAAGACCTTGGCCTGAGACCCTGGCTCAATGGCAGAGCCTCTGCTTGGCAGGCAGAAGGTCCCAGGTTCAATCCCCGGCATCTCCAGTTAAAAGGACCAGGCAGGAGGTGATGGGAAAGCCCTTGGCCTGAGACCCTGGCTCAATGGCAGAGCCTCTGCTTGACAGGCAGAAGGTCCCAGGTTCAATCCCCGGCATCTCCAGTTAGAAGGACCAGGCAGGAGGGGATGGGAAAGCCCTTGGCCTGAGACCCTGGCTCAATGGCAGAGCCTCTGCTTGGCATGCAGAAGGTCCCAGGTTCAATCCCCGGCATCTCCAGTTAAAAGGACCAGGCAGGAGGGGATGGGAAAGCCCTTGGCCTGAGACCCTGGCTCAATGGCAGAGCCTCTGCTTGGCAGGCAGAAGGTCCCAGGTTCAATCCCCGGCATCTCCAGTTAGAAGGACCAGGCAGGAGGGGATGGGAAAGCCCTTGGCCTGAGACCCTGGCTCAATGGCAGAGCCTCTGCTTGGCAGGCAGAAGGTCCCAGGTTCAATCCCCGGCATCTCCAGTTAGAAGGACCAGGCAGGAGGGGATGGGAAAGCCCTTGGCCTGAGACCCTGGCTCAGTGGCAGAGCCTCTGCTTGGCAGGCAGAAGGTCCCAGGTTCAATCCCCGGCATCTCCAGTTAGAAGGACCAGGCAGGAGGGGATGGGAAAGCCCTTGGCCTGAGACCCTGGCTCAGTGGCAGAGCCTCTGCTTGGCAGGCAAAAGCTCCCAGGTTCAATCCCCAGCAGCATCTCCAGTGAAAAGGACCAGTCAGGAGGGGATGGGGAAGACCTTGACCTGAGACCCAGGCTCAGTGGCAGAGCCTCTGCTTGGCCTGCAGAAGGTCCCTAGTTCAATCCCCGGCATCTCCAGTTAAAAGGACCAGGCAGGAGGGGATGGGAAAGCCCTTGGCCTGAGACCCTGGCTCAATGGCAGAGCCTCTGCTTGACAGGCAGAAGGTCCCAGGTTCAATCCCCGGCATCTCCAGTTAGAAGGACCAGGCAGGAGGGGATGGGAAAGCCCTTGGCCTGAGACCCTGGCTCAATGGCAGAGCCTCTGCTTGGCATGCAGAAGGTCCCAGGTTCAATCCCCGGCATCTCCAGTTAAAAGGACCAGGCAGGAGGGGATGGGAAAGCCCTTGGCCTGAGACCCTGGCTCAATGGCAGAGCCTCTGCTTGGCAGGCAGAAGGTCCCAGGTTCAATCCCCGGCATCTCCAGTTAGAAGGACCAGGCAGGAGGGGATGGGAAAGCCCTTGGCCTGAGACCCTGGCTCAATGGCAGAGCCTCTGCTTGGCAGGCAGAAGGTCCCAGGTTCAATCCCCGGCATCTCCAGTTAGAAGGACCAGGCAGGAGGGGATGGGAAAGCCCTTGGCCTGAGACCCTGGCTCAATGGCAGAGCCTCTGCTTGGCAGGCAGAAGGTCCCAGGTTCAATCCCCGGCATCTCCAGTTAGAAGGACCAGGCAGGAGGGGATGGGAAAGCCCTTGGCCTGAGACCCTGGCTCAGTGGCAGAGCCTCTGCTTGGCCTGCAGAAGGTCCCTAGTTCAATCCCCGTCACCTCCAATTAGAAGGACCAGGCAGGAGGGGATGATACCTGGAGAGCAGCTGCCAGCCTGGGCAGCCAACTCTGACCTTGGTCTAAGCCAGGATAAGGCAGCTTCATATGTTCGTCCATACAGAGTAAGCTGTTGGTATCCTGCCCCTTGTTCTCTGTGTCCCTCACGTGGCCATGATTCAGCACCCTTGCGGTGGTCCACCATCTGTGGCAGAAACACCAGACCCCACCCAAACTTCCTGCAAAGAGTTTTGAAACTTCTCGCTGTTCGTCACCTCCTGGGCACCCCACCCTGGGACTTCCCCTGTCTCAGAAGAGCGAGAAAGGGCCAAGGCGGGCTGGAGTGGGGGTGATGATTGCAAGAAGCAAACGGATCCGATCCTTGCTGGGGTGTTCAGAAGCAGCACCCTCTGCCCTTTGGGCCTCTTCCTGGCAGCTGGAGCGGGAGCTTGCTGGAGTCACACAGTGATGGCTGGTGAGGGACTCTGAGATGCCTTCCTGGTATTTTAAGAAACGGAGAAGTGTGCAAATGAAATGCATTGTCACTTATTGGCTAGCCTGGCCCTGTCTTCAGTTTTTTACTTTGGCTGTACGTGAGTTCCCAACTCTGGGTTCGGAAATTCTGGAGATTTGGGGGTGGAGCCAGGGGTCTGAGGAGGGGTCCAGGGCCACAGAGTCCCCCTCCCAAGCAGCCCTTTCCTCCAGGGGAACTGAGCTCTGCAGTCTGGAGAGGAGCTGGAATTCCAGGGGATCCCCAGGCCCCACCTGGAGGCTGGCATCCCTGACCCTCAGTGGGGTCCAAGGCCACAGAGTCCCCCCCTCCCAAGCAGCCCTTTCCTCCAGGGGAACTGATCTCTGCAGTCTGGAGAGGAGCTGGAATTCCGGGGGATCCCCAGGCCCCACCTGGAGGCTGGCATCCCTGACCCTCAGTGGGGTCCAAGGCCACAGAGTCCCCCCTCCCAAGCAGCCCTTTCCTCCAGGGGAACTGATCTCTGCAGCCTGGAGAGTTGGAATTCCAGGGGATCCCCAGGCCCCACCTGGAGGCTGGCATCCCTGACCCTCCGTGGGGTCCAAGGCCACAGAGTCCCCCCTCCCAAACAGCCCTTTCCTCCAGGGGAACTGATCTCTGCAGTCTGGAGAGGAGCTGGAATTCCAGGGGATCCCCAGGCCCCACCTGGAGGCTGGCATCACTGACCCTCAGTAGGGTACAAGGCCCCCACTTCCTTCCTCTCCCCTCCCTGCTCTTTTCTGCAACAGGGGAAATAACAGGCTGCAGGATTCTTCTAGGACTGCTGGTCTAGAAGTCTTGCAAATGTCACATGAATGAATCATCTCCTTCATTGACGTCCCTTGCACCCACCCCCACCCAGAAAATGGGATTAACTTCAGGTGGGGAAAAGAATGCTAGCGTGCCCCCTGCTGGACGAATTAATAATTACAATCACTTTGGGATCTGAGGCTCAAAAACTACTCGCAGAGCTATCAATGCCCTGCCAAGAAGAAGAGCTGTTTCTACTTTGATTTTCATTACCCGAAGGTGTCCTGGAGCAGCTTACAAACCCCTGTCTCTTCCTCTCCCCACAATAGAAAGCCTGGGAGGTAAGTGTCATAGAATCATGGAATAATAGAATTTGAAGGGGCCTCATGGGCCATCTAGTCCAACCCCCTGCACTATGCAGGACACTCACATCCCAATCGCTCATCTACTGTCACCTGCCACCCCCTTGAACCTTCACAGAATCAGCCTCTCCGTCGGAAAGCTATCTAGCCTCTGCTTAAAAATTTCCAAAGATGGAGAGCTCTGAAAGAACTGATCTGCGAGTACAGCTCTGCGAGAACCAGGACGGGTCCAAGTTCATCCAGCTGGCTCCATACGGGGAAGGCTTGGGGAATACAACCCCATTCTCCAGATTAGAAGCTGCTGCTCTTTAACCACTACACCACGCTGCCTTTCAAGAACACTGAGTCACAGGCATTGATTTTTTTTTTTAACCTCAAAAGACCCTGCCCCTTATTGCAGAGACTTTAGACTTCCACAGGACACTTCCTCAGCTGTCTTTTTGTCAGTTACGCCGGCCCAGCAAATAGGGAAATTAGGTTGAGGCAACCAGAACAGAAGCTGACTAAGATGAAGGTCAATTGTCCTGAAGGTCATCAAGTCATAGAATCATAGAGTTGGAAGGGGCCACACAGGCCATCCAGTCCAACCCCCTGCTCAACGCAGGATCAGCCCTAAGCACCCTAAAGCATCCAAGAAAAGTGTGTATCCAACCTTTGCTTGAAGACTGCCAGTGAGGGGGAGCTCACCACCTCCTTAGGCAGCCTATTCCACTGCTGAACTACTCTGACGGTGAAAGTCGCAGCTGATGAAGAGCAGAGGTGTCCAACGCGGTGCCCGAGAGCGCCATGGCCAGCTCCTTACCTGCAGCCCACCAAGTGTTTTCAGGGAGTGGGCGGGGCTCTTGCCCAGCACAGGTTCTGATTGGCCACTGAGCATCAGATTGGTTGCGCGGCAGCTTTTGCCTCCCTGTCGGCTCAGCCTCTTCCTTCTCCGGCCCCGGGGAGCATTTAAATGACTCCTCGCCTGATGTGTTGGGACTTTCCGTGCCACCTCTTTGGTGATGGAGCCCACCAGGGGACCCCAGGGGGCCAAGGCTGGGGACCTCCGTGGTGAGGTTTCCTTGCCCGGGGTTGCTATTCAGAGGCAGGCCACGGCACACAACCTCTGCTCGCCATCTGCTCCAACCCCCCTGCGGTGTAGTCCGCTGCAGCTTTGGCCTGACCCGGATCGTCCCAGCGAGCCCGATCTTGCCAGCGTTTGGAATCCAGGCTGGGTCCGTCCTGGTGACTACCTGGATTGGACACGGCCAAGGACGTCCGGGGTGGTTGCTCGCAGAGGAAGGTAGCGTCCAGCCACCTCTGTTCCCCTCTTGTCCTGTGCTGGATAACCCAGGCTAGCCACATCATAACGGCTCTCGGAAGCTACGCAGGGTTAGCACATGGACGGGAGGCCAGCTGGGAAGACCAGGTTGCTACGCAGAGGTAGGCCACGGCAATCCTCTCTGCTTGTCTCCTGCGCCAGAAACACAATGGCATCATCCAGCCCGCTTTAGCACCACTGGGAACGAGGTGGGCGTTTTTTGCTGCACCGAATGGGTGTTTGGAAAGGAAGGAAGCCGCTGTCAGCCAGCCATCGTGGGCACCTGGCTGTGGCGGAAAGGAGGAAGTGCCAACCCAGGCTGGGTTTCCCCCTCTCCCATCTGGCACTGAAATGCCTGCGGGGCCGGAACTGGCTACTTCCTAGGGAGGCCCAGGCCAGGGACCCTCGGGAAGCAGGTACGGCTTTCTCTGCATTCCCCTTGCCTTGGGAAGGCATGCTGGAATATCTTTGCCATCTTCCAGGTGGGGCCTGGGGATCCCCTGGAATTCAAGCTCCTCTCCAGACTGCAGAGTTAAAGAGCGGCAACCTCAAATCTGGAGAACTGGGTTTGATTCCCCGCCCCTCCTCCCCACACAGCTGGGTGGCCCCTGCCTAGTCACTGTTTTCTCAGAGCGGTTCTCTCAGAGCTCTCTCACCCCCACCTACCTCACAGGGTGTCCGTTGTAGGGAGAGGAAGGGGGTTGTGAGCTGCTTTGGAACTTGGGTGGTGAAAGTTTGGATATAAGAAACCCAGCTTCTTCACTGCAATTCAGAGATTGACTGCCTCTGGCCAAGGAGGTTCCTTTTCAGGCACTGTAGCCAGGAGCCGCAATGGACCTATCCTCCCTGAAATCTGGGAGTCTTGGAGCGCCACAATACAGTCCCCCCGAGAAAAACAATGCACCTCGTTGATTGCTCAGAATGGCCAAGGAGTCTCCTGTCCCTATAGATTCTTTTACCCCTTCCCTTCTGGGCCTGGTGACCTTCCGGACTTCTAGCTGATTCCCAGCCAACAGAGATCCCGTCCCCTGGATAACATGGCTGCTTTGGTGGGTGTGCTCTAAAGCCAGGGGTAGTCAACCTGTGGTCCTCCAGATGTCCATGGACTACAATCCCCATGAGCCCCTGCCAGCGTTTGCTGGCAGGGGCTCATGGGGATTGTAGTCCATGGACATCTGGAGGACCACAGGTTGACCACCCCTGCTCTAAGGCATTATACCCCCTGAGGCCCTTCCCCTTATCTAGCCATCCCTAGAATTCACTCCCAAGCCTCCAGGAATTGCCCAAACCTGGAGTTGGCAAGCCGCTTTTGGGGGCTAGCAGAAGCTGCAAGGTCCTATCAGTAGGTGGCGCTCCTCCCCCTCCTCCTCCCGCCTCCTCCCTCCTTCCGCCCGGTCCTTCCAGCCCAGGGACCTCTGCTTCATATTTTCCCCATATTTGGAGAGCTTCATTTCTTTGGGTTTTTAAAATAACCAGGCCGACCCTCCCCAGAGCCATGGGGGGATGGGAAGAGGGATGGGAAGCCGGTCAGGATGGAGAGGCATCCACCAAGGCCCTGGGGTGGGGGTTCGCAGGGAGGGGCAACCTCGCTGGGTTGAGCATTGGGAGAGGGGTGGAGGTTGGGGGGGGGCGGAACAAAGGGTAGTGGGCTAGACTGGGGAGGGGGGCGGAAACTCGACTCCTTGTTCTCGATGCCCGGGAGATACCTACCAGTCTGGCACGTTTTCATTCTCCCCCACCCACCCCAAATGAACTCCTTTCTCCTTCCCCATGTCATTCACACAACAGCCCTGCAAGGTAGATGAGGGAGAGACAGAATGTGTCTGGCCCAAGGTTACCCAGTGTGTTTCAATGGCGGAGTAAGGATTCGAACCCGGGTCTTCCAGATCCTCGACGCTCTAACCATTACACCATGCTGCCATTCTCTCCCCCCCCCCCGCCCCATAAATACAGGAGGAGAGAGAATCTTTTCTTCTCCCCAATGGGGACTCGGGTTACCTTATAACTTTCCCCCAATTCTACATTTTCTTAATTTCACAACAACCCTGTAAGGAGCTTAGGCTCAGAGAAAATGTGATTTGCTCAGTCACTAGGCAAGCTTCCCAGGCAGAGGGCTGATTCGAATACAGGACTGCCAGATCTTAGGCTGATGCTCTGATTATCCACGGTACAAGGAAAGGAAGAACGGCTGTGAGTTACGAGGGAAGCCCTATCAGACCCTGGAAGAGTTCTCAGGAAAGATGGGGAAGCTGGTTGTTCATGAGGGTTAGGGTGGCTCTGTGGCAAAGCCTCTCAGCATGCAGAAGGTCCCAGGTTCAATCCCCGGCATCTCCAGTTAAAAGGACCAGGCAGGAGGGGATGGGAAAGGCCTTGACCTGAGACCCTGGCTCAGTGGCAGAGCCTCTGCTTGGCAGGCAGAAGGTCCCAGGTTCAATCCCTGGCATCTCCAGTTAGAAGGACCAGGCAGGAGGGGATGGGTAAGACCTTGGCCTGAGACCCTGGCTCAGTGGCAGAACCTCTGCTTGGCAGGCAGAAGGTCCCAGGTTCAATCCCCAGTGGCATCTCCAGTTAGAAGGACCAGGCAGGAGGGGATGGGGAAGACCTTGGCCTGAGACACTGGCTCAGGGGCAGAGCCTCTGCTTGGCCTGCAGAAGGTCCCAGGTTCAATCCCCGGCATCTCCAGTTAGAAGGACCAGGCAGGAGGGGATGGGAAAGACCTTGGCCTGAGACCCTGGCTCAGTGGCAGAGCCTCTGCTTGGCAGGCAGAAGGTCCCAGGTTCAATCCCCGGCATCTCCAGTTAGAAGGACCAGGCAGGAGGGGATGGGGAAGACCTTGGCCTGAGACCCAAGGTCCCATTCAGGTGAAGACAGTCATGTCATGGGTAGGGCAGAGGAATGAACAGGGAGTCTCCCCCAAGGGACTCCCAAAGCAGTCCATCCCCTCAGTGAGGAGAGTTATGGCTGACAGGACACACTCAGAAAACATCACCAAGAGAACTGGTCCCTGGCCAGCGTTTGCCAAACATTGGCAGGTGACATCAGCCAGCCCATTTCATACCAACGCGTGGAGACATCTCCGGGGCATTTAGGGCCTGCGTTTCTCCTCAAAGCGTTTCTCAAAGGCCCACACAAGGGAACCCTTAACTTACTCTCCTCCTCTGCGCAAGTGTTCTAATGCAGGGGTAGTCAACCTGTGGTCCTCCAGATGTCCATGGACTACAATTCCCATGAGCCCCTGCCAGCGTTTGCTGGCAGGGGCTCATGGGAATTGTAGTCCATGGACATCTGGAGGACCACAGGTTGACTACCCCTGTTATGTTCTGAAACATTTGCACCCATCCAGCACAAAACCACGCCCAAGCCACCCTGGCCTGGCTTGGTGGTCACCCAACTAGGTGCTACCTGACTGGGCTTACCTGGTTCAGGTTCCGAGGCCACTGGGCCAGCTTAGAGCAGAGGCAAGCAGAGGTGGCTTGCGCTGGGGCTGCCCCTGCCTAGCAACCCCGGACAGGCTTGGCGGTCTCCCCTCCGAGGAGCAATCCTAATTAGCCTCACGAAATCTGACAGGTTCAGGCCACCCTGGTCCTTCCAGCTCTGGGCTTCGTTCGCTCCGACGTCATTCCTCCAGGGTAGCCAGAACAATGCGCTGGTCACGCCATGCGCCTTTCAAGACTGGACACGCAAAGGGGATTCGGGGATGGGTGGCGCGTTCCACCGCATTTCTGAGCATGCATGCCACCAGCCCGCACTGAAAGGAAAGCGCTCGGGCGGAGAAAATAAACCCTCTTTCATGGCCACGACCTGCTGCCGTAAGGACAGCGGAACAGGAGCCATCTGCTTGCCGCTGACGCTAGGCGCATGGTGTGCCGCTGATGCTTGCCGCTAATTCATCTGGAGGCAGCTCTCCCATGCAGGAAGCCAGTGGGCCAGGGTGGAATTGGAAGGCACCCTTCCTAGTTGAGCGGTCAGCTGTCTGATCGAGACCAGAGTTCGAATCCCGGCTCGTGATGGGAAGGGATCAAAAGTCCTGGAACTCCCTGGGTGGATTTTAAAGTTAAATCTCTCTCTCTCTCTCTCTCTCTCTCTCTCTCTCTCTCTCTCTCTCTCTCCTTGAGTGACTACTTTGAAGCATTATGATGAGAGCCATGGAGGGGGGGGGGGGATGAGAAGAACTTCCCGTAATGTATGATGAAACCTTTCAAGGGTATTCAGGGATGAAAATAACTTCATGTGCATACTTTCCCATCCCGGTCGCCATGTTATGGTTCTTCTCACACTGTCCCTCACAGGCTGAGCAGTCTGGCATGATGACAAGCGCATGCATGCCCTGGCAATACAGAAGGAATAGCTCAGGAAGCGACGCACATCGTGCCATGTAATTGCGCATAGAGTGCGCACTCCTCAAATTGCTTATGGCTAGGGCTCCTGTGAACAAGCTCAAACCGCACGCTTGCGCCTGCTTTGGGGAGCGGTTGTGGAACAGTCTGTAGACCGCAGCCCACCCACGGAGGGGAGGCATCTCTGGACCCATGCGCCCAGAGGTTCTGGGGCACCCAATGTCACCACAACCCACCAGAGCTGCGCAAAAACACAGCGAGGGTGGGTCCTACCCTTCTGAGCAGCCATTCCCCCCACCTCGGTCACTTGGAGAGGAGCAGTAATGCTCGATGATCTCCAGGCCACACCTGGAAGCTGGCAACCTGACCAGGAACCCCGGAAGAGGTCCATTTTTAGTCATGCTCTGGCAGTCCCCAAAGGGCGGAGCCTTCCTTCCGCATGGCAGGGCGCTGCAGGTGTGAGCATTTAGCCCTAGGACTGCAGGGACAGGGATGAGGGGTCACCCGCCCAATCAGGCCTGGGTTCGAATCCCGGATCGTGCTTGCTGTTGGCTAGGAGACTTGTCACTCTTTCTCTCTCCATGAAAGCAACCTCGCAGGGTTGTTGTGAGGCTAACATAGAGGGGAACTGAGAATGCATGGAAGACTGGGCACAGTAGGGGGGAGCCCTCGCCTGCCAGAGGAGCTCTCAAGCCTCCTGGGTGCTGCTGGCCCCCTGCCTCTCCCCAAGGACCCCTCCTTTTCAGGGTTGCCAACCACCCGGAGGAGCCGGGACATCTTCCAGAATCACAACTCACCTCCGAGATCAGCCCCCCCCCCAAAAAACAGCAGCTTTGGAGGAGGAGGAGGGGCTCTGGGGAGTCACGTCCCTGGTGAAAATTAGGGGGGGGGGCGGACTCTCTAGCATTATCCTCCACGGAGATTCCCAGACCTCATCATCTCCAGGAAGTGCCTGGCCTGAAGTTGGCAACCGGATCCTCTTCGCTCCCCGTCCCTGGTCCCTCTCTTCCCGCTTGGCTCCCCCCACCTACGCGCACCCCCCTCCCCTTCCTGAGCGGCTGGTTTCCCTTCTCGCCCCCTTCCCTCCGCGGAAGCCCCCTGTCCGACCCATCCCCATCCCCGGCTCGTCCCGTCCGCGCAGCCTTCCCTGCTGCACCCCCCCCCTCCCTCCCTCTGCCTTCCCTCCGCGGTCCTCGGCCGGCTGCCGGGCTCCCCCTGCTCCCCCTGCCTCCTCCGCCTGCGCCCGGGCTCACCTCTCCTGCGGGACGGGCGGGCGGGCGAGCTGCGGAGCGCTGGGACGGGACGGGATGGTGCGTCTCGGGCCGCAGCTGGGCACGGACTGGCCGGGCGGCGGGGGGCGGCGGCGGGAGGACACCGGGCGGGCGGGCGGCGGAGCACGCCTTAATTGGTAAAGAGCGGCGCCGAGGGGAAGGAGCGGGGGGGGGGGGGACGGTGGCAACGGGGGGGAGGGGCCAGGCGCCGCCGGGATGAGCTCAGCGCCCGCGCACCCCGGGGTAGAGCCCCCTGCACCACCCCCACCCTCCCATCCACCCCCCGGCCAGCTCGGCCCTAGGCCCGGAGTATGGAGAGGGGACGGGAGGAGCCGGTAGGGGGCCCTTGACCCTCCAGGGGGCGCCAGCGGCAAAGGGGGGTCCCCCTCCCCTCTTTCCTTGTTGACCTTATTGGGACCCCCCCCCACTTTCTCCCCATGGGGGGACCCAAAACTTTCCTGATTCTCACCACAATCACCCTGCAAGGTTGGTGAGGCTAAGAGACCCCCCCCCAAAAAAAGCGGAGATTCGAACCTGTGCCTCCTCGATCTTAGACTGGCCCGGTCAACAGGACACCATGTGGGCTCAATTGCAGGTATTATGGCGTTGACAGCCGACAGCCTCTTCTCCGTTGTTATCCGCACGCCGACACTGCAAGGTAGGCGAGGCTGAGAGTGTGTGATGGGCCCGAGGCCACCCAGTAAGGATTCATGGCAGGATTTGAACCTGGATCTCCCAAACCCAATGGGGAAGTGTCCAGCCTCTCGGGGGGTCTTCGGGCGGAGCCTGGAGGCTTCCCCATGAGCAGGACTGGAGCAAAGGTCACTCTGCACCTGCTTGTGGCTGAACGACTGGGAGAGGGGACAAGGCCAGGATGCCATCTCCCAGCTGGAGTTGCCAGGTGGGATCTGGAGATCTGGACCAATGGCTATTCCAGAAAACAGAGGTCAGTCTCCCCTTGAGAAAAATGGCTGCGCTGGACACCAGGCTTTAAGGCACCGAGGCATGTCCTGGAGAACATCTGCCTGCTTTGTCTCCCAAATAGGCTGGGAGGGGGTCCTTGGATTTCCCACCCCCCCCGAAAAGGGACCTCTTGGGTCTATCTGGACTTCTTTCCCTGCTGATGGCTACAGGCCTTCAGACCACCAGGAGGTCATATGAGCTGGCATCCCTGACCCTCAGTGGGGTCCACTGCCACAGAGTCCCCCTCCCAAGCAGCCCTTTTCTCCAGGGGAACTGATCTCTGCAGTCTGGAGAGGAGCTGGAATTCCAGGGGATCCCCAGGCCCCACCTGGAGGCTGGCATCCCTGACCCTCAGTGGGGCCCAAAGCCACAGAGTCCCCCCTCCCAAGCAGCCCTTTCCTCCAGGGGAACTGATCTCTGCAGCCTGGAGAGGAGCTGGAATTCCAGGGAATCCCCAGGCCCCACCTGGAGGCTGGCATCCCTGACCCTCAGTGGGGTCCAAGGCCACAGAATCCCCCTCCCAAGCAGCCCTTTCCTCCAGGGGAACTGATCTCTGCAGTCTGGAGAGGAGCTGGAATCCGGGGGATCCCCAGGCCCCACCTGGAGGCTGGCATCCCTGACCCTCAGTGGGGTCCAAGGCCCCAGAGTCCCCCTCCCAAGCAGCCCTTTCCTCCAGGGGAACTGATCTCTGCAGTCTGGAGAGGAGCTGGAATTCCGGGGGATCCCCAGGCCCCACCTGGAGGCTGGCCTCCCTGGCCCCCCGTGGGGTCCAAGGCCATAGCAAAACATCCATTTTCACCAAGGGAACTGACCAGGTGACCTGGAGTGCCAGGGGATCCTGAGGTCCATACACTGAGAGAAGCTCGGAAGTTCCTTTTAAAAACCCCTTGCTTTGGGGGCAGGAGGAAGGGACACTCTTGCCTGTTCCTCTTTGGTGGGTACTGCCTCCCCCTCTCCGTCGCCTGACTCAAGATGCTTCTCTCTGCCCCGTCAGCCTGGGACGGGGATGACTCAGGGGTGGCGGGAAAGGGTTCAGTGAGTGAGCGCTGTGGGGGCAGAGGGCAAGGGGCCCGGAAGCTGCAAGACAGCCGGAAGGGCAGGCCTTGGCTTGGGGGGCGATAACAGGCTGGTGGGCCTGGCCTCCTCTGGAGCAGCTGAGTGGCTGGCCCAGCTGATAAGGACTTGGCCGGCCCGCTCCACGTCTGTTTTTTAAAGGATCGTTCCCTGTGGGTGACAGATGTAATGCCCACTCTCCCAGATACGCGCCTGCCATTCTTAACCACTACACCACGCTACCCTTCCTTTTCGGAGCTTGATACTCAACCATCAGGGCATGGGATCCAGTAGCTTGGGATTTCCTGTGTGGAGCTGAGGATGGTTGGGGTTGGACTAGATGCCCTCTAGGGACTCCTTCCCATTCTGTGGCTGAGGTTTATTCCCCAAATCCTCACTAGGAGGGAGCATTGGGTTTCTCAAGAATCTCCCAACTGTGCACACTCAGGCACCTTTTCTGCTGAGATGGGAAATCTCACACCCACACAGAAGAATGCACCTTTAACCCACCTTCCATTCACTTTCATGGGCGGAGTTGGCCCTTTCCTGCCGTAAAACTGAGCTGGTTGCAAAGGGACCTGAGTGATTGTTTGCAAAGTGGACCTGGCTCTTCCACAAGGTTAGATCCAGCTGGAAAGTGCCCTGAAGGCGGACTGGAAGTGTGTTTCTCACCAGGCATGAACTTGCCCTGAGTCTGCCAGAATATAATGCACTTTTGAGCCACATTGAAAGCACTTTAGTGATTCTTCGCCTGTGGATTTTGTCCTGCTGCACAGTAAATTCCAGTTGCAAAAGTGCATTGGGAGCCAGCGCAGTGTCATGGTTAAGAGCAGGGGTGTCTAATCTGGCGAGCCAGGTTTGATTCCCCACTCCTCCACAGGCAGCCAGGTGGGTGGCCTTGGCCTAGTCACAGTCTTGATAGTGCTGTTCTGACCAAGCAATCCAGAGCTCTTTCAGCCTCGCCTTCCTCACATGATTAAGAGAGGCAACTTCTAACCTGACAAGCCAGGTTTGATTCCTCCCTCCTCTGGGTGCAGCCAGCTGGGTGACCTTCAACTAGTCACAATCCTGGTTGATTGTTCTTGCAGGGCTGTTCTCTCAGAGCTCTCTCCTCCTTACCTACCTCACAGGGTGCCTGTTGTTGGGAGAGGAAAGGGAAGGTGATTGGAAGCCGCCTGGAGACTCATTCGGGTAGAGAAAAGTGGCATATAAGACCCAACTCTTCTTTTCTCTCTCTATTGCCAGAAGTTGGAAGCTAAGAAGGGTCGGTACTGCGATGGGAGACCACCAAGGAAGGCTCTGCAGAGGAAGCAGAGCAAAATTTGGAGTCAGGGTCACCTTTAAGACCAACAAAGCTTTAGTCCGGGCATAAGCTTCCCTGGTCATGCACACTTGGTCAGATGCAATGAAACAGAATATCCTCAAGCATTACGTATAGGTAGAGAGAGGGCGGGGCAGGGGGCTGGCTAGAGTCCAAATGCATAAGAAGAGAGAATAACGGTGTGACATAGCAGATCTTGCAGTACGGCAGGAGTCCAGATCTGTGAGCTGCTGTAAATAAGCATACGGAGCTGAGAGTTACCCAACGGAGGAGAGGAGAAGTTGGGAGTCCAGCATCCGCCCAACGGTCAGCAAAGTTCAACTCGGCAGCAGGAAGAAATTAGACTGTTGTGCAAGGCCCAGAGAGCAAAATAAAAAAACGACCCCAAAAAGTTGGCCACGTAATCTTCTTGGTCAATGAAGTTGTATCAGTGCTTGGATCCTGCGTCTGAGGCGGGCAGGCCCAGGGAAATGCTGGTCACTGCCATTATGGGGTTGGGAGGCGAATTTCTTCCGGGTCAGACAGGCCAGAGATTCCGGGATTTTTTTTTTTTGGAGGGGGCATCACCTGGGCATGGAACTGGGGTTACTGTGGGTGGGCAGGGAGTTGTGAGTTTCCTGCATGGTGCAGGGGGTTGGGCTAGATGACCCTGGAGTTCCCTTCTGGCTCTATGATTCTAGGTCTTTAGTATGAAGACGAAATTGCTTCTAGAATATATTTCAGGGGAAACCTTCTCAGTTCAAATCAGGCAATCCAATGAAAAAACCACGGAACGGCCAAACAGCGAATCCTCTTGTTTAAGATACAGTGGAGTCTTTTTCAGTGTAACAAGCAAGGAGAAGGAGAGTTAGTTTTTATACCCTGCCTTTCTCCACCCGAAAGAGTCTCAAAGCGGCTTACAGTGGCCTTCCCTTTCCTCTCCCCACAGCGGACACCCTGGGAGGGAGGTATGGATGAGAGAGCTCTTGGAGAACAGCTCCATCGGGACTGTGACTAGCCAAAGGTCACCCAGCTGGCTGCACACAGAGGAGGCAGGAATCAAACCTGGCTTGCCAGGTTAGACGTCACCTGTCTTAACCATGACACCACGTTGGCAGGGCACTATAGGACAGGTAGACGTACTGGCAAAAAAAGCCAATTATGTCTCTTCAGGGCTTGTCATGAGTCATCCGCGACTCGCTAGCGCTTTTCCACCTCCTCTGGATTGGCAATACGGTCGCCAGTAGGCTGGGGGATGATTCCTACCGGCACGGAAGGAAATGTCTTGTCGCTTGGGGCTCAGCAGGCCGGTGACAAGTTCAGACGCTGACGCAGCTGTGGGTGGGTTCAAGATCTGTCTGCAGCAGGATCCCGATACGTTTGTTATGGCGCTGGGGTGATCGAGTCCAATAGCAGAGACCCGGGAGGCTAAAGTGAAGCAGGGCAAGTGATGAAACCCACGTCCGAGCCTCAGACGGGCTGGCAAAAGGATACGTGCTAGCAACCAGCCTTCACCTGTGGATGTATCGAGATTGAAGACCCCTGCCCAAATTCTCCTGGTAGCTAGCACCCTGGTACCCATTCCAAATCCCCTTCGATTTGTGAAAAGATTTTTATACCCTGCTTTTCATTGCCCGAAGGAGTCTCAAAGCAGTTTACAAAGAGCTTTCCCTCCCTCTCCCTACAACTGACATCCTACGAAGTCGGGGAGTCTGAGAGAGCTCTGGGAGAACTGAACTGCGAGAACAGCTCTCAGAGAGCTGGGAATGGCCCAAGGCCACCCAGCTGGCTGCATGTGGAGGAGGAGAGGGACTCAAACCCAGTTTACTGGATTAGAGGCTGTGATTCTTAACTGTGATACCACACTGGCTCTCAAAGGGCAAACAGAATTGTCTCCTTAGAAGCCAAAAATGACAAATGGGGACTTTCATTTGGGAAAGATCACCGTCCAGGAGAAGTGGAAGGCAGATGGAAGAAGAATAAGAGCTGGATTTATGTACCCCGCTTTTCCTTACCCGAAGGAGTCTCAAAGGAGCTGACCATCGCCTGCCCTTCCTCTTCCCACAACAGACACCCTGTGAGGGAAGTGAGTCCAAGAGAGCTCCAACAGGACTATGACTAAGGTCACTCCGCTGGCTGCACATGGAGGAGAAGTAGGGAACCCAACCCGGTTCTCCAAATTAAAGGCCGCTGCTCTTTAACCACAACCCAAGGCGGGCTCTTAAGGAAAAGAGTAAGACCAAAATTGGGAAGGATTAACTCATTCAAGGAAGCTGCAGCCTGCCGTTTGCAAGACCTGAGCGGGGCTGCTAGCTAGCCGCAAGATCTTCTGGAGGTCGTAAAGTCACAGGGCTGCCATAAATCAGAAGTGACTTGACAGCACTCCATATTGGGATATCGGGTGAGTAGAGCAGAGGTGGCCCAATAGTAGAATCATGCTACTGAGTGCAGTCCATAAATCTCCCAAAAAGAATATTACGAGAAAGGGAGACTGACAGCGATACGAGTCGATCCAGTTCACACTCAGGTTGTGGTCAAAAGGAGAAGGGGGGAGCCTTCTTTAAAGAGTCCTTTCCCTATCGCAACATGGCCAACTTGCCCGGCATTGTGCATGTGGGAGTATGAGGTCATTGTGTCCACAGGAAGGCCATGAGGAGCCTGCAGAGGCATCTGTCTCCATGGAAGGCCATGGGTAGAAATCTGCAGAGACATGTGTCTCCATGAAAGGTCATGTGAAGAAATCTGCAGACATGTCTTCATGGAAGGCCATGTGAAGAAATCTGCAGACGTGTCTCCATAGAAGTCTATGAAAAGAAGCTAGCAGAGGCATCTGTCTCCATGGAAGGCCATGGGTAGAAATCTGCAGAGACATGTGTCTCCATGAAAGGTCATGTGAAGAAATCTGCAGACATGTCTTCATGGAAGGCCATGTGAAGAAATCTGCAGACGTGTCTCCATAGAAGTCTATGAAAAGAAGCTAGCAGAGGCATCTGTCTCCATGGAAGGACATGGGTAGAAATCTGCAGAGACATGTGTCTCCATGAAAGGTCATGTGAAGAAATCTGCAGACATGTCTCCATGGAAGGCCATGTGAAGAAATCTGCAGACATGTCTCCATGGAAGGCCATGTGAAAAAATCTGCAGACATGTCTCCATGAAAGGTCATGTGAAGAAATCTGCATACGTGTCTCCATGGAAGGCCATGTGAAGAAATCTGCAGACGTGTCTCCATGGAAGGCCATGTGAAGAAATCTGCAGACATGTCTCCATGAAAGGTCATGTGGAGAAATCTGCAGACGTGTCTCCATGGAAGGCCATGTGAAGAAATCTGCAGACATGTCTCCATGAAAGGTAATGTGGGGAAATCTGCATATGTGTCTCCATGGAAGGCCATGTGGAGAAATCTGCAGACATGTCTCCATGGAAGGCCATGTGGGGAAATGTGCATATGTGTCTCCATGGAAGGCCATGTGGGGAAATGTGCATACGTGTCTCCATGGAAGCCCATGAGGAGAAGCCAACAGAGAGAGACATGTATCTCCATGAAGGGCCATATGGAAAAACCTGCAGAGCCATCTGTCTCCATGGAAGGCCATGTGGAGAGAGTAGGGAGACAAAGGGAGAAAAGGAGGAACAGTTGGAGGTCAGCCCCCCCGTGACAAGAAAGAGGCTTCCCATTCGAGGACAGGACACCTAGACCCACTTAGAGGTGGGAGGTGCTGAGGCATGTGGCATTGCTGACCCCAACAACTCACACACACAAAGTGACATTTCCTGGTTGACAGGAAAAGGCTGTTAAAGGGCGTTCAAGATAAGATGGGTGGGCAAAGAGGAACTGAAAGACACCCGGTCGCATACATGGAAAAGGCACACTTGCAGATACTGCGGGATGGCTAGACAAAAATGTGCGAAGATTTCTTCTCATGTGCAGGCAGCATATGGGATCCACATCCTCTGCCCCTCTTTGCAGGCACAGAGAGGGAGGAAAATGTGGCATAAACTCATGGCGGATTGGTCTATCACTGGCTACTAGCCAGGGTGGCTGAGGGGAACCTCCATATTCAGAGGTACTAATTCTCTGATTCCCACGGCCAGGAGACAACATCAGGGGAAGGCCTCCGTCTCTCTGCCCTGCAGCTGGCCCTCCAGAGGAACTGGATGGCCACTGTGCGAGACGGGATGCTGGAGTAGATGGACCCCTAGTCAGACCCAGCAGGGCTCTTCTGAGGGTCTTATCAGAGGAAGGCCTCAGCCTCCGTGCTCTGCTGTTGGCCCTCCAGAGGAACTGGTTGGTTGGACTAGAAAGACCCCTGGTCTGATCCAGCAGGGCTCTTCTGATGTTCCTATGAAGCCCCGGGCCTGTTGACCCTGGCGTTGGCCCTTCAGAGGACCTGCTTGGCCGTCGTGCAAGACAGGATGCCGGATTAGATGGACCCCTGGGCCTCATTACTTTCTTGTGAAGGCTTCTGTGCCTTTGTGGCCGCCCAGAGGAACTGGCTGGCCACAGGGTGAGATTGCAATGACCTCAAGAGACTTCGTCCAGCAGGGCTCTTCAGACTCCATGGGCCATCCGTCCAAACCAGCAGGGCTCTGTATCTCCTAAAAAGCTTCCGCTGCCCATTTACAAACCCCAGTCCTCCGTTAGAGAGCTGGAACCTTTCCCCTCCAGGCTTGTTGGCAACCTTCGCAGCTCTGGCCCTCCCTTTTCTTCCCAAGAGGCTCTGCCTTCTCTTCTTAGAGCCAGAAATGCCGGCCTCCGACCTCTCTTCTCCGGAAGCCGGAGGAAGACGCCTGGAGCCTTGGTCTCCCTGCTTCTCTCTCCTTTCACCCACTACACAAACAGGGTTCTTGGATTTGGGGGGGAGCCGCTCCCTTCCTTTGCCTGTCCTAAGAGCCCTGGGCACCCTGGCTCTTAATGCCTCCCCCCTTCTCCTTTTGCAGTCATGAGCCCTGACCTCCCCCCCACCCCCCACCCAAGCCTGCGTTTCTCAATCCACGTCTCCCCCCCTTCTATCCCTGCAAGGCCAGATTCCTGAGGGGCTGAGGTAATGGGGTTGGGTGGGAGGCGGGCGAGGGGGCGGGCCTCCCTGCTCCACTCACTCACTCACCCCCACCCACCCACCCACCCACCCCCCAGTCGCCTGCTATCATCTTCTGGTAGGGAGCCAGGCTTGGTCTCCAGCATCCGGCCCGCCAGGGCTTGGTTCCACTGGGCCAGAGCCAACACCCAAGGCCTGGGGGCGTTGTTCCAGACGGCCCTCCTTGTTCCTGAGTGGAAGGCCTGCTCTGGGAGCAGGGTGGCCAAGCATCTTGCAGGCGCAGGGAGCGGTTTGCACGCCCTTCCGTCCATCCCACAGATGTCAGCAAGGGTCTGCAAAGCACCCTCCACCCCCCAAAACGACTTCTGCTGATCGCCTTCTGGTTTCGAGGAGCCGGGGACTGCCGTTTCCCCCTCTTCCCCACCCGCCCGGCCTCTTTCGATCCCCCGGTGGCTCCGGGAGGCCACTGCCCAGATGACTCATGCCAGCCAGCCAAGCTGCACCAAGGGCCAAGTTCCGATCCCAAAAGACTTCACATTTCAACAGGCCACTGTCAAACCATGAAAGAGCAATGGCGTCACAACCGCGCTGGGCAGAAAACGGCATCATCTTTCTGACATGCTCAATAACGTTTCCTCCAGGCTCCCCAGGTTGGTCTCAAAACAAAGCTTGCCAACTTCCAGGTGGGGCCTGGGGATCCCCTGGAATTCCAGCTCCTCTCCAGACTGCAGAGATCAGTTTCCCTGGAGGAAAGGGCTGCTTGGGAGGGGGGACTCTGTGGCCTTGGACCCCACTGAGGGTCAGGGATGCCAGCCTCCAGGTGGGGCCTGGGGATCCCCTGGAATTCCAGCTCCTCTCCAGACTGCAGAGACCAGTTCCCCTGGAGGAAAGGGCTGCTTGGGAGGGGGGACTCTGTGGCCTTGGACCCCACTGAGGGTCATGGATGCCAGCCTCCAGGGGGGGCTGGGGATCCCCTGGAATTCCAGCTCCTCTCCAGATTGCAGAGATCAGTTCCCCTGGAGGAAAGGGCTGCTTGGGAGGGGGGACTCTGTGGCCTTGGACCCCACTGAGGGTCATGGATGCCAGCCTCCAGGGGGGGCTGGGGATCCCCTGGAATTCCAGCTCCTCTCCAGACTGCAGAGATCAGCTCCCCTGAAGTTCCAACTTCTGCACACTCTGTCCCACAGTCTCCAAGAATATCCCACCCCAGGGTTGACAACTGAACCTCTTCTGCTGCCCTGTTGCAGAGTGAGCCTTTCTCTAAGACACGGCTGCAAGGGCCAGCTGGAAAGTTGGCATTATCCAGTCAGCAGAAGGAAAGAGAAGAGCCTCCAGCCTGTGCAGTCAAGAGATCTTCCGTGTGCACAGGAGGGTCAAAAGTGCGCAGGGCGTTTCTGGTTCTCCAAAACAGCAGCGGGTGTGCTTTACGCCTGGCCTTCCCCCAGCTGGTTTTCCCTTCTTGGCCACTCTGCGAAGCCAAAGGCTCCCCTCACCTATCAATACAGCCATTGATGCCACTTCCGTCCGTCCCCCCCAGCGATGCGCCTGTATCCCCTTGTTCCTTTCTTCCTGTGGCTTTGGCATCCTGTCGGCCGGATGTGGGAAACAAGTGGATCTGTGCGCCCTGCCCGGCGGTTAGCTGGCCGCAAAGACCAGAACCCAGGAAAGGAGGAAGTGGAGAGGGGTGGGTGTGGGGAAATTGCCTGGCAGATGTTTTTGAGTTTTGAGCAATATGGGTGGACGAGGCCCACCAGCCTGGCAAGAGAGAGTGTGCAGCTTAGAACCTGGCTGGCCAAGAAATAGGGTTGCCAAGGTCCAGGCGAGACCTGGAGATCTCCTGGAATGGCAGCAGCACCCCAGGTGCAGGCTGCCAACCTCCAGGTGAAGCCCAGAGCTCCAGTCCCCCTGGAGAAAACGGCTGCTTCGGAGGCTTGCTGGATTTGACCATGAGTCCCTCTAGTCCAGTTCATATAACAGGCCATAGAGGCCAAGGCCTTCCCTTGACGTTGCCTCCTAGCTCTGGGATTCAGGATTAGTGCCTCTGAATTTGGAGGCTCTACAAGTGGACTGAATCCCCTTTTCAAGCTGCTGATTCCTGTGTAACCTCAGCTGGTAATTGGCATCCAGTCCCTCCGTTAAAAGGGGCAGGGCACTCAGTTCTCCCAGTCGGTGGCAACCATTTTAACCCAGTGGGTATGGCTGATTTGCTTGTTCCCTTCACGAAAGTAACGACAGCCCTGCCGGGTCAGGCCGCTGAATCCGGTGTCTTGTTTCCCACCATGGCCGGCCTGTGACTGGAGCTGCCAACTCCGGGGCAGGGCATTCCAGGAGGTTTGGAGGCCAAGAAGGAGACCAGCCTCCTACTAAGGGACTTTAGTTATAAGTTAAACTGACACTGTATCACTTTTAAGAATTGTATGACTAATGAGAAACTCTTAAGGAAAAACTGTATAACTATACATGGAATTCGAAGTCTTAGCGTTACAACTTAAATTTTTGTCCTGCTCTTCGGGCACCTGACATTGGCTGAATTATTGTTCTGAATTAGAGCCTAATAATGTTTTTTGTTCAGCTGCCAGTATGGATTAGCGGAGATCAAAGGGCGTCTAATGGAACTTGTAGCCATAATACAAGTATTGGCATAGCTGTAGCCTAGCAGGAAATTTTGGTAAATATTAAATATTGTTACGATTTCGACGAGGAGACGGGGTGAGCTATGCAAAGAATTAGCTGAGAAGTCACAGTTCTCTGAGATCTCTTTCAACCCTACCTCCCTCACAGGGTGTTGTAAAAAAGTAGCCAAGGAGGGGAAGTCACAGTTCTCCGAGAGCTCTCTCAGCCCTACCTCCTTCACAGGGTGTCGTAAAGAAGTAGCCAAGGAGAGGAAGTCACAGTTCTCCGACAGCTCTCTCAGCCCCACCTCCCTCGCAGGGTATCAAAGAATTTGCCATGGAGGGAAAGTCACACTTCTCTAACAGCTCTCTCAAGCTCCACCTCCCTCACAGGGTGTCGTAAAGGAGTAGCTAAGGAAAAGACAGTTCTCTGAGAGCTCTCTCAGCCCAACTCCCTCATGGGGTGTCTGCTATGGGAAGAGGAAGGGCAGGCAATCGTAAGCCACTTGTAGACTCCTTCAGGTAGTGAAAAGTGGGGCTACCAAAAATAAAAAGTGAATCCATCTGTCTTATTGCACTTTACGTATACTAGTTCCTAAATTAGGTGGCAACTGCTGAGAGGGGAGGTATCAGTCAGATAAATTAAAGCATAAGATTTGTTCCTTTCACAAAAGTTTCCTAAAGAGCTTTAGTTCTCCCTCTCAGTCTAAGACCAACGGCAGCCATTGGTCACTGTGGTCAGACCAGCCACCCCAAGGGCAGGGTGTGAAGAGGCAGGGTACTGCTGGGCTGCACCCAGCCAAGGGCATCTCCTCCTCGGCCTGTTCCCCCACGGCCCAGACTTGCTATGGTCGCCGACTTCCCTACAGGGCCTGGAGATCTCTTGAAACGACCACATATCTCCAGATGGAGTCTCCCAGGAGGGAAAGAGCAGCTTCTCCCTGCAGGCACCTTTGAAATCTTTGAAAACGGCCGCCATGTAGGCGGAGCTACGTGCAGAGAATCAGCCCTGGTGCAGGGGAGGAGATAATTTTAAAATGCAATGGGAAAGAGGGTGCAGGAGAGGATCAAACCAACGCTTGGGTGGCATCTCAGCTGACACATCAGGATTCCCATCTGCGTGGACAAGGAGATCTCCAGCGGCTCATGAAAAGCCCTGCAGGGCAACAGTGCCACACGACCACACGCGCTTTCTATAAAGATTTAGTGGACATAAGGAAAGGGGTCTGTGGGGGCCACGGTACCCCTGGGCACTGTCTTGGGGACCCCTGCTCTATGGTATACATTAGCGATCCCCAACCTGTCGGCTGAGGACAACATGTGGTCCTACGACTAATTGGAGGTGGGCCGCGAAGGACGCCTTCTCCCCCCCCCCCTGCCCTTTACTTCATCCCCCCCAGCCCTTTACAACACACTTCGGGTGTCATTGTCTCCCATCACTCCCAGATGGGACTATCTCGTTGCAGAGAAACAAGCTCAGGGTTCCCATTGATTTGTCATTGTCGTGAGTCAAAATTTCCATGAAAATAAAATGTTCCTTATGTTCATTGTTGTGGCGTGTCTGTATCTTATTTTGAAGGGATGTTTAAACATTATCATAGCAATCAGAGAGCGCTAGGGCAGTGGTTGAGAGTAGAGGAGCAAACTACACCCCCCCCCCACCGGGCCTCAGTAAAAGGCGTTGAGTGGTCCCCGGTGATAAAAAGGTTGGGGACCACTGGTATACATCATGCTGGTAATTGTAGTCCATGGACACGGTTTGACCACCCCTGCTGTAGAGTCTACGTGAAAATCCCTCCCAAAGTTCCACTCTCCACAGGCACTTCCCTTGGATCTTTTTCTTTTTACAATTATGAATAATATGAATAGATTTGTTACCTGCCACTCCCAGACAAGCTGGCTTGTGGTGAGTTACAAGATAACCCCCCCCCCATAAAAATATTGTAAAAAATTAATCCCCCCCCCCAACCTCCCCCCCTACCCAGCAGCAAAACTCCCAAGCCAACCCACCCATCCAATCCGGAAGACCTCGCACTGTTCTTTGGGGATTTGAGGAGCAGGTCAGGTGTCCTGGCCCCGGGACGAGGGTCCCCTATTCTTGCTCAACTTGGCCTCAAAGGCCTGACGGAAGAGCTCCAGCTTACAGGTCCGGCGGAACTGGGAAAGCTCCACCAGGTCTTCCGGGAACTCATTCCACCAGATAGGGGCCAGGACCAAAAAGGTCCTGCCCGTCAAGGCCAGGCACGTGTCCCATGGTCTGGGGACCACCAACAGATTATATCCACCAAGCAAAGAAGCCTGCAGGGGGAAGAGGAAGACAGAGATCAGGGATTTCTCACCGGAGATCAACCCTGGGCTGTGCTTGGCCAAGCTGATCTCTGCACAGGCTCAGGAGCTGGCGGACGTCCCTTGCTTTGGCCAACTAAATGCACTGGCCCAGCGGCCTTCCAGGACTGTCCACCGAAATATCACACCCATAGTATATTTGGGGCTCGGCCTCTAAGGCACGGAGCATGGCCTTCTTGTCGGTTGGATCGAATCAGGGGACGCCGGGATAGAAGGGGTTGGGGAAGCGGCCAGGGTGACGGAGGCCCATTGCTGGCTGGTGGAGGAGGGGAGGTGGGTGCTGGAAACGCTCCCCTATAAGGCCGCCACTCCACTTTGGGGCCGTGTTTACACTCAGCCAAAGTGACTCAGCTCCAGGCTTGCATTCCTCCGCTCCGGGGGTTGGAACAAGCCCGGCTTGTTGAGATGAAAGGGGGGGGGGGGGAGGCTTCTTCTGGACCATGCATGCTTTAGAGGATTTTATTTTTAAGGAAGTAAACGGAGGCTGGGGGCAGAAAGAGGGGGAAGGGGAACCTCCGCAGCCTACAGAAGTTTGGGGACAGTCTGGGGTGGCCGAGGCTGTTTCCTCTCTGCAACCCAGCCCCAAAACGAATTTGTGTGGTGTCGGGGTGCCCCCTGCTGTCCATATTGGAAAACTGAAGGTTCCTACCATTGAATTGCCAAGATTTACAACTTGTCTCTGTCGGCTATAACCCTTTTCTGGAGATTTGGGGATGGAGGCTGGGGACGACAGGGACGTCAGTGGGGTCCAAGGCCACAGAGTCCCCCCCCCCTCCCAAGCAGCCCTTTCCTCCAGGGGAACTGATCTCTGCAGTCTGGAGAGGAGCTGGAATTCCAGGGGATCCCCAGGCCCCACCTGGAGGCTGGCATCCCTGACCCTCAGTGGGGTCCAAGGCCACAGAGTCCCCCCTCCCAAGCAGCCCTTTCCTCCAGGGGAACTGATCTCTGCAGTCTGGAGAGGAGCTGGAATTCCAGGGGATCCCCAGGCCCCAATTCCGGGGGATCCCCTGGAGGCTGGCATCCCTGACCCTCAGGGGGGTCCAAGGCCACAGAGTCTCCCTCCCAAGCAGCCCTTTCCTCCAGGGAACTGATCTCTGCAGTCTGGAGAGGAGCTGGAATTCCAGGGGATCCCCAGGCCCCACCTGGAGGCTGGCATCCCTGACCCTCAGGGGGGTCCAAGGCCACAGAGTCCCCCTCCCAAGCAGCCCTTTCCTCCAGGAAACTGATCTCTGCAGTCTGGAGAGGAGCTGGAATTCCAGGGGATCCCCAGGCCCCACCTGGAGGCTGGCATCCCTGACCCTCAGTGGGGTCCAAGGCCACAGAGTCCCCCCTCCCAAGCAGCCCTTTTCTCCAGGGGAACTGATCTTTGCAGTCTGGAGAGGAGCTGGAATTCCGGGGGATCCCCAGGCCCCACCTGGAGGCTGGCATCCCTGACCCTCAGTGGGGTCCAAGGCCACAGAGTCCCCCCTCCCAAGCAGCCCTTTTCTCCAGGGGAACTGATCTCTGCAGTCTGGAGAGGAGCTGGAATTCCGGGGGATCCCCAGGCCCCACCTGGAGGCTGGCATCCCTGTACCTCAGGGATAGCAAGGGCTCAAATCTAGCAGAACTATTCCCAGTCAAACAGAAGGGTGTTACAGCACAGCGAATGTTCACTAACCTTTTGGGAGATGGTTGGCCAGAAGCAGCACTGATCATAAGCAGATTGAAGCGACCTGAGGAGCTGCTGTCCTATCGAAGCCAGAGAGCGTCATGGCCGCATTTCAGGCAGACCAGGGGAGTAAGCAGAATCTTTTGCAGAGGCTGGAAGAAACACGCCCTGAGTTGGATGTTCCACACTAGCCCAACCCCATCCAATCTGGGAAGCTAAGCAGGCCTGACCCAGGTTAGTTCTTCAGTCACCAAGGAAGACAAGGGTTGCTACGCAGAGGCCAGCAATGGCAAACGACCTCTGCTTTGCTCTGCTCTGACCTCAGATGGGACAGGCTAGCCTGACCTCATCAGAAATCAGAAGCTACACAGGGTCGTTGCTGTTTAGTACTTGGAAGGGAGACCACCACACAAGTCCAGGGTTGCTACACAGAGGCAGGGAATCGCCAAACACCTCTTTGGTGCCTCTTGCTTTGGCCTGGATGGCCCAATCTCATTGGATCTCAGAAGCAAAGTTTCCTTAGCCCCGATCGGTGCTCGGTCGGAAGGCCAAGGTTGGCTCGCAGAGGCAGGAAACGGCAAACTACCTCTGCCCGTCTTGCGCCTAGAAAACCCTCCTGACTCACATTCCGTTGCCTGCCATCTGAAGGCCCTTTCGTCTCCCACCAGAGGACACACCGGGAAAGTACAGAGAGGCTCTTTCTTTTAAATAGGATCAATTTATGTGCAAGGGGGGAACAGAAAACACACACGAGCAGGGTCTCCATTGCCCAGGACCAGCCACCGGATCGATTGGCCCCTTTCACGGGGAGACGGTTGCCTCTGCGTCGCTCAGGATCACCGGCAGCCTGCGAAGCGTGGCGTGGATGGCCTTGTATTTCCGCTGCAGCTCTTCCAGTTTGGCAGCTGGGGAAGAAAGAGGGAGACGCCTGCAGCTATGGAAGAGGCAGCAGAAACACCCAAAAGTTCTCATGGTGGGAAGGACAGTCAAGTCACAGCTGACTTAAAGCACTGCTCTAGAGGAGCAGTGGCCCAACGGTGATCAAGATTCTCTCCTCTGCCATAATTTATTTAAGTCTACGAAAGTCAAGATTCTCCGTTCTGCCATCATTTCTTTAAGTTAAGTCTACGAAGGTCAAGATTCTCTGCTCTGCCATCATTTCTTTAAGCCTACGAAAGTCAAGATTAAGTTAAGTCTACGAAGGTCAAGATTCTCTGCTCTGCCTTCACTTCTTTAAGTTAAGTCTACGAAGGTCAAGATTCATTTCCTTAAGTTAAGTCTACAAAGGTCAAGATTCTCTGCTCTGCCATCACTTCTTTAAGTTAAGTCTACGAAGGTCAAGATTCTCTGCTCTGCCATCACCTCTTTAAGTTAAGTCTACGATGGTCAAGATTCTCTGCTCTGCCATCACTTTTTAAAGTTAAGTCTACGAAGGTCAAGATTCTCTGCTCTGCCATCACTTCTTTAAATTAAGTCTACGGAGGTCAAGAGTCTCTGCTCTGCCATCATTTTTTTAAGTTTACGAAGGTCAAGATTCTCTGCTCTGCTATCACTTCTTTAAGTTAAATCTACGAAGGTCAAGATTCTCCGCTCTGCAATCACTTCTTTAAGTTAAGTCTACGAAGGTCAAGATTCTCTGCTCTGCCATCACTTCTTTAAGTTAAGTCTACTAAGGTCAAGATTCTCTGCTCTGCCATCACTTCTTTAAGCTCTTTGTTAGTCTTAAAGGCGCTACTGGACTCTATTTTTGATGTATGCTAGTAACATCCAATAAACAGTTTTAAAATATACTTAAAAATCAATTATCTCACACCTATTTGGGAAACTCTTCCAGGCCATCATGAAACCCTGCCTTAGAGAGACCCAGCACCCTCTTTCCCCTCCCTCTGAAGCAGGATGCCCACCCCTTGAGCTTGGCACTTACGCAACGTGGCTTTCGTGGCGCCCCTCCACGCCAACTTCTCCTCGTGCTGCCGCTCCGCCAGATTTACGATGTCCTGGGACGTTTCCGTGAGCTGGGCCAGGCTGGTCAGCTCCTGGTGGCCAAAATGCACAGAACGGAAAGTGGCTCAATCGCTGTGTCACCCCAAACTAAACTGTCCGGTGGCCTCCAAGTACCTCACCCCAAGAGTCGCAAACCTGTGGAATTCCCTGCCGCAGGAAGTGGTGGCAGCTACAAGCATGGGCAGCTGGAAGAGGGGACCGGAGAAACATGCAGAGCAGAGGTTCCCAAGCAAATTATCTGAAGAAGTGTGCGTGCGCATGAACGCTTAGGCCCAGAATAAAATTGTGTTGTCCTTACAGGTGCCCCTGGACTCAAATTTTGTCCTGCTGCTTCAGACCAACATGGTGACCCACCTGAACCTATCAGCCACAAGGTACAGATGGAACACTGTGTGGGGCAGCAGTGCTCTGTCTCCCCCTGGGCTTTGGCCTCCATGAGAGGCAGAGTGCTGGACTGGATGGGTCATTAGCCTGATCCAACATGGCTTCTCTTATGCTCTTACGGAAAACCCTGGTATGAGATGAGCTAGGACAGTGGTTCTCCACCTGGGGGTCGGGACACCTTTTGGGGGTCGAAAGACCCTTTCACAGGGGTCACAGCAGGGCAAGCAGCTTGGCCGGGGGTGGGGACCATCCACACAACAGCCTTGCAGGGTAGATTGAGACAGAGTGTTCGTCTGTCTGGAGCAGTGGAAAAGAGTGAGATTGGCATGGTGGGAAAAGAGGCAGAACTGAATTGAGAAACCCTGGGGGAAAAAACCCACAATTTATGTACAATCATGAAAAGTGGATCTCCACGCCATGGGCCAGTTTTGGTTTAATTTCTATGAAAGAACACTTGCATAATTTTATGGCTGGGAGGTCACCACAACATGAGGAACTGTATTAAAGGGTCGCGGGCATTAGGAAGGTGGAGAACCACTGAGCTAGAATCAGGAAGAAGAAATTTGTCCCAGGAGGAAAAAATTACAGAGGGATGACATTGTATTTTTTGGGATGCCAGTGTGGTGTTGTGGTTAAGAGGGGCAGCTTCTATTCTGGAGAGCGGGGTTTGACTCCCCATGCCTCCACATGCAGCTAGCTGGGCGACCTTGGCCTAGTCACAGTCCTGATGAGCGCTGTTCTCACCGAGCAGTCCTGACCGAGCTCTTCCAGGGCGTTGCGGGGAGAGGGAGAGAAAGCAATTGCAAAGTGCTGTGAGAGTCCTTTGGGCGGTGAAATGCGGAAAAACCAGCTCTTCTAAAGGAATTTTGCACAGATCATGAGAGTTACTCTGTCAAGCGAGATTCAAGAGTCTTTTAGCCCTCTCTGAATGGTGAGCCCGTGTGGACTTCACCTCTTGAAGGTGCTGACGTTCTGCCCTTATTGAATCTATTCTTTGACCGGCTGGTCTCTTAGCAACTATGTCTCCATGGAGGACTGGCGCAGTTCTTATCTTTCAGGGGAAAGTATATACGATTTGTTTTCCTGATGTCACTCTTAGGAATGTAGGGTGCACTCTTGGAGCAGAGAGCGGGATGAATTATGCCTCTTCACAGAGCGGCTGGACCTTTTCCCCCAAATACCAGACCCTGACCTTCTGTCTGTTTTCTCCTCTCAAGGAGGGACTGGGGATCTTGTTCCGTAGGCCCGCATGATCTCATCTCGCTCGGATCGGGAGGACCGTTCTTAATAAAACTGCCTGCTTTGTTAGAGTGGATGTTTTTCTCTCCTGGTTGGACTTGGAGAAGGGCTGTGTGTTTGTTCTGGAGTTTTGAAAGCTCCCTTAGCATTTTTCCACCCCGCTCCTTATTTTATTGACTTAATCTATTTATACTTCTATTTCTATTTCTAGGCTGCCCCGGCCTGCAAGGGGACCCGGGGACACGTCACAACCTATATTCAGATAGAAACCGTTCTAAAACACAAGGAAGCAACCGAAAAGATTAAGCGTTTCGCTGTTTGCATCCCCTACCCTCTGCCCCATTAGTTCACATTCTCTTACACGATGGCGGAGTCGCCTCTGCAGGTGCAGAGGGATCCAAAGTGGAGAGAAGGGCACGGAGAGGGGAGACGGATGGAGGGCCATAGATGTCACTCAGTCATCCTGCCTCAGCCATAGGCCTGATGGAAGAGTGCCATTTTACACACCCTGCAGAACTTGATTCCATCATGGCCCGGGTCTCTATACCGGCAACTCATTCCACCAAGTCGGAGCCAAGGCCAAAAAGGCCCTGGCTCTAAGTCAAGGTCAGCTGGATTTCTTGTGGGGTGCCTCAAAAGGACAAGACAGATATAGTACGGCATCAGAGAGAGCTTGGTGTAGTATTCAACAGTGGCAGCCTCTAACCTGGAGAACCAGGTTTGATTCTACGCTCCTCCACTGCATGCAGCCAGCTAGGTGACCATGGGCTAATCACAGTCTTGTTACAGCTGTTCTTGCAGTTTCCTCAGAGCTCTCTCAGCCCCACCTCCCTCACAGGGTAGCTATAGTAAAGGAGAGGAAGGTAAAGGTGTTGTAAGATGCTTTGTGACTCCTGTGAGTAGTGAAAAGCAGGGAAGGAAAAAAAACAGCTCTCTTCTTTATAAAAGATTGAGCAAAGTGTCTAATTGTGTAACAGGCAGGATGTGTCCCTTAAACATAGGCCTTGTGGGTGTGCAGTCATTTTGTTTTTCTGAGATGAAGCTTTTTGTCTTATCTGTCCTATGTTAGAATGTTTTTTTGGAAGATACCTAATACCCTTTTAAGCCTCCGCTTGTCTCTTAGAGGCTAACTGGATGGGCAAGAGAAAGTGAGCCAGCATTAAGGGCGACTGCTTCTAATTTGGAGAGCCGGGTTTGATCCCCTGCTCCTCCACATGCAGCCAGCTGGGTGAGCTCGGGCTAGTCACAGTCCTGTTAGAGCTGTTCTCAAAGAGCAGTTCTGTGAGGAATCGCTCAGCCCCGCCTCCCTCACAGGGTGCCTGTTGTGGGGAGAGGAAAGGAAGGCAATTGTTGGCCGCTTTGAGACTCCTTCAAGTAGTGAAAATCAGGGTATACAAAACCAACTCTTCCACTTCTACTACAGCTGAAAGGCTTTTTATTGCAGCCCCAGAGAGAGAAATGCCCACCACCAGACCGAGAAAAAACAAACAGGAGGGAACCAGCTGGATCGGTGATCCCAAACTTGACACCCACCGCTTGGGTTTCCTGGCGCCCGCAAGGCTGCCAACTACCCAGCGAGAGAGAAAAACATCCTTTCATTTTAATAGAGGCTCAATTAGAGGCCATTTACAGGCTGTGTCAGCCCCACACCATTAATCAGCTTCCTAAAGGCCTCTGTTTCCCTAGAAGCCTCTGTTAAAGAGACAGGGGTCTTTTTTTCTCCAGGGCAGGTATCAAGCCTGTAAGACCCTCTCCAAAACTGCCTGCCTTTCCACCACTTTTCCCTATCGCTGCCCAAGGCGTTCTGGTCTTTCTGTTTTGCCTCATTAGAGCACGAAGTCCTTCAGGAAAAGCCCAGAGGCATTGTTCTGATGCCGCCCTTCCCCTGAAACAGCAGACTAAATTGCAGCCTTGGAATTACAGATTCCAGCCTCCGGGTGGGGAGACCAGCGGAGAGCAGATCCGCTGGAGAAAATGGCTTCCAGAGCTGGCAACCCTAGCCAGGTGAGACAGTACATAAGGGGTGGCCTAGCTGTGGCTCTCCGGATGTCCATGGGCTACAAATCCCATGAGCCCCTGCCAACTGGCAGGGGCTCATGGGAATTGTAGCCCATGGACCTTCGGAGAGCCACAGCTAGGCCACCCCTGGAATAAACCAGTGAAACCAAATCGAACCCCACCGAGACCTTTGCTGCCTTCCTTCCATTCCTGACCGACCTGCACGCAGAGCGATAGATCCCACTGCACGGCTTTGAAGAGGGGGCCGCAGGGGCTCAGCTGGGGGGCGGGGCGTTCGCAGTGCTTGCGCAGCTCATTCTCGTACACCTGCTCGAAGGCCACCAGCAGCTGGCCGAAGTCGGAGATGGCCAGCTTGAGGGTCTGCAGAACCGTTGCGCCGTCGAGCGGATGGTCGACGCCAGCCGGGGTCCCGCGCAGGAAGGAGCACTGCAAAGATGAAAGAGTTGTGCTGCAGGAAGGCTGCAGGGATTACCGCCACTGAGGCCCCTGCTCCCTTCCTCATGGAGGACCCCGATCCACCCATTATTATTCGGAGAAGTGACACAAGTCAAGGCACGGGGCTGCCACGCCCCCACCCAAGCCTCTGTTTTCCTGGCATCCCTCACTCACTCACTCTTGAGAAAAGCAAATGGCTTCTCCCTGCCAAGTTTCATGGAGAATGTTCAGCAAAAAAATAGCATCAGGTCATGGAGCTTCCTGGGTAAGTCTGCACTTAGCCCCTAGGCAAGTGGACAGGGGCTGTGGCTGAGTGGCAGAGTTTCTGTCTGGCGTGCAGAAGGTCCCAGGTTCAATCCCCAGCATCTCCAGTGAAAAGGACCAGGCAGGAGGGGATGGGAAAGACCTTGGCCTGAGACCCTGGCTCAGTGGCAGAGCCTCTGCATGGCAGGCAGAAGGTCCCAGGTTCAATCCCCAGCGTCTCCAGTTAGAAGCACCAGGCAAGAGGGGATGGGAAAGACCTTGGCCTAAGACCCTGGCTCAGTGGCAGAGCCTCTGCTTGGCAGGCAGGAGGTCCCAGGTTCAATCCCCAGCATCTCCAGTTAAAAGGACCAGGCAGGAGGGGATGGGAAAGACCTTGGCCTGAGACCCTGTCTCAGGGGCAGAGCCTCTGCTTAGCAAGCAGAAGGTCCCAGGTTCAATCCCCGGCATCTCCAGTTAGAAGCACCAGGCAGGAGGGGATGGGAAAGACCTTGGCCTAAGACCCTGGCTCAGTGGCAGAGCCTCTGCTTGGCAGGCAGGAGGTCCCAGGTTCAATCCCCGGCATCTCCAGTGAGAAGGACCAGGCAGGAGGGGATGGGAAAGACCTTGGCCTGAGACCCTGGCTCAGTGGCAGAGCCTCTGCTTGGCAGGCAGGAGGTCCCAGGTTCAATCCCCAGCATCTCCAGTTAAAAGGACCAGGCAGGAGGGGATGGGAAAGACCTTGGCCTGAGACCCTGTCTCAGGGGCGGAGCCTCTGCTTAGCAAGCAGAAGGTCCCAGGTTCAATCCCCGGCATCTAGTATTCTGGGCTCAGTATGAGGAGAATCAGGGATCTGTTTGCATCCTTACCTGTGCTCTCAGATCTTGCAAGGCAGCGGCTGTCTCCTCCAGCTCCTTTGAGACGTCCAACAGTGTTTTCTCGTGGGAGACCATGGGGAGGTGGGACCTTAAAAGGAGCGAGGGAAGGAAATTGAAATCAGGACTCTGAACTTGGTTTGGAAAGCTGGGGCCAGGAGCAGCCATACCCTCCTCCATTCAGCCCATGGTGAGCCAAGTTGCTCCCTCTCTCCTTCTGCAGCTAGCACAGGGGTCCCCAACGTGGTACCCTTGGGCACCCTCCTTTACTGAAGCCCACCCTGCCTTTTAGACAGTGAATGGGGCCAGATAAGAAGTTTTGCTCAGCAAGCCTGCTGACCAGGCACTGGAATAGGCAAAGGGGTGGCAGGTGACAGTAGATGAGCAATAGGGATGTGAGTGTCCTGCATAGTGCAGGGGGTTGGACTAGATGACCCAGGAGGTACCTTCCACCTCTAGGATTCTATGATTCTATGACTATATGATCAGCTGTTTAAAAACACTCCTTTGACAACAGCTGTAATGGGTTTAAACTTCAAGTACAACGATATAGGCTAGATATCAGGAAAAAAGTTTTCACAGTCAGAGTAGTTCAGCAGTGGAATAGGCTGCCGAAGGAGGTGGTGAGCTCCCCCTGACTGGCAGTCTTCAAGCAAAGGTTGGATACACACTTTTCTTGGATGCTTTAGGATGCTTAGGGCTGATCCTGCGTTGAGCAGGGGGTTGGACTAGATGGCCTGTATGGCCCCTTCCAACTCTATGATTCTATGATTCTATGCCACTACAGCACAAGGCTCTTCACTGTCCAAATGAAGGTAAGCCAGGAGCAAATAGTTTTAAGCAGCACGTTCATTTAACAGGTGTTCTGTTCCTTTGAATCATCGCTAGAAGGGACCTTCAGAGTAATCTAGTCCAACCCCCGACAGAAGCATTGAAGAGTTGGTGTTAAGAGTTACATAATCTCATGCCCTACCATTCTGTGGTTGGCTCCACCTCCTCATTTTGGGACTGCGTCCACCGCCCTGTGTTGAAATCCCCAAAGGTGGTTGTGGGGTCAATAAAATCGGGGACCCCGAAATTGGAGGAGGGACGCCCAAGGACTTCTGGGTTCCTCTTTCTCCCTCCCTCCCCGCAACAGCTACCTAGCAGCCTTGGGAACAGGGAGCGCACCTTTTCTGGAGTGCCTCTTCGCTCAGCAGCAAGGGCTTCACATCCGAGCTCCAAGGGTGACACTCAGGGTTGAGAAGGGCCTGAAGATTCGGGCTGCAGAACACCTGCTTCAGGAATTTCTCGTTCTTCTTCGCCACCTCCCGAAACGACTCTTCTTGGCTGGGAGCGAAAAGGGAAATGAGGCAGCTGGGAGCAAAGGACCGATGGGAGGAGATTCAGAGGAGGGATTCCTGCCGTTCTGTCCCAGGCATAGGCATAGAAATACCTTGGCCTGAGACCCTGGCTCAGAGGCAGAGCTTCTGCCTGGCAGGCAGAAGATCCCAGGTTCAATCCCCAGTGGCATCTCCAGTTAGAAGGACCAGGCAGGAGGGGATGGGAAAGACCTTGGCCTGAGACCCTGGCTCAGTGGCAGAGCCTCTGTTTGGGAGGCAGAAGGTCCCAGGTTCAATCCCCGGCATCTCCAGTTAAAGGACCAGGCAGGAGGGGATGGGAAAGACCTTGGCCTGAGACCCTGGCTCAGTGGCAGAGCCTCTGCTTGGCAGGCAGAAGGTCCCAGGTTCAATCCCCGGCATCTCCAGTTAGAAGGACCAGCCAGGAGGGGGTGGGAAAGACCTTGGCCTGAGACCCTGGCTCAGTGGCAGAGCCTCTGCTTGGCAGGCAGAAGGTCCCAGGTTCAATCCCCGGCATCTCCAGTCAAAAGGACCAGGCAGGAGGGGGTGGGAAAGACCTTGGCCTGAGACCCTGGCTCAGTGGCAGAGCCTCTGCTTGGCAGGAAGAAAGTCCCAGGTCCCATGTTGACAATTGGACTGTTTGGACGTCATTCATTTGTAGTTCTGAAGTTACATGGTGACACCCACTCACATGCAAACATGCACACATCCGCACACACCCTACCTGCCATTAGACCAAGAAAGTCTTGGTGATCCTAATTTGTATCAGAAGGAGCCCCTTTTTACCTTGAAAAAGAGCCGGAGAAAGATCCGGAGTCAGAGAGCCCAATAATCTGCCGAGTTGGAATCACGGCCGTGAGCTGTCTCAGGAAGCAGAGTTGCTTCTCCACGCTGGCCTTTCCCTGTGGAGACAGCCGGTGGTTCTCAGAGCACCAGGGCATAATGGGCAGAAGAGAAGGGACTAACGGCACTGTATTCATTTTATTTATTCAAAAACATTTTCGCTCCACCTTTCCACCCAGCTTGGGGATCCCCAAGGCCACAAACAATTTAAAAATAGCTTTGAAAATAGATGAACACATTAGATGCCACCACCCCTTTCTCAAGCTGCGAATTGGGACCAAACCACAGCCTTGGCAAATGACTGTTGTGGTTGGGGAGGTTTGTAAGGGAGTAGGCTTAAAGCACCCTGGTTCCAAAACAGAGGAGGTTTCAACATGTGGCCAAACTGTGGCTCTCCAGATGTGCATGGACTACATTTCCCATGAGCCCTTGCTGGCATGTACTGGCAGTGGCTCACAGGAATTGTAGTCCATGCATATCTGGAGAGCCACAGTTATGCTTTAAAACCAAGGGTCCCCAATGTCAGGTCCGTAAGCGTCATGGCACCCACTAGCATCTTTCCTGACACCCAACCTGAAGAAAAGAGAGACCCCCCACTTTTCACTACCTGAAGGTGTCCCAAGGTGAATTAGAAACACCTTCCCTTTCCTCTCCCCCCAACAGACATCCTGTGAAGTAGGCGGAACTCAAGAGAGCACTGAGAAAACTGGGGCTGGCTCACGGTCACCCAGGAAGAGTGGAGAATCAATCCCGGTTGGTCCAGATTAGCTGTAACAATTTTAGATTATGAAATTTTAAAACTCAAGAAATTTCCTTTGTACGGGCTTTTACCTGTTTAATGGCTTTTTAAGCTGTTGTGAGCGGCCCTGAGGCCATTTGGAGAGGGGCAGCCTATAACTAAATAAATAAATTAGAGGCCAAGCAGGCTCCTTGAGTGGAAGGAGGACGAAAGGCAGGATACCCAAGCCAAAACACAAGTTGATTGCAAACCTCCTTTCGATGCAAGCGTGCATTGTACATAGACCTCTCCTCTGGGAAGAGGCTGCCCAAGAGCTGCAGCCACTGGGAGAGAGGGGAGGGCTCCCATCCCAAGCATGGTCCCCCTCCCTCTCTGCCACCTGTTGGCATTGCAGCAGTAGGGCTCTGTCTTCCTCCAGGGAAGAGATGCACATTCAAAATTGTGAGTGTCCTGCATAGTGCAGAGGGTTGGACTAGATGGCCCATGAAGTCTCTTCCAACTCTATGATTCTATAAAGAGAGCTCAGAGGGCATTGGCAGCGACGCAGGAGCACCTAAGAGTGGAAAGTGGGATTCAGCTGCCTAGAGAGGCAGGCAAGGGGCCAGGCTTCCAGAAGTCTCTCTGCACCTACCTCAATGAGATCCAGGTCATCAGACCGACATAACATCAGGTCAGACCCCAGCTTCGCCATTCCTGTTAAGACAGCAGTGGTCCCATTAGCAGGCAAGGTTGGGGGCGTAAGCCACGTGGTTTCCTAGCCTGAAGTTGGGTCTAGGCTTCAAAGTAACAGGATGACATTGCACACCTCAAGGTCCTTCTCATCCCCTCCAGCCTGGTCCCTTTAACTGGAGATGCCGGGGATTGAACCTGGGACCTTCTGCCTGCCAAGCAGAGGCTCTGCCACTGAGCCAGGGTCTCAGGCCAAGGTCTTTCCCATCCCCTCCTGCCTGGTCCTTCTAACTGGAGATGCCGGGGATTGAACCTGGGACCTTCTGCCTGCCAAGCAGAGGCTCTGCCACTGAGCCAGGGTCTCAGGCCAAGGTCTTTCCCATCCCCTCCTGCCTGGTCCTTCTAACTGGAGATGCCGGGGATTGAACCTGGGACCTTCTGCCTGCCAAGCAGAGGCTCTGCCACTGAGCCAGAGTCTCAGGCCAAGGTCTTTCCCATCCCCTCCGGCCTGGTCCTTCTAACTGGAGATGCCGGGGATTGAACCTGGGACCTCCTGCCTGCCAAGCAGAGGCTCTGCCCCTGAGCCAGGGTCTCAGGCCAAGGTCTTTCTCCTCCCCTCCTGCCTGGTCCTTCTAACTGGAGATGCCGGGGATTGAACCTGGGACCTCCTGCCTGCCAAGCAGAGGCTCTGCCACTGAGCCAGGGTCTCAGGCCAAGGTCTTTCCCATCCCCTCCTGCCTGGTCCTTTAACTGGAGATGCTGGGAATTGAAACTGGGACCTTCTGCCTGCCAAGCAGAGGCTCTGCCACTGAGCCAGGGTCTCAGGCCAAGGTCTTTCCCATCCCCTCCTGCCTGGTCCTTCTAACTGGAGATGCCGGGGATTGAACCTGGGGCCTTCTGCCTGCCAAGCAGAGGCTCTGCCACTGAGCCAGGGTCTCAGGCCAAGGTCTTTCCCATCCCCTCCGGCCTGGTCCTTCTAACTGGAGATGCCGGGGATTGAACCTGGGACCTCCTGCCTGCCAAGCAGAGGCTCTGCCCCTGAGCCAGGGTCTCAGGCCAAGGTCTTTCCCCTCCCCTCCTGCCTGGTCCTTCTAACTGGAGATGCCGGGGATTGAACCTGGGACCTTCTGCAGGCCAAGCAGAGGCTCTGCCACTGAGCCAGGGTCTCAGGTCAAGGTCTTTCCCATCCCCTCCTGCCTGGTCCTTCTAACTGGAGATGCCGGGGATTGAACCTGGGACCTCCTGCCTGCCAAGCAGAGGCTCTGCCACTGAGCCAGGGTCTCAGGCCAAGGTCTTTCCCATCCCCTCCTGCCCGGTCCTTTTAACTGGAGATGCCAGGGATTGAACCTGGGGCCTTCTGCCTGCCAAGCAGAGGCTCTGCCACTGAGCCAGGGTCTCAGGCCAAGGTCTTTCCCATCCCCTCCTGCCTGGTCCTTTAACTGGAGATGCCAGGGATTGAACCTGGGACCTTCTGCATGCCCAGCAGAGGCTCTGCCACTGAGCCAGGGTCTCAGGCCAAGGTCTTTCCCATCCCCTCCTGCCTGGTCCTTTAACTGGAGATGCCGGGGATTGAACCTGGGACCTTCTGCCTGCCAAGCAGGGGCTCTGCCACTGAGCCAGGGTCTCAGGCCAAGGTCTTTCCCATCCCCTCCTGCCTGGTCCTTTAACTGGAGATGCCGGGGAATGAACCTGGGACCTTCTGCCTGCCAAGCAGAGGCTCTTGGGTCCAGGTCTCTCCCATCCCCCCTTGCTTGGTCCTTCTGACTCAGGGATTGTCAAACTGTGGCAATCGCTGTCAGGGGATCATGGAAATTGTAGTCCATGGACATCTGGAAGGCTGCAGTTTGACTACCCCTGTATCTAACTGGTGGTGCCAGGGACTGAACCTGGGACCTTCTGCAGGCCAAGCAGAGCTCTGCTGCCTAGCCACAGGCCCCTCCCCTTCAGCTGTCCCCTCCTTGGAGATCTTCAGCAGGTCCTGCAATTCCTGCCTGTTTGCCAGGTCTTTTGAGGGGGCTCAGATTGGCAGACATCTTTTAATAGACATAGGTGGGAAGACAGAAGGTGTTGGATATTTTCTTTTGAATTTCAAACTGAACATGTTTTTCAGCCCTTATTGTAAGCCACCTTGAACCATGAGGAAAGGCAGGACACCGATCGTTCAGTAAATAAATAGATTTTGAGCCCTGCATAACATGGGACACTTCTCTTGCCCCCCGCCTTTCTCATTCACATCATAACAGGGAACCTGCTCAAGCCCCTCCAGGACACCAAGTTCCCCTCTTCTAGACCCCTTGCTCTGGGAATGTGGAAAGAGCCCAAAAAAGAACGAGGAAGTCAGTGAAATGTTTTGATCCCTGAGGTAATATACGGAAATGAGGCAGCCAACTTGTTCAAGCATGAGACCAGACTGGAGGAGGAACAGAAGAGGGCTTAAATGTTTACAAAGGCTCCCCCGAAGCACAAAACAGAGCCCTCCAGCGTGCTCACTAACCCCCGCTGGGATAAAATGCAGTCCCTTTTGACACAAGAAGTTTATTTTAGCCAGAGATTTCGAAGTGCAAGAAGCTTTAACTCAAGGGAGCACGCAACGGGGAGCTCTACTCAGCACAGAAAACAGTGAATAGAGTCCAATGATAGAACATCAAGGCACCCCCCTCCCAAACCCCCAACCCCAGTGTCTTCAATGGGTAGGAACCCTACAATTCTTGCATAAATGCTCATCTCCCTTTTGTAACGATGCGGACGGGAAAAAACCCAGATGTACTTTGGAAGTCTGAGGCGGGAGACCGAAATCACGGACAAGCACATCTAAAGACCAAAATGACATACAAACATATTTAAATCCAGCTATGGGATAATCTCCCCGGAGAGGTGCACCTTTCCATTCCTCTCACCACAACAGACACCCTGTAAGATAGGGGAGGCTGAGAGAGCTCTGAGAGAACTGGGACCAGCCCAAGGTCACCTAGCTGGCTGCACGTGGACCGCCGCTCTTAACCATGTCTTCAACCTGGCTCAAGCCCCAACCGTAAACCCCTTAGAATCGAGCACTTTACGTACCTTTAATTTTCATATCCCTCTGTGATTCCTTAAGCGATGAAAACTGGCCTTGGAGGGGTGGGTACACACTGCAAGGAAGATCAAACGCACCGTCAGGTCTCACTGCTGCGTCTCAGCAGCTGCAAAACCAACATGGCTTTAGAGATGCCAAGTTTCTAGAACTTTTGAAGCCGGGGTGGGGGGTGGAAAGTGAAAAAAAGGAACCACCTTCAATACCTGTTTTCTTATCAAATCTAAAGCAATTTTGCTGCTTTGATCACATGAAACGCACCGTTTATAACATTTGTTAGTTTGTGTAGAGTTCTACTAACAGGCAGGTTGATGGAATGGAGGGAAACTAAAACTATAAATACCTCATATCAAAGTTTCAACCCAGGAGCACCTTTAAGACCCAGCAGCAGTCAACACAGCACAAAGGGATTCATTTTGGCTAGTGAAGGGAAGCCGTTGTGGTGGGCATTTTGTGACTGGCTGCACCTTCTGTGGTGGCCATTTTTATTTCATTATTTATATACTGCCCTCCCCTGAGGCTCAGGGTGGTTTACATGGACCTGGAATAAAATTTTGTGAATGGTTACACCTTCTGTGGTGGCCATTTTGTAATTGGCTGCACCTTCTGTGGGAGCCATTTTATGACTGACTGCACCTTCTGTGGTGGCCATTTTATGACTGACTGCACCTTCTGTGGGAGCCATTTTGTGACTTGGCTGCACTTTCTGTGGCAGCCATTTTGTGACTGACTGCACCTTCTGTGGGAGCCATTTTGTGACTGACTGCACCTTCTGTGGTGGCCATTTTATGACTGGCTGCACCTTCTGTGACGGCCATTTTGCAATTGGCTGTACCTTCTGTGGGAGCCATTTTGTGACTGGCTGCACCATCTGTGGTGGCCATTTTATGACTGGCTGCACCTTCTGTGGTGGCCATTTTATGACTGGCTGCACCTTCTGTGACGGCCATTTTGTAATTGGCTGAACCTTCTGTGGCGGCCATTTTGCGACTGGCTGTACCTTCTTCGCAGCAACTCTGGACGTCCTTGTTGATCTCCCATCTGTGTAACAACCAGGGCTGACCCTGCTTGGCTTCCACAATCCGATGAGATCGGGCCATCCTGGTCAGGGCGAGAGAGGAGCAGAGGTGTTCCCTGTGCAAGGCGAACTGCAACCTAACCCCAAGGAAAATTACCTGACGCAAATCCATTCCAGTATATCCAGGCGATGGGAGGAGGGGGTACAAAGCAACCGCTCGATGTCTTCAGGCTGGGACAGGAAAAGGCCCTCCAGGGCAGGGCAGCCAAGTTTCTGCAAGACAAAAGGGTGGACGGGTGGGAGTTTGCAGGCCAAAACCCGATGGGAGTCAGCAGAGCGTAAATATGCAAAGGAGGAGCAAAGACCCCCCTCTCCTAAAGCAGCGCTTCATACATCACACAAGAAGCGGCCGTATACTGAATTCATCAAAGTCAGGATCTCCCTAGACATCTCCTGCCTGGTCCTTTGTACTGGAGATGCCAGGGATTGAACCTGGGACCTTTTGCCTGCCAAGCAGAGGCTCTGCCACTGAGCCAGGGTCTCAGGCCAATGTCTTTCCCATCCCCTCCTGCCTGGTCCTTCTAACTGGAGAGGCTGGGGATTGAACCTGGGACCTTTTGCCTGCCAAGCAGAGGCTCTGCCACTGAGCCAGGGTCTCAGGCCAAGGTCTTCCCCATCCCCTCCTGCCTGGTCCTTTTCACTGGAGATGCTGCTGGGGATTGAACCTGGGACCTTTTGCCTGCCAAGCAGAGGCTCTGCCCCTGAGCCAGGGTCTCAGGCCAAGATCTTTCCCATCCCCTCCTGCCTGGTCCTTTTCACTGGAGATGCCGGGGATTGAACCTGGGACCTTCTGCATGCCAAGCAGAGTCACATAAATGAAATATGCATCGCATGCATTCAGGGAGTATTATATATTTTTCAGAACCCTTTGTCATTCCTTCCTATGCTGTCTGGTTAGGCCAAGCTGTTGGAAATTCCACATTAGATCAAAGTTGTATGAGTACAGGCTCACACAAGAGCCCATGGCTTTGTATATAAGAAATTCTTTCTTAGTCAGACCCCTGACGTTTTAAATTTTATACATACACACCGGAAACCAGCGTGGTGCAATGGTCAAGAGTGGCAGCTTCTAATCTAGTGAGCCGAGTTCGATTCCCCGCTCCTCTACATGCAGTCAGCTGGGTGAACTTGGACCAATCAGAATTCTCTTAGAGCTGTTCTCACAGGGCTCTCTCGGCCCCATCTCCCTCACAGGGTGCATGTTGTGGGAAGAGGAAGAGAAGGCGACTGTAATCTGTTTTCAGTGAAAAGCAGGATATAAAAACCAATTATTTTTCTTCTCCTTCTATAATATTTGGGGTGAGTTTGTGTTGCAGCTATGCCCTGTTGACACAACTGGCTGTTACTTCTGCCACACAAGTCACAGCAGGGCACCCTTCCCAGAACTTTGGAAGCAACTGACAGATCATTTTACCAATATTATCCTGAACATAAACTTCCCTAAGAAAATAACATGAAAAAGGAAATCACACAGCGCCCTGCCGATGCCTTTGAAGTACTGCAAACTTACGAGAAATTGCTGTACAGGCAAATCTCTTGTTTAAATGGGAAGCAATCTGGGAGTGAAATCAGACTTAATTGTCTGCTCTCTTTGCCCCCAGCACACACCCCATTGCCTCGAGCTTCACCCTCTGGCTTCAGTGGGTGTTCCAGATTTTTTTTTTGGGGGGGGTGTTTTAGCATCCCTGACCCTCGCTAGCTGCAAGGCTACTCCTGTGTTTTTTTGGGAGGGAGAGGAAGAGTTACAGGGAGTGACACCCTCACCTCGCTCCCCCCAGTGCTTCCTGTTCTCCCCCTGAAAGAGTGTGTGTGTATGTGCAGGGCAACATCTGATTGAACCGAGGTTGACTCAAAGGAGTGCACCTGAAACGGGACCTTTGAATCTGTACCAGAGCCTGTTTTTACTGACAAAGGCCACAACGCATCAGACAATCGCAAGCACCGGACCGGGACGAGCGTTTAGGAAGCCAGCCACGGAAAAACCGAGCGGTCTACTTTCCAACCACCCACTATTGCCTATTCAGCGGTAGACTGCCCCGGAAACCAGAGGCTCCATTGGGGGCTAATGTTCAACCGGCCTGCTGCAAAGGGCCGCACTCCTTCAGGTCGCTCTGCAAAGACACCAGACCCCCCCCCCCCCCCCGAGACGGAAAAGAGCCTCCCCCTCCGCGCAGCGCTTCGTACCTTCAGCAACTCATACAGGGAAACAGCCGCCATCTTCCCGCCAGTGCACAAACCCCGCCCCCCTGCTCCAGCCGTATTGGCCGCAGGCCTGCCCGCTCCGGCCAATCGGCGGGAATGGAACGCAAGCCTCGCCTTTGATGCGGGAGGCGGGGCTCGGTAGCCGGGCAACGGGAGATTGGAAATGAAACATTTCGCTTTTTTCCCTCCTCCACTCCCGCGTTGCAGTTTTTTAGGCGGCTGCAAAGAGGGTCGCGGTGGAAATTGGGCGTGAGGAGGAGACGGGGCTGTAGCGAGCAAAGGCGTCCGAAAGCGGGCTGGCTTTTGGAAAGTGAAAGCGACAAATAAATTAAATCCGACGGGAGTTTGTAAAAGTCACCGCGCATTGCCATCTGCTGGCGGAACACGCTGGGAAAATGCAGGACGGAACCAGAACAGTTTAGGGCGCTTTGCACACACGCTAAATGCTGCACAATAAAAATCAGAGTCCAGTAGCACCTTTAAGACCCACAAAGATTTATTCAAGGCGTGAGCTTTCCAAAGCTCACGCGAATGATTCTTTGTGGGTCTTAAAGGTGCTACTGGACTGATTTTACTGGCGTGCCAAGGTTTTCTTCTCCCCCTCTATCCGTTTGTTTGAAGTGTTAATTGGCCTCTTGTTTATTGGTTTCCGGCAGCAGCTGGGCTTTCTCTTCCAGGTGCTGCAGTTTGCCTTTTAGTGCTTGTTTCAAAGAGCTGGAAGTAACAAATCTGAATTGTTGCTCGGCTTTTACAATTAAGAGCATCTCAGCGGCACTATTAATACCAGCCAGCAACTGGTCTTGAGTGTTTTAACTGCTTTTAATAGTTTTAACTCCTATGAGCGCCAGCTTGGTGTAGTGGTTAGGAGTGCGGACTTCTGTTAGCCGTTTTGAGCCTCCTTCGGGTAGAGAAAAGCGGCATATAAGAACCAACTTCTATGTTTAGTGAATGTCCTTGTATGGTTTTGTTTTGAACAATTCTTGTGCGGTTTTCTGTTCGTCTGTTGGAAACCACCCCAAGCCAGCTTGGTGTAGTGGTTAGGAGTGCGGACTTCTAATCTGGCAAGCCAGGTTTGATGCCCCACTCCTCCAATGCAGCCAGCTGGGTGACCTTGGGCTAGTCACAGCACTGATAAAGCTGTTCTGACCGAGCAGTAATCTCAGGGCTCTCTCAGCCTCACCTCCCTCACAGGGTGTCTGTTGTGGGGAAAGGAAAGGGAAGGTGAATGTAAGCCGCTTTGAGACTCCTTCAGGGAGAGAAAAGCGGCATATAAGAGCCAACTCTTCTTCTGTATCCCAAAATAAAAATAAGAGCTGGGACGCTGGAGGTGAATATTTGAAAAAAAAATTCCAGCAAATTCCTATTCTAACTATGCTTAATATACATCTCTTTCAACGCCCCCTACAGGATATTCTTTTTACGCTGTTGAATCATGCATTTCTATATTGCTTGTGGAATTGTTGTCTTTAACTTCAGCCTGTGTCAGCTCAGCCTGATCCATAATTTGGAACTGGGTTGCTCCAAGCTAGGATCACTCAGTTCTTGTTTGCAAAGGAAATGCTGAGCACCGCTCTCCCATGTGTGCTCCAGGGGTGGTGTCCCCCTCCCTGCTGAGGTAGACATTGACTCTGACATCATTCAAAAGGACAATGACGCCTTCACAGGTCAAGGAGACACCTGGCAGCTGCCCTGTCCTGCTGCTTTTGACTGGATGGGTAAGACCTCTCCCTGCAGGGGTGGCTTCAAGGCACCGACTGGGTAGAGGAACTGCTTTCTCTTGTTTCCTGTTGGCCAACCGTAGGCCGAGGGCCCTCCGGATCAAGGTGGATCCCTTGTAGGATGACTTGCAGAGTGAAGGCTGAAGGGCCCGGCCTCTACGGTGGTGAGTGCGGGCACCAAAAATGTTCGGGGGGGGGGGGGGCTGGATATCTGGCAGGGAACCGAGGAGCTAGGATTTGGCTCAAACTGTGTCCTCAAGCTTCACCCCTGTAGTTGCCAGCCTCCAGGTGGGGCCAGGAAATCTCCCAGAATTATAATTGATTTCCAATTCTCCCGGGAGGCGGGCAGAGTAGGTGAGGCCTGGGGATCCCCTGGTTTTACAGCTCATCTCCAGGTAACAGAGATCATTTGCCCTGGAGAAAAGGGCTGCTTTTGAGGGGGGAAATCCATAGCATTATACTCCACTGAGGTCCCTCCCAGCCCCAAATCTTGCCCACTTCCAACTCCAACTCCACTTCCAAAGTCTCCATGTATATTCCAAGGGTTGGATTTTATGGCATTCTACCCAGCTGAGATTTCTCCCCAAACCATTCCACTTTCAAGTCTCCAAGAATTTCCCAAACTGGTTCCTGCAACCCTGGAGGTGTGCCAGCAAATTCAGACAAAAGCTTTAGCCATGCCGTGATCCTCCACGGATTCTTCTGACTTCCCTCTTCCTTTCCGGCAGGTGTAGCAATTGGCCAGCCGACCTATTTCACAGTCACCGTCAACGCCGCGCCATCCAGCAGGGCCAAGCTGGACGTCCAGTTCAGTGGGCCGGAAAAAGGAGAGGTAGTTCGGGATTCGGAAATAGTAAAGCACCACGACAACACCTACACTGTCAAGTATACCCCTGTGCAGCAAGTAAGTGAGGCGAGAGGAGCTATGGGCAGCTTGCTATTGGTTGTAGCTGAAGCGGGATCTTGCTGCTTTAAGTGCGTAACCAGGGGTCCCCAACCTTTTTGATCCTGCGGGCAACTTCCAGTATTCTAACACAATGTGGAGGGCGCAGCTACACAATGGCTGCTGGAGGAGGCGGAGCCAGCCACAAAATGGCTGCCGCTCTTTACCTTGGGGGTTTGGCTAAGTTGTAGTTGTTATTATTGCTGACCAAATCCATTAGAGTTCTGTTGATTTAGATCAGGGGTAGTCAAACTGCGGTCCTCCAGATATCCATGGACTACAATTCCCATGTGCCCCTGCCAGCAAATGCTGGCAGGGGCTCATGGGAATTGTAGTCCATGGACATCTGGAGGGCCGCAGTTTGACTACCCCTGATTTAGATCCACTGTTGGATTGTTGCTGATGTGTTATTTTGTCACTGTGTTATGTATTCAGACTGTTCCATGTGTTACCCCTGCAACGTTGTATGTGAACCTCCCTGAGCCGTATGGGAGGGTGGTATAGAAATCTAATAATAAATAAAAATCAACCACACAGTGAAGATCCAGGTGCTGAGGAGGCAGCTCCAGCCAAAGCAATGTGTATGTTTTTTTTAAATCTGCACAGCCAATCAAATCTCAAACGACCAATCATAAATCGAGCTGGGCAAAAGCCTCACCTGGCCCAACCCATATCTCTGAAAGACACCTGTTGGGCATCAGGAAAGGGCACCACGATGGGGACCCTTGTGCTAGACATTTTAGTACCTCAGAAGTCAACTTCTAGATTGGGGAATGATCCGGCACCAGTCAACACTGCGGCCTTCCTCCCTGCGAGGTAGACCTTTGTTTGAAAAGGAGGCATCGTGCCTTTCCAGTGAACTAGTTAAGAGGGCTGAGCATGACTTACATGTAGCGCCTCAAGGGACAGGCAGGTTTTGTCTTTCCTAGGGGAACATCGGAGTGAGCGTGACCTATGGAAGAGACCACATCCCCGGAAGCCCTTTCACTGTGGTTGTGATGCCAACCCTGGACCTCAGCAAGATCAAGGTTTTTGGACTTCATGTCAGTACGTATCTCTGGCTATCTGCTCTGTGTACCTAACTGGACTTGGAGGCAGATTTTCATTACAGCTTTTGTGACAGGTTGTGAAGGGAATATCAGCTTCAGGTCTCAGAGCTCCAGGCGGGGCCTGAAGATTTCCCCATTATTGCTACTGATGATCTCCAGATGACAGAGATTGGTTTGCTTGAGGAAAATGGCCACTTTGGAAGGTTTGGCTGTGGCTTTGTTCGGTCATCTGCTTGGCACACAGAAGATCCCAGGTTCAATCTCCAGCAGCATCTCCAGTTAGAAGGGCCAGGCAGGAGGGGATGGGAAAGACCTTGGCCTGAGACCCTGGCTCAGTGGCAGAGTCTCTGCTTGGCCTGCAGAAGGTCCCAGGTTCAATCCCCAGCAGCATTTCCAGTTAAAAGTACCAGAAAGTAGGTGATGAGAAAGACCTTGACCTGAGACCCTGGCTCAGTGCTTGTTTCGGTGACACAAATATACTTTCTTGTAAGAACATAAGAGCCTTGATGTATCAGGTGTGTGGTCTATGTAGTCCAGCATTCCGTCTCATATAGTGGCCAACCAGTTCCAAAAATGGCAGAGAGCTCAAAGCCTACCCCTGATAACATCAGAAGAGCCCTGCCAGATTAAGCCAGGGGTCTGTCTAGTCTAGCATCCTGTCTCACCCAGTGGTCAGCCAGTTCCCCTGGAGGGCCAACCACAGGGTAGAGAGGACAAGACCTTCATGAGAACATTTATTTATTTATTTATTTATTTATTTATTTATTTATTTATTTATTTATTTATTTATTTATTTATTTATTTATTTATCATACTTTTATACCGCCCTCCCCGGAGGCTCAGGGCGGTTTACATTATAACAGAGAACCATACATAAAACAGTCTGTAGAACATGTACACCAATAACCAACAATTGCAACCAAACACAACACAGTATAACAATAAACAATCATAACACAAACAGGTCCAGGGCTTGTTGATGGGATTCTGAGGGGGGTGGCTTATTGACTGAATTCTGAGGGGGGTGGGGGGGGGAGCAGGGGCCCTTGGTCGCTGTAGATTACATCTGGTCTCGGCCAAATGCCTGGTGGAGGAGCTCCTTTTTGCAGGCCCTGCGGAACTGTTTAAGCTCCGTCAGGGCCCTGATCTCCTCTGGGAGCTCGTTCCACCAGGTAGGGGCCAGAACAGAGAATGCTCTGGCCCTGGTCGAGACCAGACGGACTTCTTTAGGGCCAGGGATCCTTAGCTGATTGGAGGCAGTAGAGCGCAGAGTTCTTTTGGGGGCATAGGCGGGGAGGCGGTCCCTCAGGTACACTGGGCCCTGACCGCGTATGGCCTTGAAGGTAATTACCAGAACCTTTAGTCTGATCAGAAGAACCCTGCTGGATCACACCAATGGCCCATCTAGTCCAGCATCTCATCTCACATGGGCCAACCAGTTCCTCTGGAGGGCCAACAATAGGGCAGAGAGGCAAAGGCCTAAGAATGTCAAAAGAGCTTTGTTGGATTAGGTCTGTGGTCCATCTAGTCCAGCTTTCCGTTTCACACAGGGGCCAACCAGTTCCTTTGGAGGCCATCAACAGGCCAGAGAGGTCGAGGCCTTCCCCAGTGCCTAAACCAGGGGTAGTCAAACTGCGTCCCACCAGATGTCCATGGACTACAATTCCCATGAGCCCCCTGCCAGCATTCGCTGGCAGCGGGCTCATGGGAATTGTAGTCCATGGATATCTGGAGGGCCGCAGTTTGACTACCCCTGGCCTAAACTGTTCTTGCATTTGCAGAGGCGGAAGTGGGCAGAGACCAGGAGTTCACCGTCACATCCAAGGGGACCGGGGGTCAGGGTAAAGTGGCCGCCAGGATCACAGGTCCCTCCAGTAAACCGGTGCCATGCAAGCTGGACCCGGGCCCCATCTCTGACAACAACTTGGTGAGATTCACCCTCCCCGAGGAAGGACGGTATGAGGTGGACGTGACCCTCGATGGGGTGCCTGTCCCGGGCAGTCCCTTCCCTGTGGAAGGTGTACCTGCTACCAACTTGTCTAAGGTAAGGTGCGTTGGTGGAAAGCATCTCTTCCTGCTGAGTGAAGGTGCGTTTGGTATCCTGGACAGGCATCGCCATTAGTGGCTCGGATCCTATGCCTTTCTTCCATGTGTGCTGCTCTCTGGGTACCGTAGACACCCCCTCTCCCCCCTTAGGATTGCCAGCCTCCAGGTGGTAACTGGAGATTTGTTGGGATTACATCTGATCTCCAGGTGACAGAGATCAACTCACCTGGAGAAAATGACCACTTTAGAAGGTGGACTCTGGCATCTTACCCCATTGATGTCCTTCCCCTCTCCAAATTCCTCCCTCCTCAAACTCTGCTTCCAAACCTTCAGGTATTTTTCAACTTGAACCTGGCAACTCTGTCCCCTGCAGCTAGGGTTGTCAATCTCCAAGTGAGGCCTGGAGATGTTGTAGAACTGATTTCTGGATGCCAGGGAAAATGGCTGCTTTGGAAGGTTAACTCTCTGGCGTTATGCCTCAATGGAATCCTTCCCCCAAATCTGTCTGCCCTAGATTCTACCTCCCAAATCTCCAGGTATTTCCCAGCCTGCAGCTGGCAGGTCTATTTGCTCCATAGTTCATTTCTTCAACCTTTGGAATTCTGACAGAAGGCGGTGGAGAAACAAGCACAAAATGGCTTCCATGGTAGGTGGAGCTAATGGAAACTGCTGGAGGTGGGGTCAACCACAAAATGTCAGGGAGCAATAGGATTGGCAGCGCCCTCTAGCAACTGGCAGGGGATAATTTCATTAATTACATTACATTTATATACTGCCCTCCTCTGAGGCTCAGGCCAATTCGCATGAAACATAGAAGAACAATATATCAAACTCAATTATGTTGGGTAGAAATAACAATAATGATAATAGTATTAACAGATATAACATTTTAACAGAATAACAAACATACCTATGGTTGGTCAGTTCAGGTGCATGGATTCATGGGAGGGAGGTTCAGGGTGGGGGAGTGTTGTTGGTTCCGGTTGACCTCAACCAAATATGGGATGGTCTGGGGGAGATCCAGGGTTGCCAACTCCCTGTTGGGAAATTCCTGGAGGTTTGGGGGGCAGAGCCTGGGGACAGCAGGCCTTGAAAGGGGATGAAGTTCAGCAGGGTAGAAGGCCATAGAGCTCATCCTCCGCCGTTTTCTCTGGGGAAATTCATCTCCATTGCCTGGAGATAGTTATAATTCTGAGAGATCTCCAGATCGTTTATTCTACAACAATGTCAGCTGACAGGATGCCCACAAACAAGGGGACAAACCCCCTCCTCCTCCTCCTGAAGGAGTAAGAAAGAAGGCTAAAAGAAGGGCCCCCAGCCTTTTTGAGCCAATGGGCACTTTTTGAGTTCTGGCACAGAGGGTTGGACCCAGTCACAACATGGCAACCACAGGAGGCGGAGCTAATCCCCAAATGGCTGCTGCTGGAAGCAGGGCCAATCACAGAATGTCAGTGTCGGAGCAATGTTACATAGGATCTCCACAACAGGATGCCTTTTAAGCTGCTCAGCCAGTCAGAACCACCTACTTCTTATAAACAGTGATCAGCAGGAAAGGGGGTCAGCAGGGGTTGTGGTGCCCAAGGGTACCACATTGGGGACCCCTGAGCTAAAGGATTCATAGGCAGCAAAGGCATTGCTCATCTTCTTCCTTTCCCTAGGTGCACACCTACGGAGCAGGCCTGAAGAGTGGCATGGCTGGCTATCCGGCTATCTTTACCATCGATGCTAAGGATTGTGGTGACAGGGGCCTCTGCGTGTCTGTAGAAGGTCCGGGCGCAGCCAAGTTTGAGTGCCGACACAAAAGTGAGGGCGCCTGGACCGTGACCTACCTGCCCATGAGACCTGGAGAGTACATCATCAGCATCCTCTTTTCTGACACCCACGTGCCGGGCTCTCCTTTCAAAGCCCACGTAACGCTTGGGTTTGACCACCCAAAATAATAGGTGCAGAACCAGGGCTGGAAGAGGCCACTGTGGGGCAAACCCAGGGAAAAGAAGGGAAGGAACGTTAGGCCAAGGTCTGAAAAAGAGCTCAATTTAAAATAAAAACCAGGTCTTTATTGCAGAAATGAAAAACAGTTATTACAGCTGGCATGTCACCTGAATGACACACCACCTGCCCTTCTTTTTCAACAGTGAATGTATTTCCATCTGGAGCCCTAAATAAATAGTTATTTATTGAGTTTTTACTGCATTTATTGGCCACCTTTCTTGTTGAGACCCAGTGAAGATTCCAGAATCATACAAACCATGCAATAAGGACCTTTCAAGGGAAAAAATGTTCAGAGGTGGCTTGCCATTGCCTGCCTCCATGTCATTCTTGGTGGTCTCCTGCTGTAACCTGCCACCCCCTTGAACCTTCACAGAATCAGCCTCTCCGTCAGATGGCTCTCCAGTCTCTGTTTAAAAATCTCCAAAGATGGAGAACCCACCACCTCCCGAAGAAGCCTGTTCCGCTGAGAAACTGCTCTGTCAGGAAGGTCTTCTGGATGCTTAGACGGAATTTCTTTTGAATTAATTTCATCCCATTGGTTCTGGTCCGTCGTTCCAGGGCAAGAGAGAACAATTCTGCTCCATCCTCCATATGGCACCCTTTTAAATACTTGAAGATAGTTATCAGATCCCCTCTCAGTTGTCTCCTCTCCAGGCTAAACAGATCAAGCTCCCCCAACTTTTCCTCAAAAATCAATTAACCGTCTAATACTAAATGAATGTAATAATTTTGTTCCAGAAATTCCAAATGACTGGAGACATCCAAAGCATATGCTGTGAGTTATAATGCCAACCCTCAGACTTTATTCCAGGGGTAGTCAAACTGCGGCCCTCCAGATGTCCATGGACTACAATTCCCAGGAGCCCCTGCCAGTGTTCACTGGCAGGGGCTCCTGGGAATTGTAGTCCATGGACATCTGGAGGGCCGCAGTTTGACTACCCCTGCTTTATTCAGTCCTTTAGCATAGAGTGGCTGTGGGTTCTGATGTATCCTGACTATATACATGTAAATAAATTGTAAGTCAAATCCATGGAAACAGGTAAAGACATTTCCCGTTATTTTGACATAATGGGGTGATCTATCTCATTCATTCCTGAAGCTCTGCATATCCTATTTATTGATCGACATAAAGTATCTGAAGAAGTGAATATGCACATGAAAACATTTTCTCAGAGTTTTTTGTTGGTCTTAAAGGTGTCACGGGACTCAAAGCTTTGTCCTTCAGGTATTTGAAGTATGTATGCGCAGGAAAGTTTATACAAAGACTTTTTTTTTTATCTTAAAGGCATCACTCAACTCAAACTGTTCTTCAGGCATTGGAAGGAGTGTGCATGAACAGGAAAGCTTATACAAAGAATTAGACTTTGTCAGTCTTAAGAGTACCACTGGCCTCAAACTTTCTTCTTCAAGGTAGATTCAAGAAAGGTAGATTCCCAGAATCAGACATTTAGTCGTAAAGGTACCATGGGACTTAAAGCTTTGTCCTTCAGGTATCTGAAGGCGTGTGTATGCACAGGAAAGCTTATTCCTAGAATTAGATTTTTTTAGTCTTAACGGTGCCACTCAACTCAAACTTTGTTCTTCAGGCATCTCATTAAATGTGCATGCACACCAAAGCTTTCCCCCAGAATTAGACTTTGTAGGTCCTAAAGGTGCAGCTGTTCTCAAACTTTGTTCTTCAGGTATCAGGAGTCTGCATGCACACAAAGCTTTCCCCCAGAACTAAACTTTAGTCTTAAAGGTGCTACCGGGCTCAAAGCTTTGTCCTTCAGGCATCCGAAGTGTGCGTGAAGATGAAAGTTTATTCCCAGTTAGACTTTTTGGGTCTTAACGGTGCCACTCAACTCAAACGTTGTTCTCCAGGTATCTCAAGAAGTGTGCATGCACAGGAAAGCTTATTCCCAGAAATAGACTTTATAGGTCCTATAAAGGTGCTGCTGGTCTCAAACTTTGTTCTTCAGGTATCTGAGGGAGTGTGCATGCACAGAAAAGCTTATTCCAGAGTTGAACTTCCTTGGTCTTAAAGATGCCCCTAGACTCAAACACTGTAGATGTTTGAAGGAATGGTTTCTTCATAAATTTGATTAGAGTTTCTAGAAGGATCCTCTGAAACCCTTCAAATCAAGAGAGGAGGAGGAGGAGGACTAAGTCACAAGCGGGCTGCGCAAGACAAATCCGACTCCCTGCCTCATGTCAGCGCCCCTTGGATTCCCCCTCAGGCATCTTTTCTCTCTGGAGCAACCCTCGCCCTCCTCAACGGACTTCTCCACAGCCCTTCCCGCCCTTTTTTGCCCTGCCCCTCAGGCACCTTCCTTCCTTCCTTCCCCAGAGCGGGATAGGCGGGAGGGGAAAAAAAGGCGCCAAGAATGACACGCGCCCCGCCAACCAATGAGGAAGCGATGTTAGCCACCGGCCCTCTTCCATTGGATGATCTTCACGCAAGGGCCCTTGGGGCTTGTAGTCCCCGCGGCCTCTCCAGTCAGCGGGGCGGGCGCGGGATGAGTCAAGAGGGCCCCAGGGGCGCCATTTTTGTGAGCTGCTTTTCACTGAGAGCGATGCGGCGCCCATCCTGTGCCATCCGCTGGCCCTGAAGCCCCTTGTGTGTTTTCCTCCCCCTCCACATGCACAGATTTGCAGCAGGCAGAGAGACGGTGTTCGGATCCTTTCCTGGTCCCCTTTGGGCTTGCAAGGGGGCCAAACTGCGGTTCTCTGGATGTTCATGGACTACAATTCCCATGAGTCCCTCCCAATTGGCCATGCTGGCAGGGGCTCGTGGGAATTGTAGTCTGTGAACATCCAGAGAGCTGTAGTTTGTCCACCTTTGTGTGAGAGAGCTACCTGGGGATCCCCTGGAATCTCCAAGATCAGTTCCTCTGGAGAAAATGGAGGCTTTGGGGAATTCCCATTTTAAAAAAGAGGAGGAAATACTTAATACCCCTCACCCCTCAAATTCTACTGAATCAAGAAATAAATGTAAATGTATGGCCAGATTTTATAAGTATTTTGCCTAGAAGAATTAGAAATATAACATATGAGAAAACATGTATTTATATTTCAAAAATGTCACAAACATGAAAAGGCCTCAATATTAGCCTCACATGTAAATAGATCATGTTATATATTATATGATGTTATATATAAACCGCCCAGAGCCGTATGGAAGGGCGATATATAAATCTAAAATAAATAAAATGTAACATCTGGCTGCACTTTATATTAATTTCACCTTTTTGGGTCCTTGGCTTTGGAGAGTGGCATGCATGGTATTATCTCCCTCTGAGGTCCTCAGCTTCCCCAGGCCCCATTCTCAGATCTCCAGGAGTTCCCCAACTGAAAAACTGGCAACTCTAGGGGCAATGTTTCGTGGACTGACTTCAGATTCTCACTAGCATCTGTGTTAGGGTTAGGGTTGTGTTTTGTGTTTTGGGTGCTTAATTCATTTTTCTTAGATCACAAATTGATCAGAGCAGTGATTGCAGTAGAGAAATAAAACATTAAATTGCTCTGGGTCACTCAGCAATGAAGAGCTTGAACCGAAAGTGGAAAAGCAGGGACGTAAGCCTGATTACCAAATGTAGATTTGTTCAATCTATTGTCTCCAGTAGCTGCTTATAGCTGTGAAAGTTGGACGATGAAAAAATCGGACAAGAGGAGAATCAATTTGTTTGAACTCTGGTATTGGCAAGGGCTTCTACGGATACCTAATTCATTTTTCTTGGATCACAAATTGATCAGAGCAGTGATTGTAGTAGGGAAATAAAACATCAAATTGCACTGTGTAGCTCAGGAATGACAAACTTGAACCAAACGTAGAAAAGCAGGGACATAAGCCTGATTACCAAATGTAGATTTGTTCTCTCTGTCGTCTTTCCAGTAGCTGCTCATGGCTGTGAAAGTTGGAGGATGAAAACATCAGACAAGAGGCGAATCGATTAGTTTGAATTCTTGTATTGGAGAAGGCTTCTATGGATTCCTCGGAGAGCAACAGTCACAAACAAGGAAACACTAATGCGCATAAAACCTGATCTTTCACTGGGAGGCAAAATCACAAAACTCCGGCTCGCTTACTTTGGCCATATCATGCGATCCAACTCAATAGAGAAAGCAATTATCCTGGATTGGTCAGTGGTAAAAGGAAACGAGGCTGACAAAGGACGCAGTGGTTAGACATGATCAAGATGGACACCGGCCAGAACATTATACAACTAAAAGAAGCCGTGTAAGATCAAAAATCATGGCGACCGGCGAGCCGTAGGATTGCCAAGAGTCGGACACAACTGAATGGCTAACATCATCATCAATGTGCGGCCTGTTCCAGCAGGGGGCATCACAAACTCAACAATGTCCAGAACAAAGTTTGAGCCTGGTAGCACCTTAAAGACCTAGGAAGTTTTGATGTGCTTGTACCTTGAATAAAACTTCATTGGTTTCAAAGGTGCTGCTGGATTCCTGCTACTTCAGACCAAGGCGACTACCCACCGAACAGAAACATCAGTGTCCAGTGTCACAATTCTGTCTCCCCTGCTAAATTGCATGTTTTTGGTCTGCCAACCTGGCACTGCCTTTGTGGCTGTGAGCCAGCTGAGCACACAAACAGCTGATTGCCAGCAGTAGCATGGCTCATTTGTTTTGAAAGAGGGGGACAGGAACGAAAGAAAGGCTTGGTTCGGTTTCTCCTGCTTCCTGCTGCCCACTCAAAGAAGTGATTGGTGCTGTCACCCTCAATTTGACTGGGTTTGTGTGCACATAAACCCAGGTGCTCAGGTTTCCTTATACAAACTGAGCGAGTGCTCTGGTGAAAACAGAAGTTGCAGAGATACAGCTTCTCCCAGAATTTTGTTGCCTAAGAAAACTTGTGGCAGAGTATGAGGTTTAATGAGTCACTGCTTATTTCTTCAGAGACAGCTAGAATGTAAAGCCATTAATGGAGTCACTCCGCTCCATGAGAGAGTGGAGTGATTTCAGATGCCAAATGACATTAGCTGGCAAACGGCAATAGAAGGTGAATGAAAATAGCATGTATGTGTGATATGCATGGATTAGGTGTGATATGCAGAGGGGTTGTAGGCATGGAGAAATCAGCATTAATAATGAGACAGGAAACCTAGGTTTTTATTCGGTCCAGGAGGACGCCTTGACTTGGGCATCATTATCAGTTGCAATTCAGCAGTCTCTCTAATCTCCCATTGACATTCCTTCATAAGAGAACAGCTACTCTTAGGTCAGCAACTGAATGTTCTGGAAGTTTAAAATGTCCCCCACTGGTTGTGGCTTCTAATGCCCATTTATTCTTTGTCATAGGGACTGGCCTGTTGGTCCAATGCAGAGGTATCTGAAATCATTCAACTCTGCAAGATATAAGGACAGAAGGGCTCGCATTCTAATTGTACCTGAAGAAGTGAGCAGTGACCCATGAAAATACATCCCCAGCCCCAATTTTTTGTTAGTGTTTGTGCAACTGGACTCTTTCTCTTTTCTACAGCTGCAGAGAGACTGACACTTTTACCCATCTTGATCTAGCTTGTTGCCGCTGTAGAAGTGAACCCTGCCCTTGAGAAAAAGGCTTTCTGCACAGCGGTTGAAGTCAATGCCTTTCCCTCTTTTCAAAATGAAACTGCTTTTGCAAAAAAACACCTTTGCCTTTGTTTCCCCTGCAGACCTTGAAATCAGCTCTTTCTCGAATCAGTCTGAAAACGGGAACATTCATGGACCTCACACAAGGCATTTTTCTCCTGTGAATTATCACATCAGGACCTCCGGCCTCTGGGTGTAGTCTGCACGGGGCTTTTTACCCACTGCCGGCTTAAATAAATTCCTCTGATCTACACTGAATTTGATTTCCATTTTGATTTGGGGCGCTTTAAATTTTCCCTCTGCAACATGCATGATTGATCTGGAGTGACCCTAGGTTTCCCCCACGATATCCAGAAGTGGATATAACCCTTGATATTTGAAAAATTGCCATTAGGAAGGGTGCAGATTTCTGCTTTTTGCCAATAAACTTTCTCCATGCCCTGTAGCAAATCAGTCTTCCCTGATTGGCCAGGGCATCAGTTCAAAGACTCCCTGGTTCCCAATTGCAAGGCTTGTCTTAAAGTGACTGCGCTCCAGAAGCCCTAACTTCTCTCAGTAGAGATTTGCCTCCTGGATTTATTCCTCCCTCCTCTGCTGTCTCCAATCCTCTCCCCTTCCCATCAAGAAAAGAAAGAAAGAGACTCCTGTTGCGCTTGGCTCCCCTCCCCACTCTGAGCTTCCTCATTCAAGTGCAGAACACTTTCTGTTTCAACTGGGGAATAGAGGAAGACCCGAGTTCAAATTGATCTGAATTCAGCAGGAACCACAGCGGGGAAAAAAATAAGTGCAGGATCAGCCCTGGACTCTGTCTTGCATCTCTCTGCTCGCTGAGCATTTCTTGCTGATAAATATACCTCCGGTTGCAATCTTGGAGCCCCCTCGGGCGGGAACTGTGCTCCGTTATGCTCAGGACAGGGCACAGCAGAGCACATTGTAGACAATTATTAAATAAACATTAGGTTGCATAACAGCTGAGGCAGCTGCGCTGGCTCTTCATATCCGCTGGGTTTTAACCTGCTGTCCGATCCTCCCCTCCCCCCCCCCCAAATCCCTCCACTTTTATATTAACTTTTGCAAAAAAACACAGGCCGGGCTGCTCCCCTGCCCTTAACAAGAGCTTCGCCCTCAAAGAAATCAACCCTCAATGCTTGTCAGGGGAAAAGGAGAGCACCACTGCCAGCTTGCACATTTAGCGCCGACAGCTACAGCGAAAATAATCCTTCTTTGGGACCCCTCTGCTGAGCTGACCCTGTGCCAGTCCGGCCTGTGTCTTCTCCGACAACTGTGCTTTATAGTCTTCGTTCCGTGTCCATCGGCTCTCGTCGCCAGGCAGCCTGCAAGGTGGAGGCCTGACCGAGCCAGGCGGTGCTGGTGGAGAGGGGAAAGTGCCGTAGAAACCACCGACCTGGTACGGAACGGGACGGGACAGAGTGGGGGAAGTTTCCCCCCAGTTGCAGGAGAGAGGAAATGAGCAGCGGAATAACTCAGGAATGACTCTCAGTCTAGACGGGCTCCTTGGCAGGGGCACCTGTGAGTGACTCAAGGGCGGCTGGCTCCATAAGCAGCGGCAGAGAATGTAAAAGCAGCAAAGAGGGGGGGGGGACCAGAGGCCGGGGGGGGGGGGGGAGATGCCATTCAGCAGCTCTGTGCCATGGAGGCTGAAGTCTTCAGAGGAGAAGGCCGCAGTTGGGGAGAAGATGCACCTTTCTTTGTACGATCGCCCAGCGACTCACGGAAGCTCCGCCCCTGCCACAAAGTGTTAGCCTTTAAGGTGTCACAGGTCTCTTGCTCATTTCTGTGGTCTGAGGAAGTGGTCAGTGACTCAGGAAAGTTCCTCCCCTGCCTCAAAACTACTTGGTGTCTAAGGTGTTCCTGGACCCGGGCTCTGTTCTCCTGCCAAAGAGGTCGCTGAAGAAGTGAGCAGCGATTCCCAAAAGCTCCTCCCTTATTGTTAGTCTTGAAGGTGAACCTGGACTCTGGCTTTTTGGAGCGGGGGACTCTGTGGCCTTGGACCCCACTGAGGGTCAGGGATGCCAGCCTCCAGGTGGGGCCTGGGGATCCCCCAGATTCACACCTCATCTGCTGGCCACAGAGATCTGCTCCCCTGGAGAAAATTGCTTGTTGGAGGGTGGACTCTGTGGCCTTTTACCCCACTTAAAACTCTGCCCCTCCCTCAGGCTCCATTCCCAAATTTTCTGGAGTTTCCCCATCTGGCTCTGGCAATCCTCACCTCTCCCAACATCTGCCAGTGGCTCAGGGAGATCTGTCGACCCTAATTTAAAATGGAATGGTGAATAACTGTTCCGGCAAATGGTGTTTCCTTCGCAAAGAACAAGATTCATCCTTCCTCCCTTCCTCCCTTCCTCCCTTCCTCCCTTCCCCCTCCCTTCCTTCTTTCTTCCTTCCCAATTCCTTGAGCTTTTCCTTCCTTCCTTCCCAATTCCTTGAGCGTTTCCTTCCTTCCTTCCTTCCTCCCTCCCTCCCTTCCTCCCTTCCTCCCTTCCCCCTCCCTTCCTTCTTTCTTCCTTCCCAATTCCTTGAGCTTTTCCTTCCTTCCTTCCCAATTCCTTGAGCGTTTCCTTCCTTCCTTCCTTCCTTCCTCCCTCCCTCCCTTCCTCCCTTCCTCCCTTCCCCCTCCCTTCCTTCTTTCTTCCTTCCCAATTCCTTGAGCGTTTCCTTCCTTCCTTCCTTCCTTCCTCCCTTCCTCCCTTCCTCCCTTCCCCCTCCCTTCCTTCTTTCTTCCTTCCCAATTCCTTGAGCTTTTCCTTCCTTCCTTCCCAATTCCTTGAGCGTTTCATCCCTTCCTCCCTTCCTTCCTTCCTTCCTTCCTTCCTCCCTCCCTCCCTTCCTCCCTTCCTCCCTTCCCCCTCCCTTCCTTCTTTCTTCCTTCCCAATTCCTTGAGCTTTTCCTTCCTTCCTTCCCAATTCCTTGAGCGTTTCATCCCTTCCTCCCTTCCTTCCTTCCTTCCTTCCTTCCTTCCTTCCTTCCTCCCTCCCTCCCTTCCTCCCTTCCTCCCTTCCCCCTCCCTTCCTTCTTTCTTCCTTCCCAATTCCTTGAGCTTTTCCTTCCTTCCTTCCCAATTCCTTGAACGTTTCATCCCTTCCTCCCTTCCTTCCTTCCTTCCTTCCTTCCTCCCTCCCTCCCTTCCTCCCTTCCTCCCTTCCCCCTCCCTTCCTTCTTTCTTCCTTCCCAATTCCTTGAGCTTTTCCTTCCTTCCTTCCCAATTCCTTGAGCGTTTCATCCCTTCCTCCCTTCCTTCCTTCCTTCCTTCCTTCCTCCCTCCCTCCCTTCCTCCCTTCCTCCCTTCCCCCTCCCTTCCTTCTTTCTTCCTTCCCAATTCCTTGAGCTTTTCCTTCCTTCCTTCCCAATTCCTTGAGCGTTTCATCCCTTCCTCCCTTCCTCCCTTCCCCCTCCCTTACTTCTTTCTTCCTTCCCAATTCCTTGAGCTTTTCCTTCCTTCCTTCCCAATTCCTTGAGCGTTTCCTTCCTTCCTTCCTTCCTCCCTTCCTCCCTTCCTCCCTTCCCAATTCCTTGAGCTTTTCCTTCCTTCCTTCCTTCCTTCCTTCCTTCCTTCCTTCCTTCCTTCCTTCCTTCCTTCCTTCCTTCCTTCCTTCCTTCCTTCCTTCCAAGGCAGCATTCATGTCCGGGAGCACCTCAAAAGCTGACAAAATATGACAGTATATAAGCTTTCGCGAGGCACAGTTCACTCCGTCAGAAACAAATAAAAACGGAGATCCATCAGCAAAGAATATACGAGGACTCAAAGGCCAATGCACCTCCGACTGCCTGTCTGCCTGTTGAAGTGTGCTTCGACTTTTGAAAACTTTCCTTGGAACACATTATTGCTTTCGCGTGTTACTGGCTCTGTGTTCGTTTCTACTATTGTATACTAACCCGCCTACCCAATTGAAAAATCCTGCCTAGGAGACAATAGATTCTGGTGTAGAAATCTGCATGCGTGGTCTGTCCTCGTTTGCTCTTCTCTTATTTCAGGACTTTTCCTTTCCGTCCCTTCCCCGGAATATAACCAATTAGTGCCTTGACCTGTTCCATCCTTAGGAACAAACCAAACCGAGTCTGGACTGAGCCGTGGTTTTGGAAGTGCGTTTCTCAGGCCCGTAGACCACAGGCACCTGAGAATGAAGGTTTTAAACCTCCCTGGAATCGCCAGGCATGGAACCAACGGGGCATGTCTGGTTTCGCCCTCAGGACCAACATCCCAGCCTGTCCTTCTGGGCCTTATCTTCCAAGCCAAGCGTGGAATAAAAGCGGCCCATCCAGAATGTCTCTTGCCAGGCCAGGGTGTGTGCACCTCATGTCCTGTCTTTATTTGGACACCAGTGACGTCAGATGTTTTCGAGCGGCCCTTTCAAGGAGAAATCTAATAGGAACCAGCCGAGGGAAAAGATGGTTTCTATCAGGAGAACGGGGACAGGTTGAGTGGAAAACAGGAAGCCGGAGGGAACCCGCTCAGGAACCTCTGGAAGAAAGAACGACAATAAACCTTTATTTATTTCCTCCGTCTTTTTGATCCGAGGGCTATGGCCTTCAGAGAGTTGCTGATACAAACCATGTGTCTGCCATTCACACGGAGGTGCCTCTAACCAAAACGTGGGACGGTGTGTGGAGATCTCCTAAAATTGCAAAGGTTTACATAGATTGGGCTCCTCTGGGAGAAATAACCCTGGGGGGTGGACATTCTGACAGTGAGCTCCCCTGCACTGGTGGTCTTTAAGCAGCAGCTGGACAGAGACTTCTGGACACTTGAAGCTGATCCTGCACTGACCAGGGGGTTGGACTAGATGGGCTCAATGGCCACTTCCCACTCTAGGATTCTAGGAGTCTAGTTCAGCCATGGAATGGGCTGCCTAAGGAGGTGGGGAGCTCTTCAAGCAGCGGCTGGACAGATATCCTGGATGCTTGAGGCTTATCCTGCACTGAGCAGAGGGTGGGACTAGATGGCCTGCATGGCCCCTTCCCACTCTAGGATTCTAGGAGTCTAGTTCAGCAGTTCTCCATCTTTGAAGATTTTAAACAGAGGCTGGATAGCCATCTGATGGAGAGGCTGATTCTGTGAAGGCTCAAGGGGATGGCAGGTGACAGTGGATGAGCAATAGGTTTGGGAGTGTCCCGCATAGTGCAGGGGGTTGGACTAGATGCCCCCAGGAGGTCCCTTCCAACTCTATGATTCTATGCTGGTAGATCTAGTGGCAAAGACCAGGCTTTTTGGGTATTACAGAGACAATGCAAGGAATCCATCGCAGCTCGATGGTCTCTCCATCTTAAGAACAGAAGAGGAGCCATGCTGCAATAGGCCAGTGGCCCATCCAGCCCAACACTCTGTATCACACAGTGGCCAAAGCCCAGGGGCTATCAAGAGGACCACCAGCAGGGCCAGAACTCCAGAAGCCCTCCCACTGAGCCCTCCCTCCCCACAAGCACCAAGAAGAAAAGACATCATTGCCCCCAGACATAAGACCATAAGAGAAGCCATGTTGGATCAGGCCAATGACCCATCTATCCCAACACTCTGTGTCACAGTGGCCAATACCCAAGTGCCATCAGGAAGTCCAGCAGCAGGGCTGGAACTCCAGAAGCCCTCCCACTGTGGCCCCCCCAAGCACCAAGAATACAGAGCGTCTCTGCCCCAGGCAGAGATTTTGGTGATAACCCGAACATTAAGCCTGACCCGGAAATCAGCTGAGAGACAGGGCAGCTGATGGAGGATGGGCTGCATGTGGGACCTCCGAGGTGTTTCATGGCCACAAGTCACTACCTGGTTTTGCTCATTGGGATGCAGAAGACAGACCCCGCAAAAAAACCCCCAAAAAACCAACAACAAAAGGGCAAGAAGGGAAAGGTGCAGAGTGAATCCCTGCCACTCAGCGTGGGCTATCCTAATCAAAAGCAAAGTTATGCTGGCATGAGAGGCCCTTGTCTTGTGAGAGAGGGAGAAAAGGACTTCTTCCTGTACCTTCTCTACCTCATGCATAAAATTTGTAAACCACCCTCATCTCCCTGCCCCCCCCCCCCCGCCAGTCATCCTTTCTACATATGAAGGAGCCTTAATCTCTAGCCTTTCTTCCTGGGGACAGTGTCCCATCCCCTTAACCCTTTTAGAAGAAGAAGAGTTGGTTCTCATACACCACTTTTCTCTACCAGGAGTCTCCGTGGCTTCCAATTGCCTTCCCTTTCCTCTCCCCACAACAGGCACCCTGTGTGGTGGGTGAGGTTGAGAGAGCCCTGATATTATTGCTCAGTCAGAACAGCTTTATCAGTGCTGTGACTAGCCCAAGGTCACCCAGCTGGATGCATGTGGGGAAGTGCAGAATCAAACCCGGCTCGCCAGATTAGACGTCCGCACTCCTAACCACCACACCAAACTGGCTCTTTTTCCACACCGTTTCCAAAGCTCTAATCTCTTTTCTGAGGTGCGGTACAGTCACAGTATCCCAAACGAGGCCGCACCACGGATTTATACAGGGGTTGTTACGATCCTGGCTGATTTCTTTTCAGCCCCCTTCCTAATTAACCCCCAACATAGCATTTTCCTTCTCCTCAAGGACCGTCCCAGCAATCGGTCCCCGGGAAACGTCCGCAGAGCCCCACACAATTAGAAGAGCATTCGAAGGCCGCTGCTTCCTTGGCTCTCGGTACAGCCCCCCCCCCCCCCCAGCTCCTGAAACAGATTATTCAGGAGAACCTTCCCAAACAGCCCGGACCCCAGGCAAAGCACCGTCCAGGCCCTCGGCTGTAAAACTCCAGGCTGCTCGTCGTAGGGAGGCTGTTCTTCACAGCCACAGACTCGGCACTGTGTCGGACTGCCCGGCGCAGCTCTGGGGGTGTCAAATCGCCCTCCTGGCTGGAGCGGCTCACGGTTTTCTGGACAGTGGCGGGTTGTGTGTGTGCACAGAAGGCCCATTCATCGGTGTGAGGCCTCGGAACCTGGCCAGGTGTTCACAGACAAGCGCCCCTGTATCTTGAGAAGCCAGAGCCCCAACTGGCCCTTAATTGCTCGCCATGCCAGAGCTCTCCCCAGTTTGCTCCAGTCCAAATTCAGCTCCCCCCTCCCGCTTCCTCCCCCCTCGAGTCACCGTCGTGGGGAACGGAGAATAAAACCCTTCTCACTCCGCATCTGGAGGGGATCCTCGCCGGGAGAGAAGTAGAGTCACAATGAAATTGCTTCTCCTCTCTCTTTTGGCGGTCACCCTATGGGCTCCCCTCTGCTGGGCAGCCAGAAAAGCCCCCGAGAACCCCGCCAAGGACTTGAGTTCCCCACGTTCGGGCCGAAACGGGCCGGCCCATCGGGGGAAGCATCGGAAGCAGCTCACCCCGGGAAAGGGTGTGGCAGAAGGTGAGTGACGGATGCAACTGTGGGAACCCGGCCAGGAAAGGGCTTTCGGAAATGGTTTAGGCAGGAGGATGAAAAAAGAGGGGACTGTCCGGTGTGTGAACTACCACAAAACAGTGAGATGCCTCAGAGTGGCACAGCCTCTTCCAGCCTCAGACCTGAAAGAGCAAACGGTGGGGGCTGAAGGCTCTTCGGGACTGTATTATTCTGAATTATCCCCCACTTTGGCATTTTGTGCCAGATTCGGAGGGCTTTTTCCTGGGCTTTGGGTGCGTTCCTTGTGTGCACATCTGTGTGAGCGTTTGCTGTTGCTTCTAGGGTGAACCCTTGAGTGGGTGTTCAAGTGCTCTTTGTTATTTTTTTTTCTTCCGTTGTTTATTCGGCTTGATCGGAATGTAAATGTCCTCGGAGGGTTTTTCAAATGTGGCGCAGAGTGCCTTTATTTTTTAAAGGATGAGGGCAGGGTATACATTTGACAAAGAAATATCCCATTTATTCACACACACCTGCCCCGGGTTCCAGCTGCAGGGATCGTTGCTATATTGACGTCAAACCTGAGAGCCTGAGATGCCAAACATGCAGCCAGAGTTGTACAGTTTCAACTAAAGAATTTATCCATTTGATCTTCTTCAAGAGAGCCATGCAGTTAAGAGCGGTGGCATCAAATCGGGAGAATGAGGGTTTATTCCTCACTCCTCCTCCATGTGCAGCCAGCTGGGTGCCCTTGGGCTAGTCACTGTCCTGTTAGAGCTGTTCACACAGAGCAGTCCTGTCAGAGCTCTCTCAGGCCCACCTCCCCCACAGGGTGTCTGTTGTGGGGGGGTGGGAGGAAGGGAAAGGCAAAGCCCCTTTGAGACACATGAGGCCTGCTTGGTGCCCTCAGGCCAGTCCCAGTTCTCTCAGAGTCCATAAAGAATCCATAAAGAATGACAGCCTCTAGTCTGGAGAGCCAGGTTTGATTCCCCACTCCCCCACATGCAGCCAGCTGAGTGACCTTGGGCTAGTCCCAGTTCTCTCTGAGTTGTCTCAGGCCTGCTTACATCACAGGTGGGGAGAGGAAGGGAAGGCAATTGCACGCCGCTTTGAGACTCCTTGTGAAAAGCCGTATGGAAGGGTGGTATAAAAATCTAATAAATAAATAAACAGTGGGGTATAAAAGCCAACTCTTCTTCTTCCCCTGGCTTCACCCCCCAAAGTCTCCAGCAGGTGTTCCTCACCCAGCTCTGGCACCCTACCTTATCTTAAGAATTGGCTGATGGAATATTGAGGGAGAGTGAGGTGAGATGTTGAGGAAATAAGATGGAATGTTGAGAGTGAGTGGAATGTTGAGCACTAACTTTTATAGAAGGCAGAGGGAAGTTTCTTTATCCTAAATATCCTAAATATCAGCATCCTAGTTGTTCTTCTGTGTTATTTTCCCCAGAGACCCCGAAGTCCGGAGCTGCTTTAGAGAGTGTTACAGGGGGAAAGGACGCACCCCAGAAAGGAGGCAAACCGCCCATCCTAAAGAACACAGTCTTGAGAAGAAAGGAAGCAACCCACCTGGATGGGCAAAAGCTTTGGAAAGGAGATGGAGCTAAGAGGGAAAGGACCAAAGCTGGAAAGAAGGTGTTGAGCCCCAAGAAAACGGGCACTAACAGCACAAGTGCCAAACCTGAATCCACGGCTCCTGGGCCAAATGTCACCCTGGCTGAAACAGGGGGTACGTACCCCAAGAACAGTGCCCAAGAAATTGGGAATAAGAAGATGGAGGGAGTCCTTAGACTAGGGCCATTTAACGCTTGCAAGTATGTTAAGTGCAGTTAAGTTGCTTACAGAGACCCAACTAATCAACATTATCTGAAACACCCTATCACTCGCCCCCACTCTCAGGTCCTGCAAACTGAGGGTGTCTTTTATTGAGTCCATCCATCTCTTCTTGGGCCTTCCTCCTTTCCTGCTGCCCTCAATTTTTTCCTTGCATGATTGTCTTTTCCGTTGGCTTTTGTCTTCTTGTAATGTGACCAAAGTACGATAGCTTCAGTTTAAGCATTTTAGCTTCCCGGAAGAGTTGATTTGGTCAAGGACCCTCATCTTTGTCTTTATGGCAGACCACCCCATCACACTCCCCTGCAACACCACGTTTCAAAGGAATCTACTTTTCTCCCCGTTAGCTTTCTTCATTGTCCAACATTCATACCCATACATAGCAATGGGGAATACCATGGCATGAATTAATAATCTTGGTTGCCAGCAAGACATCTTTACACTTAAGGGTCTTTTCTAGCTTGTTCATGGCTGCCCTCCCCAATTTCAATCCTCTTCTGACTTCTTGAGTGCAGTGTCCCTTTTGATTAATAATGTACCCAAGGAACAGAAAATCTTGAACAATTTCAGTTTCTTCCATCTTCAGCGTTAGTGTCATTCCTCAGGAGTCATTACTTTCGTCTTTTTTCTGGTATATATTTTTATTTATTTAGAAAGATGCAAGGAAATAAAAAAAAAGAAATATTGCATTCTGCATATATTCTATTAAAAAGATGAAAAATATTCAAAGAGCTTACATTTAGCTTATTTTATATCATCTTGTTCTTTTATATTATCTTGAAGTATTTCCTTGCCTTCTTGCAAGTCCACCAATTATGGCAGAACAATGCATTTATATTTTGACATTTCCAACATTTGTTATTATAGTTCTTATTAATTCTTGCAATAACATGAGGGGTAATGTATCATCTTAAAACATTTTATCTCATGTTTCTTTTAACATTTGACACTCAGTACATTTCAACACAATGATCCACACTAACTCTCAGTGATCTAAGTCCTCCAGTATTTTGACCTAATTTTATCATACACTCTTTAATTTGCTCTGTTTAAGAACCATACTGCATTAACGATTTGTAGATTTTGCCTAGCAAATGTTTTATGTAACCTGTTATTAAATATTAATAAGCAGTTTATTGCTTTTGTCTTCTTGATGTTCAGCTGTAATCCTATTTTGGGACTTTCTATGTTAATGTTCTTCAGCGGGTGTTTCAATTCCTCACTGTTTTCTGCCAACAGTGTGGTGTTATCTGCATATATCAAATGTTAATGTTCCTTCCACCAATTTTCACCCCACCTTCATATAAATCTAATCTGTTGTTAGGATGTGTTCTGCATACATATAGAAGAGATAGGGAGATTAAAATGCATCCTTATCTGATACTGACACTGAAAATTTAAATATAATTTAAATCTAAATAAATAAATAAATAAAATAAATAAAATTTAAATATAAATCTAAATAAATAAATAAAATACCTTTACTAGTTGTAAACCATTCTATTTCTCCCTATTCAGTCTCACACTGGCCTCTTGTCTAGATTGTGCCTCAAAACAGTCTAAGGCCAACACACTCATTTTCTTTAAAGCCAACCATACCTTTTTCTGATCCAAACAGTCAAAAGCTATGCTTTAATCTATGAAATGCAAGCTGATTTTTCTGAAATTCTCATGTATGCTCCAGTGTATTGTGCAGCGGGTCAGACTAGATGAACCCAGAGGTCCCTTCCAACTCTATGATTCTATAAATTTTCAGTGTGATCTCTTGTAACTCTTCCTCTTCTGAATCCAGCATTTCTTGTTCCATGTATGGTAAGACTTTGAGCATTATTCTACTTGCACAAGAAATTGACACAATGGTCTGATAGTTGCTGCAATCTTTGGTGTCTCATTTTTGGTGGTGGTGGGAATTGGGATGTAAATTGAGCATTTCCAGTCTGTGGGCATTTATTTTCTTTTCCATATTTGTTGGTACAATCATAGACTCATAGTGAGGACTGATTATGTATTTTGTTGTATATTTTAATCGTTGTACGCCGCCCCGAAACAGCTGGGCCCAGAGGGGTGCTCTTATAAATCTAATTAATAAATAATAAATAAACAGCCAAGCCAGTGGGCGTAGGCCTCAGCACCTCTTCTTAAGGAACGGTGCTTCCTGTTTTTATTCTCTGAGCACAACATAGCAGAGAACTTTTGGGCATCCCACCAAGTGAAGCAATTGCCTTCTGCCCCTGGGCAGATGTGCCCGTAAACCAGATGTGTGACTGAAGAACATCAGGTGGTGACCCAGTTTGTAGATTTACGTGTGAGGTTTCCGTGATGTACAGCCTCCTTTTCTAAGTTGTTTGTATTGGGCTATTTGGGCCACATGCCAGAATTTTGCCCGGTCACATAAGTGGCCTCTTGAGTGCAGTCCATAAATATCCCAAGAAGATAAAGTTTCATTTATTCGAGTCGATGGTTATGTTTATTTATGTTTATTGGATTTTTTAGGCCGCCCTCCCAACAAGCTGGCTCGGAGCACTGTGCAAAGATATAAAACATACAATAACAACGGATAAAATTAAATTTAAAATTGATTTAAATCAACGACAAATTAAAACATGTTAAAACAGCTGCAATTGTATAGTAAGGATATTGAATTCTCCCATAAACTCAAGATGATTTGGGAGTGGTCAATAGAATAGATGGACGCTGATAATTATAATTAATTAATTAATTAATTAATTATATTTCGATAATTATAATACTTTATTTTCGTAGCTGGCCTTTCCTGAATAGCTCAGGCTTGGGTAACCACATTGCTAAAAGCAATCAATAACATAGTATAAAATCTATATAATCAATAGTCCTGCGTTCTGCAGCGGGTTGGACTAGATGCCCCTGAGGTCCCTTCCATTCCCAAAATCCCTAAGCTTTCCCTCATAGGACTTGGTCCCCAGATCCTGGATCTGGATCATCCTTGTAGTATACACTGTAATTTTTCCCAAAGAAGCCTTTTTTGGAGGTGAAATGCATTAGGAATTTTGGGGGGGTAGTTTAAAAAAAGAGTAATAAAATAATTTAACCTAATTTGCACCCCTCAGCCTCCCCACCCCCCATACTAGTGGTTGGTACAGCTCTTTTTCTTGTCACGCGAAAACAGGACAGCTGCTACTTTGGGATGTCAACTGGAAGAGCCATAGTGTAGACCCCAAATAATGATGGACTTTTCATTTCTGCACACGTCTCCTGTCTTTGCAGGGTTGATAAATGCCAGGAAAACCCTCGGCAAGAAGCACGGCGCCTCCCACAGGGCACAGGGAAGAAAAGAACATGGCGCCACGCTCAGGAATGCTACAAGAGAAGAGCCAGGCCCTTGGCCCAGAAATGAAAGCCAGGAGCTCTTGAGTCCCACCTCTCAAAACGCCAGTCGGACCAAAGAAGGAAAAGAGCACCGGTTTCTTCCTAGGAATGCCAGCCGGGCACAGCTGCAGAAGCAGGTCATCTTTCCCCACAGGAAGGGTGGCTGGCCATCAGGAAAGGAAAATGGCGCCCGGAAGAGAAATGCCAGCCACACACTGATATGGAAGGAGCGTAGCGCCGTCACGAAGAACATCAGTCACGTGGCGCCAATGAAAGTGACCCACTTTCACCCCAGAAAAGCCAGTGGGGCAGAAGTGGGGAAACAACAGGGCATACCCTCCACGAATTCCAGTTGGACGGTGCCCGGGCCAAAGTCGGCCTTCCCTCAGAGGAATATTAGCCAAGCGCATGGGAAAAAGAGGCCCAATTTCACTCACAGAAACGCTAGTCGGGATCCTCCAGGGAAAAGGCCCGGCATGCCCCCCTGGAAGGAGCCCAGCCCTGCCCCCAAGAACGCCAGCCGGGCACCGACAGAGGAAAAGCTCGGCTCGTCTTTCCGGAACGCCAACCACTCACTGGGCAAAGCCAAGCCAGGGTTTGCCCACAGGAACGCCAGCTGGGCAGTGCCGAGGAAAAGGCAGGGTCCTCGCCACAGGAACGGGAGCAAGGCTGAGTTCAACAAAGGCTCTCCCCACAGGAATGCCAGCTGGGCGCTGCCAGGGAAAGAGCCTGGTGCTTCCCGCAGGAGCGGCAGCCAAGCCCTGACGGGGACTAAGCGTGACGCTGCACACAAGAGCAGTAGCCGGTCAGGGGCAGGGAAGGCACTCGGGGTTCCTTTCAGGAACAGGACCCAAAAGGAAGTCGTGAAGGAACAAAGCCCCTCCCCCAAGAACGTCTCCAAGGCTGGGGTGGACACGCCAAAATGGCGGCCTCTGTTACTGCAGCCTCCGGATGAGCCCATCATGCCCTCGCTGCCCACGACCTGCCTGCTTTCCGAACACGCCATCGCCTGCGGGAATGCCCGTCTGAAGGCCGTGCCGAAGCTGAGTGACCCCGTGCTCAAAACCCTGTACCTGGCAGGTGAGAATCTGAGGAGGGGAAGGGGTTCTCCACTTGCCTCTGCCACCTTCCAGCCCACGTAGACTCCCCTAGGGCCATGAAGCTCGCAAATCTTTCCATGCGCTCTGTTGTCCGTCTTGATCCAGAGTTGTCTGGTGGGTCGGAAGCCAGATACGGGTATCGCTCGCGAACAACTGGCATTTGAGGACTGGTAGCTGAAAGAAAGATATCCTGGAAGTCAGGAACTTTCTTTGGTCAGAAAAAATCTGGTCACAAGTATTCAGGAATTCTAAACAAAACCAGTTAAAAGGACCAGGCAGGAGGAGATGGAAAAGACCTTGACCTGAGACCCTGGCTCAGTGGCAGGGCCTCTACTTGGCAGGCAGAAAGGTCCCCGGTTCAATCCCCAGCATCTCCAGTGAGAAGGACCAGGCTGGAGGGGATGAGAAAGACCTTGACCTGAGACCCTGGCTCAGTTGCAGAGCCTCTGCTTGGCAGGCAGAAGGTCCCAGGTTCAATCCCCAGCATCTCCAGTCAAAAGGACCAGGCAGGAAGGGATGGGGAAGACCTTGGCCTGAGACCCTGGCTCAGTGGCAGAGCCTCTGCTTGGCAGGCAGAAGGTCCCAGGTTCAATCCCCAGCATCTCCAGTTAGAAGGACCAGGCAGGAGGGAAGGGGAAAGACGGCCTAAGACCCTGGCTCAGTGGCAGAGCCTCTGCTTGGCATACAGAAGGTCCCAGGTTCAATCCCCGGCATCTCCAGTTAGAAGGACCAGGCAGGCGGGGATGGGGAAGACCTTGGCCTGAGACCCTGGCTCAGTGGCAGAGCCTTTGCTTGGCAGGCAGGAGGTCCCAGGTTCAATCCCCAGCATCTCCAGTTCAAAGGACCGGGCAAGAGGGGGTGGGAAAGACCTTGGCCTGAGACCCTGGAGAGTGGCTGCCCATCAGAGTACATAGTACTGACTTTGAGGATCCAATTCCCCAAAGGAACACCAGTTGGGCAGCACAATTTCACGTGTATTTTTTACTGGAGGGGGCATTGTCCATTTATTTATTTATTTATTTAATTTATCTTTATATTTATATACCACCACTCTCAAAAGTCTCGCAGCGGTTTACAAAGATTCATAAGAACAATAAAATCCCATAAAAACCATAGGAATGCCAGGTCCCATCCGCCTTGCCCACAGCGGATTAGACGTTCTGCGGCTTTGATTTACGGTCTGAGAATAGAATAGGCCCTCTCCCTCAAGTATTGATTTGTGAATGTCAGAATAAAAGGACATGTTATTCAACTGGGCGAAAGAAAGGACACATTTATAAAGGGAAAAATAGCCAGAAGAAAATGCCTTGCCGCAGATGTGTTTTTAAAAATCACCATTAATCTCTTTCATTTCCTGACGGCATTTCTTGGTTTCCCCTAACTCTCGTTTGCCCTGAGGTCCAGCTCTGGAAATTGTGGTTAGCACGAATTCTTACTATTGCTGGTTTGCAACCTGCGGTTTCAAATCAGCCAACTGACGTTCCAAATCATTATTTGGTTTTTGCCACAGGTTTATTATTATTTATTATTATTCAATTTATTCCCCGCCACTCCCGTATACCGGCTTGTGGCGGGGTTACAAACGTTCAGTTAAAAAGCCCATCAAAACCCCATTAAAATGGACACAAAACATATAAGAACAGGCAACATGGCAAAATGCTGCTCACCACCCATCCTTAACGCTGTAAGGGGAGGAAGGATGATCAAGATAAGAAGAAGAAGAAAAGGAAGAAGAGTTGGTTCTTATATGCCGCTTTTCCCTACCCGAAGGAGGCTCAAAGTGGCTTACATTCGCCTTCCCTTTCCTCTCCCCACCACAGACACCCTGTGAGGGAGGTGAGGCCGAGAGAGCCCTGAGATTACTGAAGAAGAAGAAGAGTTGGTTCTTATATGCCGCTTTTCCCTACCCGAAGGAGGCTCAAAGTGGCTTACATTCACCTTCCCTTTCCTCTCCCCACCACAGACACCCTGTGAGGGAGGTGAGGCCGAGAGAGCCCTGAGATTACTGAAGAAGAAGAAGAGTTGGTTCTTAGATGCCGCTTTTCTCTACCCAAAGGAGTCTCAAAGTGGCTTACAGTCGCCTTTCCATTCCTCTCCCCACAACAGACACCCTGTGAGGTGAGTGAGGCTGAGAGAGCCCTGATATTCCTGCTCGGTCAGAACAGTTTCATCAGTGCCGTGGCAAGCCCAAGGTCACCCAGCTGGTTGCATGTGGGGGAGCGCAGAATCGAACCCGGCATGCCAGATTAGAAGTCCGCACTCCTAACCACGACACCAAACTGGCTCCACTACACCAAACAACACAGATTGCAGCTAACACAGGGCACCCCCATTGATCTTCTTCACTGCCCCCAGCCTCAACCATAGACCTGGCGGAAGAGCTCCATTTTCCAGGGCTCGCAGAACGCCAAGAGTTCCCGCAGGGCCCGCAGCTCACCCGGGAGCTCATTTCACCAGGTGGGGCCAGTCGAGGCCAGGCATGCTTCCCTGGGGCTGGGAACGATTTGATTGCAAACCAGGACGAGAGGAAACCAGGAACACCAGGTGAAGCAATCATAAAAAGCTATGACTTCCAACCTTCTGGACTATGCAAGATCTGCAGTGGGTACGTTTGAGCAGAATATAAAGAGTGGCCTGCAGGGGGCGTCAGAGGATACGCATATTTAGCATAGTTGGATCGAGAACTTCCTGATCTTGTCCCGATTATCTCCTCCAGAGTCCTGATTGGTTTCAGTGGGAGGCTTCCTGCTCCTATAAGCGTGTTTCCTCTCCACTTGCTTCCGCAGCAGACAGCATGACTGCAAACAACAGGTAGAACAGTTAGTTAGGTCTCTCTCTCTTTTTTACACAAAGTTGTTTCTCTTCACAATAAAACTCCCTTGTTCTTTTAAGCAGCCCGGTGCTTCACACTCTCTCGCATATTCAGACTCTGACAACACAAACGAGGGCTTTAAGGATCAGAATGTGACATGTCACCCTGCCGTTATCCGATCCAAAGGAGGCTCCCTTCGGCTCCTTCCGCCTCCCATTTCCGCAACTGTGGGAGGGGTCCTTCCTTTACCTCTCTCTCTCTCTCTCTCTCTCTTATTTGCTTCCTAGAGAACGAGATCGCCCATGTTCCCGCGGGGGTCTTCTTGGGTCTGCCCAATCTGGAATGGCTGGATCTCAGCAAGAACCGGCTGGATTCCTCAGGCCTACACGCGGAAGCTTTTCAGGTGACTGGAGGGGAAAGGCTGTTTTGCCAGGTGGAGGAAGGAGGGGGAAAACAGCCGTGCCTTTCCCCAAACTTCCATTCCCTTGCATGCCATTTATGTCCCTATTAACTGGTCTTCTATGCCTTCATATTAGTGATGCTCGCTCCAGGGAAAGATCTGTAGATTTGGTGTGTGTGTGGGTGGGGAGTCTGAGGAAGGTTTATGGCAGGGGTAGTCAAACTGCGGCCCTCCAGATGTCCATGGACTACAATTCCCATGAGCCCCCTGCCAGCGAATGCTGGCAGGGGGCTCCTGGGAATTGTAGTCCATGGACATCTGGAGGGCCGCAGTTTCACTACCCCTGGTTTATGGGAAGGGAAAAACCTCAGGGAGGTAAAATGCCTTAGGACCCACTTCCAAGAAAGCTACTCATTTCTGTGACTTGGAGATATAACCCCAGGAGATTTCCAGTCACTACTTGGAGACTAATAAACAGAAAGAAATTTCCAAGCTGGCGATGGCAAAAAGCTTTATTCAGAACGGGTTCCTAGGCATAAAACCTCGTTTTCGTATTTTACTTCCTCAGTAAACTTATTTCTTAATTGGTTTTCTCTCCAGGGATACAAACAGTCTTCAACCCACTACCCCTAATTCTTATATTTTATATACCTTATACTTTATATTTTAAGCCATATAACTTGGGTCGATTAGAATCAAAGGTCCATAAAAGTCCATAAAAGTAACTCTCTTATAAATGACCTTTATGATCTTATAAATGACCTTTATGATAGTGATGAGAGGAACGAATCTTGGCCATCTGGACCTCCATGTCCTGTTCTCACAGCATTTGCAAATCAAATGTTAGTGGTCTTTCCTTAGGGCAGTGGTGGAACCTCTGGTCTCTGAACTCACCTGAACTCATTATTACCAAAGATGACCACCAGCCACTGCTGCTTTAGCAGCTTGTTTCTTGACTCCTCCTCCCCCTGCACAGAATCTCACCAAGCTGAAACGTCTCAATCTGGACGGGAACCGGCTAAAGACCATCCCCGCCTTGCCTTCGTCGCTCCAGGAACTAAAGCTGAACGACAACAACTTAGAAGGGCTGCAAAGAAGCAACTTCCGAGGTGTGTAGGTGGTGGTGGTGGTGGTGGGTTGCTCCATTTCAAAACAGGTTCCTTTGGGAGGGAGCGGAACATCTCGTAATGTGAGTGTTGCCAACTCAGGGTTGGGAAATTCCTGGGGCCATTCCGCACAGATTCTTTGTAGCAGGAGTATGGCAAATTGTAATTGCTACTAAAATGCGGTTATGCACAACGCCGTAGACAATCTGCCACACTCCTGAAACCAATCTGCAAAAAGCGCTTCGTTGTAGCGCTTTCAGGGAAATCCCAAAAAGTGGATTCACCCTCCGGAAAGCGCTACACTCTTGCAACCAATCTGCAACACTAGCGGGAAAGTTCTGTGCGTTACCATTGTTGCGGTTTCTGCAAAGTCCCTCCCCCTGGCTCTCTCCTCTGATCTTCCGGCGAAGCGATCACCATTTTTTTTTCTCGGAGTGAGCGGAGATTAACGAACTGGCGAGCCTTCATTCACCCAGCGAGGCTTCCCCGGCTGCAGTCCCTCCCCAGAGCTGCTTTAAGTCACCAAGCACCACACAGCCCCGTTTGCTGGTTTATTTTCCCTTTATTTTGGGCCAAAAATCGCGCCCGTGCGCGGGGGGGGGGTGGATTTTCTTTTTCACTCGGGGGGGAGTGTGGCAATGATGAAATGGCAGCTCACACACCACCTGCTAGCTAGATGGGTCTCTCCATTGCAACAAATCAACGCAGATTCGTTGCAACGTGTGTGTTTTTGTTTTTAACCTGCCTTAAAGGGAAAGGGGCTTTTGGGGAGCATGATAACGGCCACCCATTGGCTGCTCGTTTGATTGACGGCCAAGGGCGGGACAAAGCTCAGCAAATATCGCTTCCTGGTTAGCAATTTTTGCCGAGAACGGAAACCTGTGGGAAACGATAGAAACGCAACTGGATTCCACTACAAAGGCAGGTATGCATAATGACGAATTCCATTATTTAAAATGCTGTTTTTTCGTTCTGAAACCAATTGGCTACATAGATCCTGGTGCAGAATGGCCCCTGGAAAGTCTGGAGAGGAGCTGGAATTCCAGGGGATCCCCAGGCCCCACCTGGAGGCTGGCATCCCTGACCCTCAGTGGGGTCCAAGGCCACAGAGTACCCCCTCCCAAGCAGCCCTTTCCTCCAGGGGAACTGATCTCTGCAGTCTGGAGAGGAGCTGGAATTCCGGGGGATCCCCAGGCCCCACCTGGAGGCTGGCATCCCTGACCCTCAGTGGGGTCCAAGGCCACAGAGTCCCCCTCCCAAGCAGCCCTTTCCTCCAGGGGAACTGATCTCTGCAGTCTGGAGAGGAGCTGGAATTCCGGGGGATCCCCAGGCCCCACCTGGAGGCTGGCATCCCTGACCCTCAGTGGGGTCCAAGGCCACAGAGTCCCCCCTCCCAAGCAGCCCTTTCCTCCAGAGGAACTGATCTCTGCAGTCTGGATAGGAGCTGGAATTCCAGGGGATCCCCAGGCCCCACCTGGAGGCTGGCATCCCTGACCCTCCGTGGGGTCCAAGGCCACAGAGTCCCCCCTCCCAAGCAGCCCTTTCCTCCAGGGGAACTGATCTCTGCAGTCTGGAGAGGAGCTGGAATTCCAGGGGATCCCCAGGCCCCACCTGGAGGCTGGCATCCATGACCCTCAGTGGGGCCCAAGGCCTTCCCTCCCTGGAGACCCAAACTGGGGCACCATGTCCCCCCTCTCCACTGGGCCTTTAAAGACCTGCTCCGGAGGGAGCTCTTCGCATTCCTTTTCTTATCCTCTCTTCTCCGTAGGCCTCTTCAAACTTCTCACCTTGGAGCTTGAGGGGAACCACCTCCATGACGGCAACGTGCTCCCGACTGCCTTCAAGGCCCTGAGCAGGCTCATCTACCTGCGCCTGGACCGGAACCACTTTCGGGCCATCCCTTCTGGTTTGCCTGCGTCTCTGCAGGTGAGCAGCAAATGCTAGCTCTGTATCCCTGGAACTGCCTGCGGTGGGTCAGGCTGGAGGCGTTTAAAGAGCCCCCCACAGAGTTCATCCATAGCTGTTTGACTGATTCTTCTTCAGTAAGCCCAGGCTGAATTGATTTGGGTTTCTCTGATTCAGCTGGTTTAAACTAATAGGATGGTTGATTCAGCTGGGATAAGCCCAAAATTAAAGGTAAAGGTATCCCCTGTGCAAGCACCGAGTCATGTCTGACCCTTGGGGTGACGCCCTCTAGCGTTTTCATGGCAGACTCAATACGGGGTGGTTTGCCAGTGCCTTCCCCAGTCATCACCGTTTACCCCCCAGCAAGCAAGCTGGGTCCTCATTTTACCGACCTCAGAAGGATGGAAGGCTGAGTCGACTGCTGGGATCGAACTCCCAGCCTCATGGGCAGAGCTTTCAGACTGCATGTCCGCTGCCTTACCACTCTGTGCCACAAGAGGCTCCTATTAGCCCAAAATTACTTTCAGGCTTATCCGAATGGATTGCTGAGAATTTCCTGGAGGTTTTGGGTGGAATATGGTGAGGGTGGAGTTTTGGAAGGAGAGGGACCTCTGTTCTGGGAGATCTCCAGGCTCCACCTGGAGGTTGGCAGCCCTATACAGCACCCTCCCCCACCCCTATTTAATAAAGTTGTCTCCTTGTGATGTCAAAAACAGTAACAAATTGAGGATTTTTGTCTAGGGCAGGGGTGGCTAACTGTGGCTCTCCAGACATCTACGGACTACAGTTCCCATGAGCCCCTGCCAGGGTGGTTCAGTTAGCAGTCACCAGGGGCAAGGCCTTCTCAGTTGTGGCCCTTTGGAATGCGGGATTTGTTTAGGTTCTGCCAAGCATGCAAGGGCAAATTGTTTTGCTTGGCCTTTGTAAGGAAACAATGTTTTGGGGCTGTTTTAAAAGTGATAGCCACTTATTTCAATATCTGAAGAAGTGTGCTGTGGAAACGAAAGCTTACATCTTGAATAAAACTTTGTGAGTCTTCATGGTGCCCCTGGACTCATGGCTAAACAGCTGAAGTCTTTGAAAGACAAGAAGGAATCTACTTGCAGGAGAACCTTTTGTTCTGGATACCCCCCCCCCCAGCATTCCTGTTTGACCCTTAGAAAAAAGGGGTGCCAACTGCAGTTTGGGAAATCCCTGGAGATTTGCAGGCAGAGCCTAAAGAATGACAGGGTTCAGGGAGGGGGGCATGAAGCTATAGTCTGAGGCTCTTATGGAGGCCTCGGCCTCTCTGCCCTGTTGTTGGCCCTCCAGAGGAACTGGCTGGCCCCTGGGTGAGACGGGAGGCTGGACTAGATGGACCCCCCCTGGTCTGGCCCAGCAGGGCTCTTCTGATGTTCTCATGAAGGCCTCGGCCTCTCTGCCCTGTCTTTGGCCCTCCGGAGGAACTGGTTGGCCTCTGGGTGAGACAAGAGGTTGACTACTGCTCATATCCAGCAGGGCTTTTCTTGGCTTCCCACGTAAGTGACTCCTCCGCCCTTTGCAGGAGCTGCACCTGGATTCCAACCGCATCGAGGAGGTGACAGAAGGCGTCCTCAACAAAACCCTCAACCTCACCGTGCTGGTCCTGAGCAACAACCAGCTTCAGGAAGATCGCCTCGCTCCACGTGCCTGGATAGACCTCCCGTAAGTCACCCTTTGCAATGTATGGCTGCGAAAGTTGGACCATAAGGAAGGCCGAGCGTCAAAGAATTGAGGCTTTTGAACTCTGGTGCTTGAGAAGACACTTGCGAGCCCCTTGGACAGAAAGGCGAACAAACCGGTCAGTCTTAGAGGAGATCAGCCCTGACTGCTCCTTAGAAGGCCAGATCCTGAAGAGGAAACTCAAATGCTTTGGCCACCTCATGAGAAGGAAGGGCTCCCTGGAGAAGAGCCTAATGCTGGGAGCGATTGAGGGCAAAAGAAGAAGGGGACGTCAGAGAATGAGGTGGCTGGATGGAGTCACTGAAGCAGTAGGTGCAAACTTAAATGGACTCTGGGGAATGGTAGAGGACAGGAAGGCCTGGAGGATCATTGTCCATGGGGTCACGATGGGTCGGACACAACTGTGCACCTAAGAGCAAGTCAACCTAGCCTTTTTAGAGCTGGGCCCGGAAGCCGAGATTGCTGCCCCATAGCTAGGACTGCTTCCTGGTCTCTGTGAACCTCTCTTCTGCCTGATCCATCCTGTGTTGTTACAGTTGATATCCAGATGACCAAGGTCAGCTCCAGTCGAAAAAACTAGCTGGAGGGTGGGCTCCCTGATGAGGTCTCTCTCTTCCCCAAACACTGCCTGCCCTGGGTCACAGATTCCAGATGAGCTTACCCATCCAGAGCTGGCAGCCCAGTTCCCAAGTGCCCATTGAGAGCCCGGCCTCTTCCAGTTGATCTCCAGGCCCCACCTAAACCATTGAGGGGCCTCTCTTCCATGTCTTCAGGGGTCCCCAGCCAATGGAGCCCACTCCTGTCCCCATGGCCCCACCCAGCATTCCTTACCTGTGTCCATCATCAGACCTCTGAAGAAGACCCAATTCGGGTCAAAATGCGTTAGGTCTTGAAGTTGACTATGGTATAGCACATATTACGTTTTTCTAAGAATAGGCTACGGTTTTCCTACGTTTATGTAAACCACCCCAAGCCTCGAGGGGAGGGCAATAACTGAATGAATGAATGAATGAATGAATGAATGAATGAATGAATGAATGAATGAATGAATGAATCTCAACCTGGGAGTCAGGACCACTTTGGGGGTCGAGCGACCCTTTCACAGGGGTCACGGCAGGGCATGCAGCTTGGCCAGGGAGGCGCCATCCACACAACATCCTTGCGGGGTAGGTTGAGATAGAGCGTTCGTCTGTCTGGAGCAGCGGAAAAGAGCGAGATCAGCATGGGGGGACAAGAGGCAGAATGGAACTGAGAAACCCCGGGGGGAAAAACCAATTTATATACAATCATGAACCATGGATCTTCACGCCATTGGTCAGTTTCGGTTTAATTTCTGTGAAAGAACACTGGCATCATTTTATGGCTGGGGGTCACCATAACACAAGGAACTGTATTAAAGGGTTGCGGTGTTAGGAAGCTGGAGAACCACTGAAACAAACAAACAAGCAAATAAATAAATAAAAATTACAGGGCCGTCAAGAAGCTCCAGGGTTTCCCAGAACCCTGGTTGTGAAAGACTGCTTTAGGGTCCTACCCATTTTTCAGTTAGGTTTTTTCCGTTCTGGTCCTTTCGAGTTTTTCTTCCTCTTTGCGGTTTTCTCCCACCCCCAAAATCTCCACGTATTTTCCAAGTGGGAGTTCGCCACCCTACCGGAAACCAACAAGGTGGGGAGTGGAACTGCCGTCTATTTATTTATTTAATAGATTTATAAACCGCCCCTCTCTCCAAGCGGACTCAGGGCAGTTGACAAATGAGTCAACCTCTCAGGTTATTTTTTTTTAAACATCAGACCCCCCAACTGTCTTCTTTCCTCTGCCCCCTTCCCCAGGAAGTTGGAAGCCCTGGACCTCTCCCACAACCGCCTGGCTCTGGTGCCCTCCTTCCTGCCGCGCCACCTGAAGCAGCTGACCCTGCACCACAACCGCATCGAGCGCATCCCCGGCTACGTCTTCGCCCACATGACGCCCGGCCTGGAGTTCCTGCACCTGTCGCACAACGCGCTGCGGGACGACGGCATCCACGCCGTCTCCTTCCTGGGGCTCCACCGCTCGCTGGCGGAACTCCTTCTCGACAACAACCAGCTGCAAGCCATCCCCCGCGGCATCCTGCACCTGAAGGGGCTGCAGGTCCTGCGACTGAGCAACAACCGCATCAGGTGAAGAGCGCCTGTCCCGCTCCCCGCTGGCTTTGGGTGAGGGATGACCTTAGTTCGGGGGAAGGGTACCTGGGTTGAGCTGGTAGAATCATAGAATCATAGAGTTGGAAGGGGCCACACAGGCCATCACAGAACTATAGAGTTGGAAGGGGCCATAGAGGCCATCTAGGCCAACCCCCTGCTCAACGCAGGATCAGCCCAAAGCGTCCTAAAGCATCCAAGAAAAGTGTGTACCCAACCTTTGCTTGAAGGCTGCCAGTGAGGGGGGAGCTCACCACCTCCTTAGGCAGCCTATTCCACTGCTGAACTACTCTGATTGTGAACATTTTTCCCTGATATCTAGCCTATCTCGTTGTACTTGAAGTTTAAACCCATTACTGTGTGTCCTCTCCTCTGCAGCCAGCAGAAACAGCATCCTGCCCTCCTCCAAGTGACAACCTTTCAAATACTTAAAGAGGGCTATCATGTCCCCTCTCAGCCTCCTTTTCTCCAGGCTGAACATTCCCAAGTCCCTCAACCTATCTTCATAGGGCTTGGTCCCTTGGCCCCAGATCATCCTCGTCGCTCTCCTCTGTACCCTTTCAATTTTATCTACGTAACTTTCTGGGGCCGATCCGTGGTGTCTCCCTGGCTGGAGGAAACGGAGAGCCGCTCGCATGTCGGAATAGCGCATTAGGAGAGGCTCATTGGTGGCTCGGATCATGGCGTTCCCTGCTCATGGCCGGAGCTTCTGGACTCCCACCCCCAGGAAGCAGAGAGGCTGGGGAAGATCTAGGCAAGAAGTCATTCCTGGCCCAAGGAAGGTCCGCCTGGCCTCAACCAGGGCCAGGGCCTTTTCGGTCCAGGCCCCTACCTGGTGGAATGAGCTCCCAGAGGAGCTGTGAGCCCTGCAGGAGCTTTCAAGCTGGGGGTGGGTGGGCTTTGTGGTGGGGAGGGAACCTCAGCTGGATATAATGCCAATGAGTCCACCCGCCGGAACGTTCTCCAGAATCAAGATGGCAGCTACCATCTGGGAAATTTCTGGAGATTTGGAGGCAGTGCCTGCGGAGGGAGAGAAATCTACAGCATACCATAGAGTCCCATACTCCAAAACAGCCTGGGTCACAGTTCTCTGGTGTAAGATTATTTACCTGGTGGAACAGTCTACCTGGTGGGAGCAGAAGCAATGCCACAGGGCCCGGAAAAGAGAGTTGTTCCGCCAGGCCTGAGATACATCTGATTTCAGCCGGCCTCCCTGCCTGATTTGTGTTTGGATTCCATCAAGTAAACTTTAGGACAGAAGCGACCAAACTGTTGCTCTCCAGATGTCCATGGACTACAATTCCCATGAGCCCCAGGGGTCATGAACCCCTGGGGCTCATGGGAATTGTAGTCCATGGACATCTGGAGAGCCATTTGGTGGCCATCCCTGCTAGAGGAGTTGACATATATACCGCCCCTTCCTCTCTCCCCAGACAGGGGGCAGAATTGGGCAAATTTTATTTCAGTTAGGGCTTTTATTGCATTTTATAATGTATTTCATGATGATGATTAATTTAATTTTGCAGTTTTTCATGTCTGACGTCATTTCTATCTTTTTTGTCACCCCGCCTTAAGTCCTTGGGACCAGTTTCACCTAGTGGTTAAGAGCAGCGCCGGGTTTGAGACCCCCGCCCCTCCGCATGCAGCCAGCTGGGTGGCCTTGAGCTAGTCACAGTCCTCTCAGAGTTGTCCTCACAGAGCAGTTTTCAGTGAGCAGTTTTCTCAGAGCTCTCTCAGCCCCACTTACCTCACAGGTTGTCTGTTCTTGGGAGAGGAAGGGAAGGCGATTGTCAGCCACTTTGAGACTCCTTCAGGGAGAGAAAATTGGGTTTTAAAAACTAATTCTTTTTAAAATCTGAAAATATATAAATGCACATTACACCGTTCCTTAACTTAAGACTTCAGTGGGGGACAATGTAGAGTCCGAGCGATAGAGAGGCCCAGGCCCTGGATATCCCTTCTCTCTGCGGCTCTTATGCTATTTCTTTGGAGCAGGCTTACTTAACCGTGGTTTCGTGAAACCCTCGGGTTTCTTGACAGCCCTGGAAAGGTTTCCCGGATGAGTGGGAATTAATGTTTAAGATATTTTTAAAATTTGTTAGGGTTAAACATATATCGGGTGATATGACCATATAGGGTCATGTCGACCCCCCCAAAATGGCCAATGATGGGCCTGGTGGGGGCCCTGGGTGGGCATGTCCACAGCTTTACTTCCTGATCATATTCTCTACAATTGCACCCCTTCTGAGGTTTCTCGGAGCCTGAAGAATGTTCCAGGGGTTCCTCAAGGGTAAAAAAAAGTTGAGAAAGGCTGATTTGGGGTATGGATTTGTTGCCCTTGGGGAAACATCCTCCCTTCTGGCCTGACAACATCTCTCCACTGTGTCTCTCTGACTGTGCGGAGTTCCCTTGGAAGTCTAAGGCTACGAAAAAGCACAAAGTCCTTTACTTCCTGAGCCTCTTGTGGCGCAGAGTGGTAAGGCAGTGGACATGCTGTATGAAGCTCTGCCCATGAGGCTGGGAGTTCAATCCCAGCAGCCGGCTCAAGTATGACTCAGCCTTCCATCCTTCCGAGGTCGGTGAAATGAGCACCCAGCTTGCTGGGGGGTAAACGGTAATGACTGGGGAAGGCACTGGCAAACCACCCCGTATTGAGTCTGCCATGAAAACGCTGGAGGGCGTCACCTCAAGGGTCAGACTTGACCCGGTGCTTGCACAGGGGATACCTTTACCTTTACCTTTACTTCCTACAGGGAAATCAGTTGTAATTCCAGGCGATTTCCCAGCTGGCTCTGGAAGGGAAGCAGCCCAGCCCCACATCTAGAAAAAGGGGGTCCTAATGCCCCTGTGAGGGCTGCTCCAGATGCAGAGAGCGAGTCCAGACCCCGGCAGGTCCCCTGAGCCTTCCCGTTCTCTCTCCCAACCAGGCACGTCCCCCTGAACTCCGTCTGCGACACCCGAGTCACCGAGGACTCCAACATCGTGTCGATGCACCTGGAGAACAACCTGATCGACCGCCGGCGCATCCCGCCCACCGCCTTCTCCTGCATCAAGGCCTATCACAGCGTGGTGCTGCGGCCGCAACAGAACGAAGACGACTACTGAGGCACCGGGAGGGCCTGGCTTGGGACGGGGCCCTGGATAGGGGGGCGGGGAGAGGGCAAGCGCTTCGGGATGCGTCTGGTTCCCAGAGGTGTCAAACAGAACACCTGCCCCATCTCCTCCTTTGTCCAAAGCTTCGGTGCCCCCTGAAGATTCAGGGTGGTGGTCTTGACCAGGACCATCAGCCTCTGGGTGGGGTCCGCAGCTCTTTGCCAGCATGTTGTCGTGGTTAAGAGCGACGGCCTCTAATCCGGAGAACCGGGTTTGAATTCCCACTCTTCCATGTGCAGCCAGCTGGGGGAACTCGGGCTAGTCACAGTTCTCCCAGAGCTCTGAGCCCCACCTGCCACACAGGGTGTCTGTTGTGGAGAGAAGAAAGGGAAGGCGACTGGAAGCCGCTTTGAGACTCCTTCGGGTAGAGAAAAGTGGCATCTAGGAACCAACTCTTCTTCTTCAGTAATCTCAGGGCTCTCTCAGCCTCCCCTCCCTCACAGGGTGTCTGTTGTGGGGAGAGGAAAGGGGAGGCGAATGGAAGCCGCTTTGAGACTCCTTTGGGTAGAGAAAAGCGGCATCTAAGGACCAACTCTTCTTCTTCTTCAGTAATATCAGGGCTCTTTCTGCCTCTCCTCCCTCACAGGGTGTCTGTTGTGGGGACAGGAAGGGCAGGTGATTGTAAGACCCTTTAAGACTCCTCCGGATAGTAAAAATTGGGATAGAAAAATCCAGCTTTTCTTCTCAAAGATCCAGCTTGGTGGCGTGGTTAAGAATGACAGCCTCTAATCTGGAGAATCAGGTTTGATTCCCTACTCCTGTAAATGCAGCCCTTGAAACAGTCACAGTTCTTCCAGAGCTCTCTCAGCCCTATCGACCTCACAGGATATCTGTTGTGGGGAGAGGGAGGGAAGGCGATAACAAGACTCCTTCAGGTAGTAAAAATTGGGGTGCCCTTCTCCTTGACCTTCTTCTTCCTGAAATGACTATGACCTCCATAGGACAACGATCCATTCCCCCGGGAGAAAACGGCTGCTTTGGGGAGTGGCCTGTGTAGTTCCCAGCACCACGCTGGCAGGGGCTCCTGGGAATTGTAGTCCATGGACATCCGGAGGGCCACAATTTGGTCACCCTGCACTATACCGTGCCGATCTTCCTCCTTTCTTCAAACAAGAGGGAGAAAGACAAGAGGTGGTTTAAGGCAGGAATAGGTGTGGAGGCTCCGCTCCCTCCCAGACACAGAAATCCCAAGAGGACACACCCAGGAGGGGGAAATTAAAGTGGCCGGTCCCCTAGCTTGTGGCCAAGTCCATTAAAGCAAAAGGTGAATGGCTGGAAAGCCCCTCTGCAGATCCCTGGTTGAGGAACCCTGCCATAGAGATCCGGGGACATTCCTAGAGTGTAACTATATGGACGTCATGCCCTCAGACATTTCTCAGTTCCCCAGGGGTGGAAAATTGAGGCAGAGGGGTTGGTAATTCCCTACCCCAGGCCTGTAAACAGAAATCCGTAAATCAGGGGTAGTCGAACTGCGGCCCTCCAGATGTCCATGGACTACAATTCCCATGAGCCCCTGCCAGCGAATGCTGGCAGGGGCTCATGGGAATTGTAGTCCATGGACATCTGGAGGCCGCAGTTCGACTACCCCTGCCCGAAATGCACTCTGGTTTGGCTGTCCATTTTTCTACCCTGTGGGAACTGCGGTAGCACAGTTCTATCGGTTAACAACCAAAAGCTCTTTCCCAGCTTTTTATAAAGCGGTCGTTAGCAGTCTCTGTAAAAAAAGGTAGGTATTTTGCATCGCTTGGCTTGTTTGTATATATTACGCTGCTTCCCTGCTTCTCTGCTGCGGCTATCCAGTTTAATGAAGCTCCTGTGCGTATCCGACTGTTTCTGTGTATATATTCTACTTTCTTGGGCGTGCTGGACTCTAATTCTGAAATCCACTTATTATATGGTTGGCTGTATGCATTATACACGGCTGCCTTGTTCCGAATTGGTGTAATCTGCTTTGCGTCTCAGCGGGAGAGGCTGACTGTAAAGAAACGGGAATAAATAAACGGATGGAACCGGATGACCGCGGTGACTTAAATCCACGTCCAGCTCTGTCCTGGGAAATAATTCCAAAGTTCTGTTCATCAATATGAGCTTCATGCTTGTATCCCCAAAGCTTGGAGAAATTTTTGCATATGTTTTAGAGTTGTGTGCTTTGGCTAGAGATTTTGGGGAGGGGGGTAGAGCCTATGGATTTGGGTGTTTGGGAAGGGTCCAAGGCCACAGGGTCCCCCCTCCCAAGCAGCCCTTTCCTCCAAGGGAAATGATTTCTGCAGTCTGGAGAGGAGCTGGAATTCCGGGGAATCCCCAGGCCCCACCTGGAGGCTGGCATCCCTGACCCTCCGTGGGGTCCAAGGCCACAGAGTCCCCCCTCCCAAGCAGCCCTTTTCTCCAGGGGAACTGATCTCTGCAGTCTGGAGAGGAGCTGGAATTCCAGGGGATCCCCAGGCCCCACCTGGAGGCTGGCATCCCTGACCTTCAGTGGGGTCCAAGGCCACAGAGTCCCCCTCCCAAGCAGCCCATTTCTCTAGGGGAACTGATCTCTGCAGTCTGGAGAGGAGCTGGAATTCCAGGGGGTCCCCAGGCCCCACCTGGAGGCTGGCATCCCTGACCCTCAGAGGGGTCCAAGGACACAGAGTCCCCCCTCCCAAGCAGCCCTTTCCTCCAGGGGAACTGATCTCTGCAGTCTGGAGAGGAGCTGGAATTCCAGGGGATCCCCAGGCCCCACCTGGAGGCTGGCATCCCTGACCCTCCATGGGGTCCAAGGCCACAGAGTCCCCCCTCCCAAGCAGCCCTTTCCTCCAGGGGAACTGATCTCTGCAGTCTGGAGAGGAGCTGGAATTCCGGGGGATCCCCAGGCCCCACCCGGAGGCTGGCATCCCTGACCCTCAGTGGGGTCCCAGGCCACAGAGTCCCCCTCCCAAGCAGCCCTTTCCTCCAGGGGAACTGATCTCTGCAGTCTGGAGAGGAGCTGGAATTCCAGGAGATCCCCAGGCCTGACCTGGAGGCTGGCATCCCTGACCCTCCGTGGGGTCCAAGGCCACAGAGTCCCCCCTCCCAAGCAGCCCTTTTCTCCAGGGGAACTGATCTCTGCAGTCTGGAGAGGAGCTGGAATTCCAGGGGATCCCCAGGCCCCACCTAGAGGCTGGCATCCCTGACCTTCAGTGGGGTCCAAGGCCACAGAGTCCCCCTCCCAAGCAGCCCTTTTCTCTAGGGGAACTGATCTCTGCAGTCTGTAGAGGAGCTGGAATTCCAGGGGGTCCCCTGGCCCCACCTGGAGGCTGGCATCCCTGACCCTCAGTGGGGTCCAAGGACACAGTGCCCCCCCTCCCAAGCAGGCCTTTCCTCCAGGGGAACTGATCTCTGCAGTCTGGAGAGGAGCTGGAATTCCAGCGGATCCCCAGGCCCCCCTGGAGGCTGGCATCCCTGACTTTCAGTGGGGTCCAAGGCCACAGTCCCCCTCCCAAGCAGCCCTTTCCTCCAGGGGAACTGATCTCTGCAGTCTGGAGAGGAGCTGGAATTCCAGGGGATCCCCAGGCCCCACCTGGAGGCTGGCATCCCTGACCCTCAGAGGGATCCAAGGCCACAGAGTCCCCCCTCCCAAGCAGCCCTTTCCTCCAGGGGAACTGATCTCTGCAGTCTGGAGAGGAGCTGGAATTCCAGGGGATCCCCAGGCCCCACCTGGAGGCTGGCATCCCTGACCTTCAGTGGGGTCCAAGGCCACAGAGTCCCCCTCCCAAGCAGCCCTTTTCTCTAGGGGAACTGATCTCTGCAGTCTGGAGAGGAGCTGGAATTCCAGGGGGTCCCCAGGCCCCACCTGGAGGCTGGCATCCCTGACCCTCAGAGGGGTCCAAGGACACAGAGTCCCCCCTCCCAAGCAGCCCTTTCCTCCAGGGGAACTGATCTCTGCAGTCTGGAGAGGAGCTGGAATTCCAGGGGATCCCCAGGCCCCACCTGGAGGCTGGCATCCCTGACCCTCCATGGGGTCCAAGGCCACAGAGTCCCCCCTCCCAAGCAGCCCTTTCCTCCAGGGGAACTGATCTCTGCAGTCTGGAGAGGAGCTGGAATTCCGGGGGATCCCCAGGCCCCACCCGGAGGCTGGCATCCCTGACCCTCAGTGGGGTCCCAGGCCACAGAGTCCCCCTCCCAAGCAGCCCTTTCCTCCAGGGGAACTGATCTCTGCAGTCTGGAGAGCTGGAGTTCCAGGGGATCCCCAGGCCCCACCTGGAGGCTGGCATCCCTGACCCTCAGTGGGGTCCAAGGCCACAGAGTCCCCCTCCCAAGCAGCCCTTTCCTCCAGGGGAACTGATCTCTGCAGTCTGGAGAGGAGCTGGAATTCCAGGAGATCCCCAGGCCTGACCTGGAGGCTGGCATCCCTGACCCTCCGTGGGGTCCAAGGCCACAGAGTCCCCCCTCCCAAGCAGCCCTTTTCTCCAGGGGAACTGATCTCTGCAGTCTGGAGAGGAGCTGGAATTCCAGGGGATCCCCAGGCCCCACCTAGAGGCTGGCATCCCTGACCTTCAGTGGGGTCCAAGGCCACAGAGTCCCCCTCCCAAGCAGCCCTTTTCTCTAGGGGAACTGATCTCTGCAGTCTGGAGAGGAGCTGGAATTCCAGGGGGTCCCCTGGCCCCACCTGGAGGCTGGCATCCCTGACCCTCAGTGGGGTCCAAGGACACAGTGCCCCCCCTCCCAAGCAGGCCTTTCCTCCAGGGGAACTGATCTCTGCAGTCTGGAGAGGAGCTGGAATTCCAGCGGATCCCCAGGCCCCCCTGGAGGCTGGCATCCCTGACTTTCAGTGGGGTCCAAGGCCACAGTCCCCCTCCCAAGCAGCCCTTTCCTCCAGGGGAACTGATCTCTGCAGTCTGGAGAGGAGCTGGAATTCCAAGGGATCCCCAGGCCCCACCTGGAGGCTGGCATCCCTGACCCTCAGAGGGATCCAAGGCCACAGAGTCCCCCCTCCCAAGCAGCCCTTTCCTCCAGGGGAACTGATCTCTGCAGTCTGGAGAGGAGCTGGAATTCCAGGGGATCCCCAGGCCCCACCTGGAGGCTGGCATCCCTGACCTTCAGTGGGGTCCAAGGCCACAGAGTCCCCCTCCCAAGCAGCCCTTTTCTCTAGGGGAACTGATCTCTGCAGTCTGGAGAGGAGCTGGAATTCCAGGGGGTCCCCAGGCCCCACCTGGAGGCTGGCATCCCTGACCCTCAGAGGGGTCCAAGGACACAGAGTCCCCCCTCCCAAGCAGCCCTTTCCTCCAGGGGAACTGATCTCTGCAGTCTGGAGAGGAGCTGGAATTCCAGGGGATCCCCAGGCCCCACCTGGAGGCTGGCATCCCTGACCCTCAGTGGGGTCCAAGGCCACAGAGTCCCCCTCCCAAGCAGCCCTTTCCTCCAGGGGAACTGATCTCTGCAGTCTGGAGAGGAGCTGGAATTCCAGGAGATCCCCAGGCCCGACCTGGAGGCTGGCATCCCTGACCCTCCGTGGGGTCCAAGGCCACAGAGTCCCCCCTCCCAAGCAGCCCTTTTCTCCAGGGGAACTGATCTCTGCAGTCTGGAGAGGAGCTGGAATTCCAGGGGATCCCCAGGCCCCACCTAGAGGCTGGCATCCCTGACCTTCAGTGGGGTCCAAGGCCACAGAGTCCCCCTCCCAAGCAGCCCTTTTCTCTAGGGGAACTGATCTCTGCAGTCTAGAGAGCAGCTGGAATTCCAGGGGGTCCCCTGGCCCCACCTGGAGGCTGGCATCCCTGACCCTCAGTGGGGTCCAAGGCCACAGTGTCCCCCCTCCCAAGCAGCCCTTTCCTCCAGGGGAACTGATCTCTGCAGTCTGGAGAGGAGCTGGAATTCCAGGGGATCCCCAGGCCCCACCTGGAGGCTGGCATCCCTGACCTTCAGTGGGGTCCAAGGCCACAGAGTCCCCCTCCCAAGCAGCCCTTTTCTCTAGGGGAACTGATCTCTGCAGTCTGGAGAGGAGCTGGAATTCCAGGGGGTCCCCAGGCCCCACCTGGAGGCTGGCATCCCTGACCCTCAGAGGGGTCCAAGGACACAGAGTCCCCCCTCCCAAGCAGCCCTTTCCTCCAGGGGAACTGATCTCTGCAGTCTGGAGAGGAGCTGGAATTCCAGGGGATCCCCAGGCCCCACCTGGAGGCTGGCATCCCTGACCCTCCATGGGGTCCAAGGCCACAGAGTCCCCCCTCCCAAGCAGCCCTTTCCTCCAGGGGAACTGATCTCTGCAGTCTGGAGAGGAGCTGGAATTCCGGGGGATCCCCAGGCCCCACCCGGAGGCTGGCATCCCTGACCCTCAGTGGGGTCCCAGGCCACAGAGTCCCCCTCCCAAGCAGCCCTTTCCTCCAGGGGAACTGATCTCTGCAGTCTGGAGAGCTGGAGTTCCAGGGGATCCCCAGGCCCCACCTGGAGGCTGGCATCCCTGACCCTCAGTGGGGTCCAAGGCAACAGAGTCCCCCTCCCAAGCAGCCCTTTCCTCCAGGGGAACTGATCTCTGCAGTCTGGAGAGGAGCTGGAATTCCAGGAGATCCCCAGGCCTGACCTGGAGGCTGGCATCCCTGACCCTCCGTGGGGTCCAAGGCCACAGAGTCCCCCCTCCCAAGCAGCCCTTTTCTCCAGGGGAACTGATCTCTGCAGTCTGGAGAGGAGCTGGAATTCCAGGGGATCCCCAGGCCCCACCTAGAGGCTGGCATCCCTGACCTTCAGTGGGGTCCAAGGCCACAGAGTCCCCCTCCCAAGCAGCCCTTTTCTCTAGGGGAACTGATCTCTGCAGTCTGGAGAGGAGCTGGAATTCCAGGGGGTCCCCTGGCCCCACCTGGAGGCTGGCATCCCTGACCCTCAGTGGGGTCCAAGGACACAGTGCCCCCCCTCCCAAGCAGGCCTTTCCTCCAGGGGAACTGATCTCTGCAGTCTGGAGAGGAGCTGGAATTCCAGCGGATCCCCAGGCCCCCCTGGAGGCTGGCATCCCTGACTTTCAGTGGGGTCCAAGGCCACAGTCCCCCTCCCAAGCAGCCCTTTCCTCCAGGGGAACTGATCTCTGCAGTCTGGAGAGGAGCTGGAATTCCAAGGGATCCCCAGGCCCCACCTGGAGGCTGGCATCCCTGACCCTCAGAGGGATCCAAGGCCACAGAGTCCCCCCTCCCAAGCAGCCCTTTCCTCCAGGGGAACTGATCTCTGCAGTCTGGAGAGGAGCTGGAATTCCAGGGGATCCCCAGGCCCCACCTGGAGGCTGGCATCCCTGACCTTCAGTGGGGTCCAAGGCCACAGAGTCCCCCTCCCAAGCAGCCCTTTTCTCTAGGGGAACTGATCTCTGCAGTCTGGAGAGGAGCTGGAATTCCAGGGGGTCCCCAGGCCCCACCTGGAGGCTGGCATCCCTGACCCTCAGAGGGGTCCAAGGACACAGAGTCCCCCCTCCCAAGCAGCCCTTTCCTCCAGGGGAACTGATCTCTGCAGTCTGGAGAGGAGCTGGAATTCCAGGGGATCCCCAGGCCCCACCTGGAGGCTGGCATCCCTGACCCTCAGTGGGGTCCAAGGCCACAGAGTCCCCCTCCCAAGCAGCCCTTTCCTCCAGGGGAACTGATCTCTGCAGTCTGGAGAGGAGCTGGAATTCCAGGAGATCCCCAGGCCCGACCTGGAGGCTGGCATCCCTGACCCTCCGGGGGGTCCAAGGCCACAGAGTCCCCCCTCCCAAGCAGCCCTTTTCTCCAGGGGAACTGATCTCTGCAGTCTGGAGAGGAGCTGGAATTCCAGGGGATCCCCAGGCCCCACCTAGAGGCTGGCATCCCTGACCTTCAGTGGGGTCCAAGGCCACAGAGTCCCCCTCCCAAGCAGCCCTTTTCTCTAGGGGAACTGATCTCTGCAGTCTAGAGAGCAGCTGGAATTCCAGGGGGTCCCCTGGCCCCACCTGGAGGCTGGCATCCCTGACCCTCAGTGGGGTCCAAGGACACAGTGTCCCCCCTCCCAAGCAGCCCTTTCCTCCAGGGGAACTGATCTCTGCAGTCTGGAGAGGAGCTGGAATTCCAGGGGATCCCCAGGCCCCCCTGGAGGCTGGCATCCCTGACTTTCAGTGGGGTCCAAGGCCACAGAGTCCCCCTCCCAAGCAGCCCTTTCCTCCAGGGGAACTGATCTCTGCAGTCTGGAGAGGAGCTGGAATTCCAGGGGATCCCCAGGCCCCACCTGGAGGCTGGCATCCCTGACCCTCAGAGGGATCCAAGGCCACAGAGTCCCCCCTCCCAAGCAGCCCTTTCCTCCAGGGGAACTGATCTCTGCAGTCTGGAGAGGAGCTGGAATTCCAGGGGATCCCCAGGCCCCACCTGGAGGCTGGCATCCCTGACCCTCAGTGGGGTCCAAGGCCACAGAGTCCCCCTCCCAAGCAGCCCTTTCCTCCAGGGGAACTGATCTCTGCAGTCTGGAGAGGAGCTGGAATTCCAGGGGATCCCCAGGCCCCCCCTGGAGGCTGGCATCCCTGACCCTCAGAGGGATCCAAGGCCACAGAGTTCCCCCTCCCAAGCAGCCCTTTCCTCCAGGGGAACTGATCTCTGCAGTCTGGAGAGGAGCTGGAATTCCGGGGGATCCCCAGGCCCTACTTGGACAGTGATAAACCTAGTTCCTTATCTCTTCTGAAGCTCCTTTGGGGAGGGGGTTCCAGGGTGAGGGTGTCACCACCAAAAAGTTCCTGATCCTTCTTCCCATTACCACCACCACCAATCATGCATCGTTCACTCTCATGGTTTTAATGTGTGGGGCTGAGGAGGTGCTTATAAAGGGGATTTGAGTGCGTGGACTTTAAAGTGGAAAACCGGCACTTTTAATGAGGCCCCGAGACATAAAGGGAGCCAGTTTTCTTTCAACGCAAGTGTTATATGTGCTGCTGTATGCTCCATCTGGTCTCGGTGAGCAACAGAGTGAGGAATGCAATAGTAAAGCCATTGTAGCCCGTCAGGCTGCAGGTGAGAGAGGCCATTTTGAAGCCCTCCCTTCCTGGCCTGTGAGAGGTTGCCGGCAAGTTAAAATCTTAAACGTTCTGATGAAAAGTTCTCTACCCTCTTGTATAATTTTATCCAGACACAAACGGGATACACGGTAATAGCGATAAGCAGGGGAAACATGATGAAAAACATAAGTAAGCTCTCTTGGTGTGTTGGTACAGCTTAAATATGCAAAGGAAGGGCACAGCACCAGCTGCTTAAAGAACAGCATTCTTGAGAAGATGAACAGTTTTGTATAGGAGGGAGGGGAGAGAGAGTCAGTCCTAACTGTCTAATTGTTGTTCTTCTGGAGGCAAGGAGGGAGGGAATGCGCTCAGAAGAGAAAGGAGGGAGGGAGTGCGCCCAGAAGAGAAAGGAGGAAGGAGTGCGCTCAGAAGAGAAAGGAGGGAGGGAGTGCGCTCAGAAGAGAAAGGAGGGAGGGAGTGCGCTCAGAAGAGAAAGGAGGGAGGGAGTGCGCTCAGAAGAGAAAGGAGGGAGGGAATGCGCTCAGAAGAGAAAGGAGGGAGGGAGTGCGCTCAGAAGAGAAAGGAGGGAGGGAGTGCGCTCAGAAGAGAAAGGAGGGAGGGAGTGCGCTCAGAAGAGTCTCCAGTTGAGTTAATCAGGATGTGAGAGGAGAATATTTGGAAAAAAAATCAGTCAGTTTCCATCTAAATATGCTGCCTACACATCTCTTCTGTTGCCCTCTGAAGGATTTTCTTCATATGCTTTTGATTCATCAACCTGATTTCCTAAATAGATGGTAATTCAGGGGGGCAATTCAGGTGTGCGCCAGGAGAGTCATATTTTAATGTGGGAATGGATGGAAAAGTTGGCTTTTAAAATAAAGTAAGTGCAGAATCAGCCCAGATCCCCTCAAGGAAACGGCCACTTTGGAGGAGGGGCTCTTTGGACTCATGGCCCCACTAAGCTCCATCTCCTCCTCAACCTCTCCCTTCTCTGCCCCCAAATCTCCAGGGATTTCCCAAACCAGAGCTGGTAATCAAAATCCCAGCTGTCCATAAGTCAAGGTTTGCTCAGCAAGAGCCGTGGCAGCCAGAGCCATGCAAAGACCCATTTCTGGCGATTTGAAGCGCACAGCCTGCACTGGGAACAGTGCGCTTGGCGGGGAGGGGTGCGTGCGTGCATGTCCCTAACGCAGCCGGCCAAGCTGGTTCCAATTTGGGTTAGGTCAAGCCGGCGGAGGGGCTGGAGGGAGCTGAGAGGCCCAGCCAAAAACAACAGTTGCCGGCAGAACCTTCTGACCTTCCCAAACAGGAAGCGCTTTTGTTATGAGCCAGCCCAGCAGTGACTTAGAGCTGCAAGCTGGGCATTAGCTGTTCCCTGCCCCGGGCGGGGGGGGGAGGGCTCACTGGGCAGTGGGGAGACGGAAGGGGGCTGAGCTTCTCCGGAACAGAAAGGAAGCCAATTGGACAGGCCCCGTGTCCTGCCTGGTGGAGGGAGACACAGAGCGCCTCTCTCCAGACTGACCACGTATGGAGGGGAGCATGGTCAGGGTTGCCAGATTGAGCGGAGGGGGGTGGGAGGGAACTCCTGGAGATTTCGGGATGGAGCCTTGGGAGGACAGGTGTCAGTGCCCCAGAGTCCCCCCTCAAAAGCTAGAAAGCCATCTGACAGCAAGATGAACTTAGGTGGTCTTTGAGCGGGTGGACAGAAGGGATCAGGCTTGAGCTAGGGTCTTGTGGCCCTTTCTGGTATGTCCAGGGAAATGCCAATTGCCACTTTGGGGTTGGGAAGTGAATTTCTTCCAGCCTGGATTGGATAGGGATTCTGGGTTTATTGGGAGGGGGGGATCATCTGAGCATGGAATTGGGGTCACTGTGGGTGAGCAGGTAGTTGTGAATTTCCTGCATTCTGCAGGGGGTTGGACTAGATGGCCCTTCCAACTCTAGGATTCTATGATTCTATTATATGAAAAGCAGTCAATTTCTCCACGGGGACTGATCTCTGCAGTCTGGAGAGGAGCTGGAATTCTGGGGGATCCCCAGGCCCCACCTGGAGGCTGGCATCCCTGACCCTCAGTGGGGTCCAAGGCCACAGAGTCCCCCCTCCCAAGCAGCCCTTTCCTCCAGGGGAACTGAGCTCTGCAGTCTGGAGAGGAGCTGGAATTCCAGGGGATCCCCAGGCCCCACCTGGAGGCTGGCATCCCTGACCCTCAGGGGGGCCCAAGGCCACAGAGTCCCCCCCTCCCAAGCAGCCCTTTCCTCCAGGGGAACTGATCTCTGCAGTCTGGAGAAGAGCTGGAATTCTGCGGAATTTCCATGGTGTACATGTAGCATTTTTACAAAGTTGAAAACTGTTTATAAAACCAAGGGCCCCTTTTAAAGAAAACAAACAAACAAAAAACCCAACAATGAAAGGATCACATAACAACAAACAACTTGTAAAGATTTGTCTCTTGGCAGGTATCCAGGAAAGCAAAAAGGCTGCAGCCTGATCTTCAGTGAAGTTAAAAGCCAAGCAAACAGAATCCTAGGGGTCCAAGGCCACAGTCCCCCCTCTGAGCTGCAGCCCTTTCCTCCAGGGGAACTGATCTCTGTGGTCTGGAGAGGAGCTGGATTTCTAAAGGATCCCCAGGCCCCACCTGGAGGATGGCATCCTTAAAACCTCCCCTGGATCCGACAGGACTGCTGGGAGGAGGGGAACACAGCATAGACCCATGAATTTCCAAGGACGGATTTTTCTGTTTGCTCTCCCTGCCGAGATGTTTTGACACTCTGGAAAACTGCAGGCTTCTTATAGGCTCCAGGTGCTCCTTTGGAGCAGCCGCGTTCTGGAGCCAGGCGACGGATCCGTGCTGTATGGCTGTCTCCCGTTCCCCCCAACGCCTCCGTGCTGGAAACATACACAGGACCCGAGCTCCGTGTCCAAGAGAGGCAAGCAGCCCAGCCGTTTTCCCCACAATGCGTTTCGATCCTTTAGCAGAGTCTCGGAGCCGAGGCGGGTTGGCCGCCTGCTCACATATTGTTGGTTTTGGGCAGGGAAGCCATGTGCCAATTCGACAGTGGCCAGCTCCTTTCCTCTCCACAATGCCCAGTTTTACACAAGGTGAGCAGGGAAGTTGCCGTGTAACCCGCAAGGACAGCTGCAAGGTCACCAACATGAATTTTGCCTCCTTCACAATCCGTGCCATCTCCTAGAACCCCTCCGGTCTTTCTCCCTAGAAGACCTGGGCTCATTCTGCACTTACTTTGCTTTTTCCATAGTGGATCCTGCTGAATTCAGATCAATTTGAACTCGTGTCCTCCTTTTCCTCCCCCAACTGAACCAGAAAGTGATCTGCACTCGATTGGGGAAGCTCTGAAAGGGGGGGGGGGGAGACAAGTGCAGCTGGAGTCTCTTTCATTCTTTTCTTGAAGGGGGAGGGAGAGGATAGGAGACAGCAGAGGAGGGGGAATACATCCAAGAGGCAAATCTCTGCTGAGAGAAGTTAGGGCTTCTGGAGCGCAGTCACTTTAAGACAAGCCTTGCAACTCGGAACCAGGAAGTCTTTGAACTGATGCCCTGGCCAATCAGGGAAGATTGCTTTGCTACGAGGCACAGAGTAGGAAATTAATTCGCAAAAAGCAGAAATCTGCACACTTACTGATGGTGATTTTTTCAAACTTCGAGGGTTATATCCACTTCTGCATATCGTGGGGGAAAGGTAGGGTCACCCCAGATCAATCATGCATGTTGCAGAGGGAAAATTTAAAGCACCCCAAATCAAAGTGGAAATCGAATTCGGTGTAGACAGGATGGATTTATTTGAACTGGGAGTGGGTAAAAAGTTCCGTTCAGACTACGTTTCTCCTTTCATTCTGTCCTTTTAGTTTCCAACTTCCATTTGTGAAGGCCTGGGTTAAACAGCCAGCTTAACCCAGTTTAACAGTTAAAAACCGCAGGACTTTTTAGCACACTGCATGCCAAAATATTTTGGATTCGTATCGAAAGAAAGACAGAATGCTGACCTAGAAGAGAAACTCCTTGACGGTGGCAGAAGACACTGTCCTGCTGGCAACCCTGTCAGGTTTTCAAGCGAGAGGGGCAGCTTGCCACTCCCTGCCTCTGCAGACAGACCCTGGCTTTCCTCGGGGGTCTCCCCTCCAAGTACTAACCAAGGTCGACCCTGTTCCGCTTCCGAGATCTGCCGAGATTGGAGGAGGAGTGGAAGAACAAGAAGAGCTGGGCTTTATACCCCGCTTTTCACTGTCCAAGCCGCTTAACGAACACCTTTCCCTTCCTCTCTCCCCCACGGACACCCTGTGAGGCAGGCCAGGCTGAGAGAACTCTGAAAGAACTGGGACTTGCCCAAGGCCTCCCGTGCAACAAGTGGAGGAGGAGTGGGGGATCGAACCCGGCTCTCCAGATCAGAGTCCACCGCTTTTGATCTGTGACACTCCATTGGCTGGAGACAGGGGTAGCCAGACTGTAGTTCACCAGAGTTCCATGGACTACAATTCCCATGAGACCTTGCCAGCATCCTGCTGTGTAGTCCGTGGACTTCTGGAGGCTCACAGTTTGGCCACCCCTGCTTTTTGTAAGGACCCTGGCCTTCCTTGGTGGGTGGTCACCCATCCAAGTCCCAACCAGCACCGACCCTGCGGACAAACCAGGATCGGAGGCTATCAGCCTAGGCTAGAGACATTCAGAGGGGGCTCCCCCCTGCCTGCCTTGGGTGGTCTCCCCTCCAAAACCTAACCAAGGCCAGCCCTGATTTACTTCCACGACCTGGCTAGCCCGGGCCACCCAGAGCCCCCGGCAACCTGAGACCTGTGGTTGCCAGCTGTGGTTAGTCCACGGGCTTTGCAGTTGTGGCGCAGAGTTGTGTCTTCTCCCCCCACCCCTTCTTTTTCCCAGAAGGGCAAAGGAGCAATCGTCTTCCATCGCTCACTTCCCAAATCCACCGGATATTCCGCTCAGGATGACGGCAAATGAATTACACGTCCAGGGCAGAAACGCTAAAAACATCATAGCAAATTGCAGGAGGTTAAGACTTGAACACAGTTAAAAGGTTTCATTAAATGTTGGTAGCCCCGGGCTCTGGTTTCTGGAACAAGCAGGGGTGCCAACCCAGGTGGGACTTGGAGATTCCCCAACCCACCCCTGATCTGCTGGCGGCAGAGCTCTCTTCCCCTGGAGAACACAACAAACAGGAAGGGGAAACGCAAGCAGCCCTTTTCTCCAGGGGAACTGATCTCTGCAGTCTGGAGAGGAGCTGGAATTCCAGGGGATCCCCAGGCCCCACCTGGAGGCTGGCATCCCTGACCCTCAGTGGGGTCCAAGGCCACAGAGTCCCCCCTCCCAAGCAGCCCTTTTCTCCAGGGGAACTGATCTCTGCAGTCTGGAGAGGAGCTGGAATTCCAGGGGATCCCCAGGCCCCACCTGGAGGCTGGCATCCCTGACCCTCAGTGGGGTCCAAGGCCACAGAGTCCCCCTCCCAAGCAGCCCTTTTCTCCAGGGGAACTGAGCTCTGCAGTCTGGAGAGGAGCTGGAATTCCAGGGGATCCCCAGGCCCCACCTGGAGGCTGGCATCCCTGACCCTCAGTGGGGTCCAAGGCCCTCAGTGGGGTCCAAGGCCCCCCTCCCAAGCAGTCCTTTCCTCCAGGGGAACTGATCACTGCAGCCTGGAGAGGAGTTGGAATTCCAGGGGATCCCCAGGACCCACCTGGAAGCTGGCATCCCTAATAAAGCCACCTGGATTATAGGTGTCTGAGCATGCTTTTGGGGCACAGCAAGTGTGGGCATGCCAGAGAAACATGGACAGAAGGAACTGAAGGACCAGGGAGAGCCTGCAGCTCTCATCCAGCTATCCCGAGGCCGCTGAGTGCAGCTGGTGGAGAGCTGCCTCCTCTCCGCTTCCCAAGTATTCAGGACAGGAAGGAGAGGAAATTTCTTGATCAAGAGGAGAGATTTCAGAAGAGAGAAAGGAATTTCCCAGCTGGGATCAGAACAGGAAACAGGAGTCAACGCTCTTGTCTTCAGGGCACTGCAGGGCAAGACTTTCACATGCTAAACTCCTGGGGCACTGACAGAGTTGCCAACCTCCAGGTGGAGGCAGGAGATCCCTTGGAATTCCAGCTTCCTTGATCCATCCATCAAATCTCCAGGAATTTTCCAGTCCAGGGTTGGCAAGCGTACTTGGACTCCACGTCCACGCTGCCTCTTTCATAATTGGTTCTGCTCCTCCACATTTCCAGCCCTTCCCTGAAGGCAGCTCACAGGGTGGGGTCCTCTCACACCCTATTCTCCATCACCTGCGGGCAAGAGGCCCCTCCCTCCACTCTAATCCCATCAGCCTCTGCTGCTTGGCCAGCTAGAAGAAGATTCCGGAGGGACGAGAAACGATACACGTCAACCTGGTGTGTTCTTGGCGAAATCCTTCCCTGTTTCTTTTCCAAACCCTGACCCGTAGCCTCTCGGAGGGCGGATTCTTATGTCCAGGGCTCAGGCGAACACCTGGAATTGAATCCAGATGTGCTTTGAAATGTGGCACTGGGGAGAATTTTACCAAACCTGCAGACTGCCAAGAAGAGAAATTGGCATGTTGAAGATCCAATCAAGACATAATTCTCCCCAAGAAGTGAAAATGACTAAAATGAACCTATTGTGCCTCAGATTTCTCAAATAAGTTGCTGATTTCGCCATTGCTGTGTAATCGGAAATTTTGGTTTCCCATTCTTCTTAGCTTGTTCATAACGTCTAATCTCCGCATTGCTGTGGCAATGATTCTACCTGCTGTCACTGTATATTCAAAACTCCAAAATGTTTGGTAATATCTTAGGCAAGATTTCTACTTTGGTCATCTGTTAGGCAAGGCTGTTACATTTCGGACTTCTTTTCAGAACTGGGAAAGCGCCTGCCACTAATCTCTAGCCTTTATTCCCCTTATTATTTTTCTGAATGGGGACTGAACCCAAAGGACGGACGAACCCTGCTATTCTAGCAAGGCATTTGATTGGGCTAAACATCATTGGTGCTGGAGAAGACTCTTGCGAGTCCCTTGGACTGCAAGGCGAACGAACCGGTCAGTCCTGGAGGAGATCAGCCCTGCCTGCTCCTTAGAAGGCCAGATCCTGAAGATGAAACTCAGATACTTTGGCCACCTCATGAGAAGGAAGGACTCCCTGGAGAAGAGCCTAATGCTGGGAGCGATCGAGGGCAAAAGAAGAAGGGGACGACAGAGAATGAGGTGGCTGGATGGAGTCACTGAAGCAGTCGGTGCAAACTTAAATGGACTCTGGGGAATGGTGGAGGACAGGAAGGCCTGGAGGATCATTCCCCATGGGGTCATGATGGGTTGGACACGACTTCACATCCTGAGAGCCAGTTTGGTGCAGTGGTTAGGAGTGCGGACTTCTAATCTGGCATGCTGGGTTTGATTCTGCACTCCCCCACATGCAACCAGCTGGGTGACCTTGGGCTCCCCACGGCACTGAGAAAGACGATCTGACCGAGCAGTGATATCAGGGCTCTCTCAGCCTCACCCACCTCACAGGGTGTCTGTTGTGGGGAAAGGGAAGGCGACTGTAAGCCGCTTTGAGCCTCCTTCGGGTAGGGAAAAGCGGCATATAAGAACCAACTCTTCTTCTTCTTATGCTGCATATGGGTGGGATATCTTCCTGATTTTCTACTAATTTACTCTCTCCTGATATATATCCTGTGATTATTTCTATTTCCTTGTCTGAGGGAAGTGCTCCTGCACACGAAAGCTCAAACCTTGAATAGAACTTGGTCAGTCTTAAAGGTGCCAATGGATTCAGATTTACAAAGTCTGTTTTTAACTTCAGGGGTCAGGTTTCCGAGGGAGGGGGGGGAACAGTTCCAAGTTGAATCGTACTTGCAGAACAGGGGTAGTCAAACTGCGGCCCTCCAGATGTCCATGGACTACAATTCCCAGGAGCCCCTGCCAGCGAATGCTGGCAGGGGCTCATGGGAATTGTAGTCCATGGACATCTGGAGGGCCGCAGTTTGACTACCCCTGTTGCAGAAGGTTCCCCACCCGACTGAGGGCCAAGCAAGACGGATGGCTTACCATTCTGCTTCGTCCTTTTCACTTTGTAACGAACACATGATTTCCATCTTCCTTTCCTGATGTGACGCACCGCATGCATAATGCAGCAGGGAGCTTCGTGACACTGATGAAAAAGCAAAAGGAGAGATCAAAAAACACCGGCTCACACGTGTCTCAAAAGTTGAAATGAAAACGAGCACCATGCCTTTGGAAATCCACCCGTTCAAAAACACACACACAAATGTTTTATTTGCAATCCAAATTAGCCCACCATTTTACATAACTGTTCTTCCTGGAAAACAGAACACGGATGCAAGTGGCATCCTTAAGAGCAGCAGAGCGCTATTCTGGGTACAAGCTTGCTTAGCCGAAGAATATCTGATGAAGGGTGCAGGCACACGAAAGCCAATAACCAGAATGAAAAAAATTGTTGATCTTAAAGGTGCCACTAGATTCAAACCTTTGTCTTGCCACTTCAGTCCCACAAGCCTGGCCACCTGCGTAGATATGCTCCTGTGTATGTTTAGAGTAGAGTATTTTAATTGCAAAGCTAATTTCTGAAGCAGGGGAAGGAATATAAGTATCAAGGTGTTATGGTTTTTTTTAATGGAGCATTGACTTTTAAAGCAGGGATGCCAGAGGGTCAGGGATGCCAGCCTCCAGGTGGGGCCTGGGGATCCCCAGAATTCCAGCTCCTCTCCAGACTGCAGAGATCAGTTCCCCTGGAGGAAAGGGCTGCTTGGGAGGGGGGGGACTCTGTGGCCTTGGACCCCATTGGGGGTCAGGGATGCCAGCCTCCAGGTGGGGCCTGGGGATCCCCAGAATTCCAGCTCCTCTCCAGACTGCAGAGATCAGTTCCCCTGGAGGAAAGGGCTGCTTGGGAGGGGGACACTGTGGCCTTGGACCCCACTGGGGGTCAGGGATGCCAGCCTCCAGGTGGGGCCTGGGGATCCCCAGAATTCCAGCTCCTCTCCAGACTGCAGAGATCAGTTCCCCTGGAGGAAAGGGCTGCTTGGGAGGGGGGGACTCTGTGGCCTTGGACCCCACTGGGGGTCAGGGATGCCAGCCTCCAGGTGGGGCCTGGGGATCTCCAGAATTCCAGCTCCTCTCCAGACTGCAGAGATCAGTTCCCCTGGAGGAAAGGGCTGCTTGGGAGGGGGGGACTCTGTGACCTTGGACCCCACTGGGGGTCAGGGATGCCAGCCTCCAGGTGGGGCCTGGGGATCCCCAGAATTCCAGCTCCTCTCCAGACTGCAGAGATCAGTTCCCCTGGAGGAAAGGGCTGCTTGGGAGGGGGACACTGTGGCCTTGGACCCCACTGGGGATCAGGGATGCCAGCCTCCAGGTGAGGCCTGGGGATCCCCTGGAATTCCAGCTCCTCTCCAGACTGCAGAGATCAGTTCCCCTGGAGGAAAGGGCTGCTTGGGAGGGGGGGACTCTGTGGCCTTGGACCCCACTGAGGGTCAAGGATGCCAGCCTCCAGGTGGGGCCTGGGGATCCCAAGAATTCCAGCTCCTCTCCAGACTGCAGAGATCAGTTCCCCTGGAGGAAAGGGCTGCTTGGGAGGGGGACACTGTGGCCTTGGACCCCACTGGGGGTCAGGGATGCCAGCCTCCAGGTGAGGCCTGGGGATCCCCTGGAATTCCAGCTCCTCTCCAGACTGCAGAGATCAGTTCCCCTGGAGGAAAGGGCTGCTTGGGAGGGGGGGGACTCTGTGGCCTTGGACCCCACTGGGGGTCAGGGATGCCAGCCTCCAGGTGGGGCCTGGGGATCCCCAGAATTCCAGCTCCTCTCCAGACTGCAGAGATCAGTTCCCCTGGAGGAAAGGGCTGCTTGGGAGGGGGGGGGGGACTCTGTGGCCTTGGACCCCACTGGGGGTCAGGGATGCCAGCCTCCAGGTGGGGCCTGGGGATCCCCAGAATTCCAGCTCCTCTCCAGACTGCAGAGATCAGTTCCCCTGGAGGAAAGGGCTGCTTGGGAGGGGGGGGACTCTGTGGCCTTGGACCCCACTGGGGGTCAGGGATGCCAGCCTCCAGGTGGGGCCTGGGGATCCCCAGAATTCCAGCTCCTCTACAGACTGCAGAGATCAGTTCCCCTGGAGGAAAGGGCTGCTTGGGAGGGGGGGGACTCTGTGGCCTTGGACCCCATTGGGGGTCAGGGATGCCAGCCTCCAGGTGGGGCCTGGGGATCCCCAGAATTCCAGCTCCTCTCCAGACTGCAGAGATCAGTTCCCCTGGAGGAAAGGGCTGCTTGGGAGGGGGACACTGTGGCCTTGGACCCCACTGGGGGTCAGGGATGCCAGCCTCCAGGTGGGGCCTGGGGATCCCCAGAATTCCAGCTCCTCTCCAGACTGCAGAGATCAGTTCCCCTGGAGGAAAGGGCTGCTTGGGAGGGGGGGACTCCACTGAGGCCCCTGTCCTCCCCCAGCGCCATCTCCACATCTCCCAACCCTACGGGGAACCACAGTCCACAGTTCAGCTTCCAAAGACAGCTGGAAAACCCCAAACATCCTGATTTGAAACCCAAGTGAGACCTCCAAAATTGAAACCTACTCTGAGTCAAAGTTGCCGGTTTCCTAAGGCAGATTCGACAATCCGGTAAGCGATCCGTCTCGTCCCGCCCCGTGAAATTAACTTGCAACTCTCGTCTGATCCGCCCCTTCCTTCGCCATGCCTGTCCTGGCGGGCATCCATCCCAGGCCCCTCTAGCTGGCCCTATTCCCAGCCAAGGGGTGGCCACCCACAGCTGTGTTCGGGGGCCTCCCCCCGCCGGGCTTTTATGTGTCAGCAGCGGCAGAGAGAGGCCCGGAGGGAGAGACCCCCAGACCAAAGGCCGTCTGAAGCACATCTGGAGGCTATTACTGTAGCGGTCTTGTGGGGGCTGGAAAAGACCCCCCCTCCTGTTGGGGCCTCCCACAGAGATTGCCCTCTTCCCAGGTGAACATTTTGTTGGAGGCTGAAGCTCTGCATCGCCTGACCTTTGTGTTTAGGGTTGCCACCTCCAGCCCTGGGAAATTCCCTGAGAATCGTTCTGTTTACTGTCTTTCCAAAAAGGTCATGGCAGATCTGGGAAAAGTGCAGAGGAGGGCGACTGAGCTGATGAGGGGGTGGGAGACCCTTCTCTAGGAGGAAAGGCCAAAACGTCTGGTGGGGCTTTTCCGTTGAGAAGGGAGGCAATTGCAGAGAGGAATGTAAGAGAGGCTTATAACCAGATGCAGGGGGTGGAGGGAGTTGACAAAGGAGGAGAGGAGGGGTTTTGGGTCCCCTGCTTTTTACTTCGTCGAGGAGCCTGAAAGTGGCTGACGATCGCTTTCCCTTCCTCTCCCCACAACCGACACCGTGTGAAGTAGGTGGGGCTGAGAGAGCTCTGGGAGAACTGCTCTGCAAGGACAGCTCCAAGAGAACTGTGACTAGCACAAGGCGACCCAGCTGGCTGCATGCGGAGGAGTAGGGAGACAAGCCCGGGTTTCCAGATTAGAGGCCGTTGCTCTGAACCACAGCACCTCCATGTTGGCTCTCATATGCTAACAAAGAAACGCCATTCTCTGCTTTATTTGTGGGGGCAAGCAGATCCCACAACTGTAAGATCTGTGGTAGGATATGAAGAATATCCTACAGGGGGAGATGTGTAGTTAGCATATTCAGATTAGGAACTTCCTGGTGCTCTGATTGGCTCCATTGGAAACTTCCTGCTCCTTTGAGCTCACTTCCTCCTGGATTGCCTTCAGAACAACAGTTGGTCAGTTAGACTGTTAGGTCTGCCTCTCTCTCCTCTCTTCTTCACACAGCTGTTTCCCAACAAAGCTATTTATTCTCTTAGCAGCCGGTGCTGCGCTCCTTCCTGCAAAAGCAAGCTGCATGGTCTCAGAGTCCCCCCAATCCCCCACACCTTAAAAAAACCCAATCAGGCTTCAGTGGCTATAGTCCAAATGTTAAACTGAAGGACTTAATGTTTCAACGGGTTGACCACTCGTAACTGGACACGCTTCATCTCATCGACTTGGGGGTGCCTGACAGATAAACCACGGGACAACTTAAACCGTCCGTGAGCCTTTAAGCCGGCGCCTTCAAGCCGCCAGTGCTCACAAAGAAATTGGGAAGGAAAAGGGTGCAAAAACCCCTCACCTTTTTCTTCTCTGGCGAGGGGGGAGCAAAAGGGCTCTCCTTCACCACCTGCGCCTCTTTTCGGTGCCAGCAGGCTGAGCAAGCTCTGGAAAAACTGAAAAGGTGTGTATTTAACATCTGCGCTGGTATTTCCTTCTAATCACGGATGGTTTCCCCAGTAACTCCAGATATTTTTTCCAGACGTTGCTATGTGTATTCTACTACGCCTGGGGTGCTGAAACCGAAGGACGGTTGAAGCCGTGCAAATGAAAATTAACGTTATAAAAGAGAGGAGGGAGGAATCCTCCGGCTGGGGATCTCCTGGAAGAACAGATAGATCTTCTTCTCAATTTCAGCCTTCCCGCAGGATTGAGGATGAAAGTCAGGGTAGCAGAGGGGTTCACTTTATTTGTTTATTTTATTTTATTTTATTCAGGAGCGAGTCGATACAATCGAGTCGATTTTATTCTCAGGAGCGAGTCGATACAATCAGACCAGGATCAGACCAGTGAGGGCCCATCTAGTCCAGCATCCTGCCTCACACAGGGGCCAGTTCTTCTGGAGGGCCAACAACTGGGCAGAGAGGCTGAGGCCTTCAAAAGAACCACAGAAGAGCCCTGCTGGGTCAGACCAGGGGTCCCTCTAGTCCAGCCTCCCGTCTCACCCAGGGGCCAACCAGTTCCTCTGGAGGGCCAGCCACAGGGCAGAGAGGCCGAGGCCTTCCCCTGAGAAGACCCTCAGAAGAGCCCTGCTGGTAAGGCCAAGGAGGGTCCCTCTAGTCCAGCCTCCCATCTCACCCAGGGGCCAACCAGTTCCTCTGAAGGGGCACAATAGGACAGAGAGGCCGAGGCCTTCCCCTGAGAAGACCCTCAGAAGAGCCCTGCTGGGTCAGGGAGGGTCCATCTAGTCCAGCCTTCTGTCTCACCCAGGGGCCAACCAGTTCCTCTGAAGGGGCACAACAGGACAGAGACGCCAAGGCCTTCATAAGAACATCAGAAGAGCTTTGCAGCAAAGTCTTTGCTGGATCAGACCATGCTGTCAGGGGCTCATGGTAATTGTAGTCCATGGGCATCTGGTCAGCCTCAGTTTGGTCACTCCTGGTCTTCTGCAGCTGAAGACTAAAACGGCTCCCCCTCCGGATTTAGCAGAACTCCACCAGAGCTTCAACACAGAGTAAGAAACCCCGGGGTGGTGAACCCGTCCTCCTGGACAAGCCCCTCTCAAGGAGCCCCCCGGGTTTCTTCTGTACCTCTCGAAGCCCTGCTGGGTCGGACCCGTCCTGTGGCAACCTGTCCGACTCCAGCAGCTGCTCCTATGCTCGCTCGTGCCGAAACAAGAACAATTTCGGAGCAGCCCAGCCAGGCTAATTACCGAGGAGAAGGGGAGGAGGAGGAGGGAGGGAGGGAAGGAAGGAATTGTACGCTCCTGGAATGCAAAGAATGCTCTCCCTATGGCAGAGATATCCATGGAGGCAAACCACATCTGAAGGCAGCAGGGTGGTTACTTGGGGCTGTCTCGGCTCTTCAGGAAACAGGGGTCTTTGGGGACTTCGAACCAAGTGGCTGCCAGTCTGGACAAGCGTTAGGGCCCCTGCTTTCTGTAAGGAAGGGCTCCCCACTGGGGAGCAGGGGCTTGGCCCCGGAACCTTAACTCAGTGCCTTGCCGTGTGCAAAGAAAGAGCTGTAGATCAGGGGTAGTCAAACTGCGGCTCTCCAGATGTCCATGGATTACAATTCCCAGAAGCCCCTGCCAGCATTCGCTGGCAGGGGCTCATGGGAATTGGAGTCCATGGACATCTGGAGAGGGCTTTGACTGCCCCTGCTATAAATTCTCTGGCCACGTGCAGAGGAAGAGGCTCCTTCTGGTAGAGAAAAGTGGCATATAAGAACCAGCTCTTCTTCTTCATGCAGTCTGCAGGGGGTTGGACTAGATGACCCCGGAGGCCCCCTTCCAGCTCTATGATTCTGGGCGTTGCAGGGAAAGTCAACACAAACCCACCAAATTGCATCTACTCTTTTGGCGAAAGAGCGGAGGTTTTGTATGAGGAAAGCAATAAAGGATTTCTGTCCGCTCAGGGAAATTCCTAGAAGTGCAGGTTCCACCTAACCCGAAGTTACTGTGAAAGGGCCAGATTTCAAAATGAATTGGAGAATACTCGCCTCTGGACAAACACACCATGAACTTTGAGGCGGGCAGAATGAAGCTCCAGAGGCATTCTCTTGCGCTGCTCCTCCTAGGGATGCCAGCCTCCAGGGGGGACCTGGAGATCCCCCAGTTTTGCAGCTCATGTCCAGGTTACAGAAGCTTCCTTGGAGAAAATGGGAGCTTTGAAGGGGGGGGGGGACTCCACAGCTTTATACTTGTGAGGTGGGGTTGGGAAGCATAACTGTGTGTAGGGCCACTCTAGGCCCCTCCCCTTCCCACCCCCTCTAGGCCAATCATTGGCCAGTTTTTTGGGGTGGGAGGGTTTGACGTAATCATATATCACCCGATAAATGTTTTAATTTGAAAAAAATATTTTAAAAATTAATCAACTCTCACCCTTTCGGGAAACCCTTCCTTGGCCCTCAAGAAACCCCAAGGTTTCATGAAACCCTTTCTGAGAAAGCTGGATCTAGGCCATAAATTTGGCAGGAAAATTCATATGAACAAAATCTCCTCAAGCGATTTCCCCAACAGAGTCGATTTCAACCTGAGTCTTCACCAGGAATACTTCTATAATATGCAAAAAATACAAAACATTTTTTAAAAAAAGAAATGTTTTGTATTCTCTGTACTTTTGGAGTTTCTACTAGACTCGGAACATGCATTTCTGTGTGTCTGTGCTTTCCTAGGGGTGGGCAAGATTTTTACCTGGAAGATACTGAATCCAGGTGAGTTCACAAGCACATTTAAAAGCACAACAAAATCAGAGTCCAGTGGCACCTTGAAGACCAGCAAAGATTTATTCAAGGCGTGAGCTTTCGAGTGCAAGCACTCTTTGTCAGACTATGAACTTCCATCATGACAGTGGGAATATAAAGCAAAAGTTAATTCTGTTAAATTAGTACACTGTATCACAACATCCAAAAACAGCCACATGATAATTCTTTGCCAAAACAGCCAATCTGTCCCCTGGAATTCAGTTGTAGTTCACAAAAACATAGGAGAAATAGAACTGTCTGTCAGTGATCAATGGCTCCCACCCCACCATAGACAGTTTTATTTCTCCTATGTTTTTGTGAACTACAATTGAATTCCAGGGGACAAATTGGCTGTTTTGGCAAAGAATTATCATATGGCTGCATTTGGATGCAGTTTACTAATCTAACAGAATTAACTTTTGCTTTATATTCCCACTGTCAGGATGGTCAGTTCATACTCTGAGGAAGAGTGCTTGCACTTGAAAGCTCACACCTTGAATAAATCTTTCTTGGTCTTCAAGGTGCCACTGGACTCTGGTTTTATGGTGCAGCTTCAGACCCACACGGCGACTCATTTGAATCCACATTTAAAAGCCTTAACAGGTGTCTGCAGTGCATACAAAGAGAAACACGAGCGGATTCTGCACAACTTACAGACTCAAGTGACTGCCTAAAAAGTTTCTCTAGCCCCCGTGTTTCTACTGGCTCTGAAACTGCAGAAGTTTCACCAGGGGTTTGCCGGGGTGGAGGGAGGGAGGGAGAGGAAAATTTTATAAGCAAACCCGGAGAAGGATTTCAGATTCCAGCGGACTCGACCCAAAACCCCTGCGGGGACCAAAGATCGCATCACAAACGTTCCTGTTGGCCTCACTGTCCAGTCCAGCCTGCATTCTTGGAGGGGCTGTCCCACAGCTGGGACCCGCTCTGGAGGAGAAGAGAAGAGAAGAAGAAAAGAGAAGAAACTGAGAAGAGAAGAGCTAGGGATGGGGGAGATTACTGAAGAAGAAGAAGGGTTGGTTCTTATATGCTGCTTTTCTCTACCCGAAGGAGTCTCAAAGCAGCTTACATTCGCCTTCCTTTTCCTCTCCCCACAACAGACACCCTGTGAGGTGGGTGAGGCTGAGAGAGCCCTGAGATTACTGAAGAAGAAGAAGAGTTGGTTCTTATATGCCGCTTTTCTCTACCCGAAGGAGTCTCAAAGCAGCTTACATTCGCCTTCCCTTCCCTCTCCCCACAACAGACACCCTGTGAGGTGGGTGAGGCTGAGAGAGCCCTCATATTGCTAAAGAAGAAGGAGTTGGTTCTTATATGCCGCTTTTCTCTTCCAGAAGGAGTCCCAAAGTGGCTGACATTCACCTCCCCCTTCCCTTCCCCATAATAGATACCCTGTGAGACAAGTGTGGCTAAGAGAGCTCTGAGAGAACTGGGTCACCCAGCTGGTTGCATGTGGAGGAAGAGGATTCTCCTGATTAGAGGCAGCCGCTCTTAACCACGGCACCAAGCTGACCCTTTCAGAGATCTGAAAAGCTGAAGACCCTCCCCTGCTTCTCTCACCCCCATGCCAAATCCAAACTTTCTTTGAAAACTGCAGTCAGGTACATATTTTAAAAAAACGTTGCCATGTTGTGTATATTCTCCAAATTCTCATTTGGCTGGCCTCCTCTTGTTTGCAGTGAGGATGTTTCATTGAGCTCACTAGGGGCTTTTTTTTTTTGCAGTTTTAGGGAAACTGTTTTTGAACTGATTTTAAATCCCTATGTGCTTAAAGCTTTTGTAGACTTTTTAAAGGTTATAAATTTTAAAATGTTTGCACTTTGCTATGGCGTGACCTTCCCTGAGCCTTCCAGGTAGGGCGGGCTAGAAATATGCTATTAAATGAAGAGAAGACCACAGGAACTTGGGTGAGGACCACAAAATATTGAATTCGTATGTTCAGGCACACGGACCCAAAGACTCAAAACTCTTATCAGAGGCGGAAAGGGAGATGCGAGTTTTTGAAAGACACTTTAAAACTCTTTTCCACTGCTCTAAACAGACAAATTTGCTTTCTTGATCTACCCTGCAAGGCTGTTGTGTGGATGGCGCCCTGCTGGGTCAAACATGGGGTCCATCCAGTCCAGCCTCCTGTCTCACACAGGGGCCAACCAGTTCCTCTGGAGGGCCAACAACAGGGCAGAGAGGCTGAGGCCTTCATAAGAACCTCAGAAGAGCCCTGCTGGCTCAGACCAGGGGTCCATCTAGTCCAGCCTCCTGCCTCACACAGTGGCCAACAAATTCCTTGGGTGGGCCAGCAACCACGCGTGGAGACTGAGGCTTTCCCTGGTGTTGTCACCTGGCGCCAGAATTCAGAGGCTTAGTGCCTCTGAATCTGGAGGTTCCTCTCTGCCGCCAGGGCTAGTCGCCGCTGGTAGACCGATCCTCAACGAATCTCTTGAATCCTCTTTCAAAACTCTCTGTTCCTGCAGCCTCCCCGACATCCTCCGGCTGCGAATTCCACGTTTTAATCACTCTCAGTCAAGAAATGCATGTTTCCCTGTCAACCGGAAAGTGTGAATTAAGATCCCCGCATTTTCCCCCCAGTATCCCATAAGAATCCAGTTCATTTGCTTTGGCATGTAGGATCGTGGCAACCGTCTGTGCTCTTCGGCGGAGGCTCTGCCAACGCCCTCCAATCCGGTTGTTCTCACGGAAGTCCAGCCAAGCCTTCCATCACGAACCAGATATCTCGGAGGGAATAGAATTCCTTATGTAACCGACCCTATTGGCATTCATGGACAAGAACTATGAAAGGAGAATGGGGGATTGTATCAAGACTGCAGCAAAATAAGAGTTGGTGTTCCCCCCCACACACCCCCACCCCGTTTCCAATCTAGTCTTGGCAGGGGGAAAAGACTATAAATATTTTGTCTTTTCCATATTGGGACTGAAAAGGGACCTCAGAGGGGTCCAAGGCCACAGAGTCCCCCCTCCCAAGCAGCCCTTTCCTCCAGGGGAACTGATCTCTGCAGTCTGGAGAGGAGCTGGAATTCCAGGGGATCCCCAGGCCCCACCTGGAGGCTGGCATCCCAGACCCTCAGTGGGGTCCAAGGCCACAGAGTCCCCCTCCCAAGCAGCCCTTTCCTCCAGGGGAACTGATCTCTGCAGTCTGGAGAGGAGCTGGAATTCCAGGGGATCCCCAGGCCCCACCTGGAGGCTGGCATCTCTGTCTGGAGATAAGGCAGATTTGGTGCCTACATGCCTGGGAATGAAGATAGCTAAAAAAGGGACATAACAGAAGCATGACCATTGTGTAGGATATTGAGAGAGAGAGAGAGAGAGAGAGAGAGAGAGAGAGAGAGAGAGAGAGAGAGAGAGAGAACGCAACCATTTGTTGTCAAAAACATCACCCAGTGACCTTGATGTACCCTTGTCCAAGGGAAGTGGTTCCTCCAAAGTGATCATTCACTAAGGGCATTCAGTGCCAGAATAGCTCCTGACAGCCTTTAGTTTAGATACCTCTAAAAGTAGGCTTGGTGCAAACTTAAATGGACTCCGGGTAGAGGACAGGAAGGCCTGGAGGATCATTGTCCAGGGGGTCGCAATGGGTCGGACACGACTTCGCACCTAACAACAACAACAACAAAAAGTAGGCTGGACCAATCCGCAGAAGGGAGATCTCCTTGTTATCAGGTAAGAACCTCCATCTTCTGGGGCCATGCATTTCTCCGTACCAATCAGGGGAGGGGGGGGGCTGAAACAGGGGACCCCCCCCTTCCCCACGGTGGCCTCCCCAGAGGCATTTGTCCTGCCCCTGTGGGAAACAGGATGTTTGCCCAGCCATAACTTTCTTACATTCCAGTCTATTTTTAAATTACCACAATATTTGAAACAGAGAAGTTGAGTCCCGGGACACCTTTCAGACCAATAACATTTTGTTCAAGGTGCAATCTTCTTGGCACACGGCATGTTTCCTCTGACACAAAGCTCACACCTTAAAGAATCTTGTCCCCTCCTGTTCTCCAGGCTGAACATCCCCAAATCCCTCAGCCTTTCCTCCCCAGGCCCCGGATCTTCCTCGTCGCTCTCTTGTCCCCCTCTCCCTTTTGTCCACGTCCTTTTTTGAAGTGAGGCCTCCAGAACTGCACACAGGACTCCTGGTGGGGTCTGACCCATGCAGGATACCCCATAGGGACTGTGACCTCTCTGACACTTGTCAGAGCCAGTTTGGTGTAGTGGTTAGGAGTGCGGACTTTTCATCTGGCATGCCGGGTTCGATTCTGCACTCCCCAACATGCAACCAGCTGGGTGACCTTGGGCTCGCCACGGCACTGATAAAGCTGTTCTGACCGAGCAGGAATATCAGGGCTCTCTCAGCCTCACCTACCCCACAGGGTGTCTGTTGTGGGGAGAGGAAAGGGAAGGCGAATGTAAGCCGCTTTGAGCCTCCTTCGGGTTGGGAAAAGCGGCACATAAGAACCAACTCTTCTTCTTCTTCAGTAATCTCAGGGCTCTCTCAGCCTCCCCTCCCTCACAGGGTGTCTGTTGTGGGGAGAGGGAAGGGAAGGCGACTGGAAGCCGCTTTGAGCCTCCTTCGGGTAGAGAAAAGCGGCATATAAGAACCAACTCTTCTTCTTCTTCAGTAATCTCAGGGCTCTCTCAGCCTCCCCTCCCTCACAGGGTGTCTGTTGTGGGGAGAGGAAAGGGAAGGCGACTGGAAGCCGCTTTGAGACTCCTTCGGGTTGGGAAAAGCGGCATATAAGAACCAACTCTTCTTCTTCTTCAGTAATCTCAGGGCTCTCTCAGCCTCCCCTCCCTCACAGGGTGTCTGTTGTGGGGAGAGGGAAGGGAAGGCGACTGGAAGCCGCTTTGAGACTCCTTCGGGTTGGGAAAAGCGGCATATAAGAACCAACTCTTCTTCTTCTTCAGTAATCTCAGGGCTCTCTCAGCCTCCCCTCCCTCACAGGGTGTCTGTTGTGGGGAGAGGGAAGGGAAGGCGACTGGAAACCGCTTTGAGCCTCCTTCGGGTAGAGAAAAGCGGCATATAAGAACCAACTCTTCTTCTTCTTCAGTAATCTCAGGGCTCTCTCAGCCTCCCCTCCCTCACAGGGTGTCTGTTGTGGGGAGAGGAAAGGGAAGGCGACTGGAAGCCGCTTTGAGACTCCTTCGGGTTGGGAAAAGCGGCATATAAGAACCAACTCTTCTTCTTCTTCAGTAATCTCAGGGCTCTCTCAGCCTCCCCTCCCTCACAGGGTGTCTGTTGTGGGGAGAGGGAAGGGAAGGCGACTGGAAGCCGCTTTGAGACTCCTTCGGGTTGGGAAAAGCGGCATATAAGAACCAACTCTTCTTCTTCTTCAGTAATCTCAGGGCTCTCTCAGCCTCCCCTCCCTCACAGGGTGTCTGTTGTGGGGAGAGGGAAGGGAAGGCGACTGTCAGCCGCTTTGAGCCTCCTTCGGGTTGGGAAAAGCGGCATATAAGAACCAACTCTTCTTCTTCTTCAGTAATCTCAGGGCTCTCTCAGCCTCCCCTCCCTCACAGGGTGTCTGTTGTGGGGAGAGGAAAGGGAAGGCAAATGTAAGCCGCTTTGAGCCTCCTTCGGGTAGAGAAAAGCGGCATAAAAGAACCAACTCTTCTTCTTCAGTAATATCAGGGCTCTCTCAGCCTCCCCTCCCTCACAGGGTGTCTGTTGTGGGGAGAGGAAAGGGAAGGCGACTGTCAGCCGCTTTGAGCCTCCTTCGGGTTGGGAAAAGTGGCATATAAGAACCAACTCTTCTTCTTCTTCTTCTTCTTCTTCATCCCCACCCCCTGGAGGTTGGCAAGCCTAACTTCAGTACACGTTTACCGTGACAATCTGTTGAGCATTTCTGCGGCCGAAAACTGTTTGCCGGAAATGTAATAACAATCGTCCAGATAGGAAGAAAAAGACGACTCGGATTTGACACAAAGGTTTTTGGCAGCAAAGAGATCCTTTCTTTCGCAATTGATTTATCCCTCCATAAATCAAGCCCACCAGCCGCCCGTCTCTCTTAACAGCTGTCCCCGAGGGATAGAATCGCTTACGTAACCCTCTCTGTTTCTCAAGGATAGCTTATCATATGGAAAAGCAGAGTACATACAGCAGGGGTGCCCAACGGAGTGCCCGTGGTCACCTTGTGCCAACACGTCTTCTGGAGCCAGTGTTTTTAGGAAATGTTTTTAGGAAAACTTGCTAATTTCTTCCAGGTCAGACAAGCCAGAGAGTCTGGTATTGGGGGGGGAGGCATCGTCTAGGCATGGAATTGGGGTCACTGTGAGCGGGGGACAGGCCGTTGTGAATTTCCTACATTCTGCAGGGGGTTGGACTAGATGACCCCGGAGGTCCCTTCCAACTCCATGATTCTATGGAGGAAGAGCCCTGAGAATGACTGATGTTCAGGATTGTGCTGAGATTCCCTTGGACTCTGTGACTTCGCAGTCATACGAAGGAGTGAAAACAAAAGGAACAAAAGGAACGACAGGTGAGCTGCAATTCTGGGTAGATCCCCAGGTCCCAACTGGAGGTTGGCAGCCCTTATTTTCCTGCAGAGAATGGCTGCTTTGGACAGGGGACTGTACAGCATTGCGTCCTCACTGAGCTCCTTCCCCTCGCCGGACTCTGGCCTCCCCAGGCTTTGCGTCCAAATCTCCAGGAATTTCTCAGCGGAGTTGGCAACCTTTGTCACGGCTGCTCACTCCCTCAGTTAGCAGCTACCAGCCATCTCCTGTTCCATCTCCTGTGCTCTCTCCCACCCACGTCTCTGCCGATCGTTTTAGGCTTTAAATACTCAAGACTAAATAAATCTCTTTCTTAAGAATTGAAAGAGAGAGAAAGAGGAGACAGAGAGCGAGTCCTAGCAGTCTAACTGACTGACTGTTATTCTCCATCTGAAGGCAAGAGGGAGGAAGTGTCCCCAAAGCAGCAGGAAGTCTCCAATGGAGCCAAGTAGGGCACTGGAGAAGATGATTTGAAAAATACCGGGCAGTGCCTGATCTGATTACGCTAACCAATATGCTAACTCCACATCACCTTTGATGCCCCCTGGAGGATACTCCCCACATAGGCTTTGGAATCACGCACATACATCTTGCTCACGGCAACACCTCGCAGGGCTGTCGTGCCCTCTTTCTGCTGCACCCTCCGGCCATTGTTTGCCCAAACGCCCGGAACAGCCTCGGCTCAGTTCCCTTCCGACAAAATGGCTCTCCCCCTCTCGCCTCTCTCCTCGCCCAGTCTGGGACAACAAATATTTTGCATGGCCTTAAACCAACACGGAAAGAGCCATCTTCGCCGACACCAAACCAGGGTCTTTGTTCTCCCCTCTGCCATCCCAGCACGCCCACCCCCTGCCACCCCCTGTTTAAGACCAGCTGGGTCTCCTGACCCCCCCCTGGCTCCCGTGACCCGTCCGAAAACAAAAGATTGCCAAGCGGGAAGAGGAGGCCGGCAAAAACTTCCAAACTTGAGGTTGGGTGGTTTGGGTTTTTGAGTGTGTTTTTTTTTCTTCCTTCCCTCCCTGTCTTTCAATTTTTCTCCCCCTTTTTGGCAGGTGGTTGATGGAAACCACATGACAGTTTAGCCCTGAAGTCTTTTTTTTGCTTCCACTCCCCCCCCCCCCCAGTTTGTGTGTGTGTGTGTGTGTGTGTAGCATAAACTCTGTGCCTCATTGAAACCAGCTTGCCTACAAGGGAAGTCAACTCCTGCTCCGTTCCCTCCAGTACAGCCCAGCCTCGTGAAGTGCTTGACACAGCTCTGGTCTGCTGGCAGAAGAGCGGGATTAGGGGAACAGGAGGAGGGAAGGAAGCCCCCAAAAAGAAGAGAAAGGCATCTCCCGGCAGGAGGAAAGGACACAAGGCGCTGGGCCGGAGAAGAAAGCCTGCCCCACGTCGCTGTACCCGGGACTGGATTCGAACCCAGAGGTATTCTTCTTCTGCAGTCTGTCTTGTTCCTTTTCATCCTGCGTCTTCCCTCCTGCATTTCAAGTTTTTGGGCCACCGGCTTTCCCGGCAGTGGAGAAATGATGTCCTTAGGACCACACGGGTATAGGAAAGCTTCCCGGCTTTCTCCCAGAATTAGAACTCGTCTCCCGACTACAGAATTCAGTTCCCCAGGAGAAAACAGCAGCTTTGTGGGGGGGGGGGGGTTGGGGGGAACTGTATGACAATGACCCCTCGCCCCGAAACTCTGCTGTCCTAAGGCTCTGCCCCCAGACCTCCAGGAATCTCCTTCCCTGGAGCTGGCAACCTCACAAGTCCCTGTAGCTTTCACTACACCCCAATCCCAGCGCCGCCTTGCATTGACCGTTCCCTCTCCTGCCCCCCCCCCCATCCCCAATTACAACTCATCGCCCCTGTGTTCTCACCCAGGAACCGAATTCCGCCCCGCTGTTTAAACTCCTACCCTGAAACTAGTTTGTCCCCCAGATTTCTAACCATTAGACACCACTCCCCTCAATTCGGAGCTGGGAACGGCACCCCAGGACCCTGGACGCCAAGACCCTCAATCTGGATGCCCTGAGAAACATTTCCTCTCTCCTCCTACCAAACACAACGAAACGCTGAATTTCTAACCATAAAACACATGTTCTCCGTGTTTGAGGGGGGTTCTAATTGGGTAGGGGGGCGCATAGTTTACGTCCCCCTCCCACACACACACCCCTCCCGTTCTCCCGCCAACTGGGTGGGAATTTTGGGGCTGTTAACAGCTTGCTCTTAACCCCCCCCCCCTCGTTCTCAAGTTTCCGCTTGTTTTATCTGCTGGGCAGCTGGCGTCTGACGCTGTGTGAGAACATGAGAGATTTCTTGCTTGCTTTCCCCTGGAAGAGACTGTGGCATGTCCCTGGGTTTCTTTCCTGTCCGGCAAAGGGAGCTCTGGTGCTCCTACACCAGCCTGGGCTGTAACCCTGCAGGCCGACGGTTCCTTTTTGTCACCGGGCCCTGCCGATTCTTCTAATTATTATCGTGGAGGGATGGCTCAGGCAAAATTCTTCGTCAAAGCGGGCGCTCCCAATGGCCATGTTTTGGGTTCCTTGCAGGGGTAGTCAAATTGTGGTCCTCCAGATGTCCATGGACTACAATTCCCATGAGCCCCTGCCAGCGTTTGCTGGCAGGGGCTCATGGGAATTGTAGTCCATGGACATCTGGAGGACCACAGGTTGACTACTCCTGTGGATGGCGCAGGCTGGCAGCCTTGCCAGGTCTGTGCCCCCTTCCCGCAGCCCCTGGAGGGGGATGGGCAGGCTAGGATGCCAGATCCAGGTCAGAAAACCTCTTGAGGATTTGGGGATGAAGCCTGGGACAGGGACCTCAGTGGCGTACGAGGCCACAAGTCGCCCTCCCCTGCGCCATTTTCTCCAGGGAGAACCAAGGTCTGTCATTTGGAGATGAGCTGGCATTCCAGGGGACCTCCAGGTCCCACCTGGAGGCTGGCACCCCGAGCAGAGGGAGAGATAAATCACCAAGGTGAAGTTGGTGAAGTTCTTGTGCACGCTAACACCATGTGAAGTTGTGCGGCATGCTGGGGGGTTTTCCTGCCTCAGACCCCGGAATTTTTTGGGTGGTCCCTGCACCTAGTCCTCAGCCCCTCTCCCGTCAGCCTAGCGTGAAGAAATGCAGTTAACTGGAGGAGTGCAACCCAGGATGTATTTAGATGACACGTTAGAATCCTACAACCCCAGAGTTGGAAGGGGCCTCCAAGGTCATCTAGTCCAACCCGCGGCAGAATGCAGGAAATGCACAACTGCCTTAATATGCGTGCGTGTTAGAATGTGCCGGAAAAACGGGTGGAACATCTTACATGGGGAGGAGAAGAAACAGCTCGGATCAAGGCCGGCAGAAGATCCTTCCGAATGGGTCTGGGTCTCAGAATCACCTTGGTTTTGTCTGACTAGCTTTCCGTTCCTTGCAGGGCTGCATGTGGTTTGTCCCCCTCTCCTACACAATCTAAAAACTTTGCACTAAGAACGGCCCTAAAAACCATGCAGATCGAGAAAAGGAACATCGCAACGTCATTTCTCCTGCCCTTTAATTTAAACATTTTCAAGCAGGACTAGATCAAGATGGGACGCCATGTGAGGTTAACACAATTTCAGACTGGGGAAGAGCTTTTGTGAGTCACTGCTCCCTGCTCCAGGTAGAAGAAGCAGAGATGAGCTGCTATTTCGTTCCCCACTTTTCACTAGTCTCAAAGCGCCTTACGATCGCTTCCCCTTCCTCTCCCCACAACAGACACCCTGTGAGGTGGGTGAGGCTGAGAGAGCTCAGAGAGAACAGGGCTTCACTGAAGGTCACCCAGCTGGTGGGCGTAGCCAGCATGGTGTAGTGGTTAGGAGGGCAGATTTCTAATCTGGTAAGTCGGGTTTGATTCTACGCTCAACCACATGCAGCGAGCTGGATGACCTTGGGCCAGTCTCAGTGCTGTCACAGCTGTTATCACAGAGCAGTTCTCTCAGAGCTCTCTCAGCCCCACCCACGTCACAGGGTGTCTGTTGTGGGGAGAGAAAGGGAAGGCGAATGGAAGCCTCTTTGGGACTCCTTCTGGTGGAGAAAAGCAGCATACAAGAACCAACTCTTCTAGCTGCATGTGGGAGGGGAATCGAACCCAGCTCTGCAGATGAGAGGCTGCTGGTCTTAACCGCCATACCAAACTGGCTCTTAACTTCTACTCCACGTGAACAGTGACTCAAGAAAGCTCCTCCTCCACCACAAATTGTCTTCAAGCCACTACTGGACTCTTGCCCTTTTCTCCTCGTAAGGACTAGAAACCTTAATAATAACCCTGAACATTGAGGTTCTCTGGAAGTTTAGTTTATCTTTTTTCTGCAGCTCCACAGATTTTTGGCGTGTACCCTGGTCTGCTTGCATGTATGATTCCTGCTGGATGAGATCCACACTGCAGTCCTAAAGAGTTGTGCCCTGGGATTTAGTAGAGTGTAACGGTTTAAGATTGAACTGCAGGGGTTCCTCACCCAGCATCCAGGGCAGTAGGCTGTTTTAGTGTTTGCCACCATCCCATAACCCCCACAGTCCATTCCTATGGAACTGCCTTTTAGCTAGGGATGCCAGCTTCAAGGTGGAGCCTGGGGGTCCCCCATCTCCAGACTGCAGAGATCAGTTCCCCTGGAGAAAAGGGCTGCTTGGGAGGGGGGACTATGTGGCCTTGGACCCCACTGAGGGTCAGGGATGCCAGCCTCCAGGTGGGGCCTGGGGATCCCCTGGAATTCCAGCTCCTCTCCAGACTGCAGAGATCAGTTCCCCTGGAGGAAAGGGCTGCTTGGGAGGGGGGACTCTGTGGCCTTGGACCCCACTGAGGGTCAGGGGGGACTATGTGGCCTTGGACCCCACTGAGGGTCAGGGATGCCAGCCTCCAGGTGGGGCCTGGGGATCCCCTGGAATTCCAGCTCCTCTCCAGACTGCGGAGATCAGTTCCCCTGGAGAAAAGGGCTGCTTGGGAGGGGGGACTCTGTGGCCTTGGACCTCACTGAGGGTCAGGGATGCCAGCCTCCAGGTGGGGTCTGGGGATCCCCTGGAATTCCAGCTCCTCTCCAGACTGCAGAGATCAGTTCCCCTGGAGGAAAGGGCTGCTTGGCAGGGGGGACTCTGTGGCCTTGGACACCACTGAGGGTCAGGGATGCCAGCCTCCAGGTGGGGCCTGGGGATCCCCTGGAATTCCAGCTCCTCTCCAGACTGCAGAGATCAGTTCCCCTGGAGGAAAGGGCTGCTTGGGAGGGGGGACTCTGGGGCCTTGGACCCCACTGAGGGTCAGGGCTGCCAGCCTCCAGGTGGGGCCTGGGGATCCCCTGGAATTCCAGCTCCTCTCCAGACTGCAGAGATCAGTTCCCCTGGAGGAAAGGGCTGCTTGGGAGGGGGGACTCTGTGGCCTTGGACCCCACTGAGGGTCAGGGATGCCAGCCTCCAGGTGGGGCCTGGGGATCCCCTGGAATTCCAGCTCCTCTCCAGACTGCAGAGATCAGTTCCCCTGGAGGAAAGGGCTGCTTGGGAGGGGGGACTCTGTGGCCTTGGACCCCACTGAGGGTCAGGGATGCCAGCCTCCAGGTGGGGCCTGGGGATCCCCTGGAATTCCAGCTCCTCTCCAGACTGCAGAGATCAGTTCCCCTGGAGAAAAGGGCTGCTTGGGGGGGGGGACTCTGTGGCCTTGGACCCCACTGAGGGTCAGGGATGCCAGCCTCCAGGTGGGGCCTGGGGATCCCCTGGAATTCCAGCTCCTCTCCAGACTGCAGAGATCAGTTCCCCTGGAGGAAAGGGCTGCTTGGGAGGGGGGACTCTGTGGCCTTGGACCCCACTGAGGGTCAGGGATGCCAGCCTCCAGGTGGGGCCTGGGGATCCCCTGGAATTCCAGCTCCTCTCCAGACTGCAGAGATCAGTTCCCCTGGAGGAAAGGGCTGCTTGGGAGGGGGGACTCTGTGGCCTTGGACCCCACTGAGGGTCAGGGATGCCAGCCTCCAGGTGGGGCCTGGGGATCCCCTGGAATTCCAGCTCCTCTCCAGACTGCAGAGCTCAGTTCCCCTGGAGAAAAGGGCTGCTTGGGGGGGGGGACTCTGTGGCCTTGGACCCCACTGAGGGTCAGGGATGCCAGCCTCCAGGTGGGGCCTGGGGATCCCCTGGAATTCCAGCTCCTCTCCAGACTGCAGAGATCAGTTCCCCTGGAGGAAAGGGCTGCTTGGGAGGGGGGACTCTGTGGCCTTGGACCCCACTGAGGGTCAGGGATGCCAGCCTCCAGGTGGGGCCTGGGGATCCCCTGGAATTCCAGCTCCTCTCCAGACTGCAGAGATCAGTTCCCCTGGAGGAAAGGGCTGCTTGGGAGGGGGGACTCTGTGGCCTTGGACCCCACTGAGGGTCAGGGATGCCAGCCTCCAGGTGGGGCTTGGGGATCCCCTGGAATTCCAGCTCCTCTCCAGACTGCAGAGATCAGTTCCCCTGGAGGAAAGGGCTGCTTGGGAGGGGGGACTGTGGCCTTGGACCCCACTGAGGGTCAGGGATGCCAGCCTCCAGGTGGGGCTTGGGGATCCCCTGGAATTCCAGCTCCTCTCCAGACTGCAGAGATCAGTTCCCCTGGAGGAAAGGGCTGCTTGGGAGGGGGGACTGTGGCCTTGGACCCCACTGAGGGTCAGGGATGCCAGCCTCCAGGTGGGGCCTGGGGATCCCCTGGAATTCCAGCTCCTCTCCAGACTGCAGAGATCAGTTCCCCTGGAGGAAAGGGCTGCTTGGGAGGGGGGACTCTGTGGCCTTGGACCCCACTGAGGGTCAGGGATGCCAGCCTCCAGGTGGGGCTTGGGGATCCCCTGGAATTCCAGCTCCTCTCCAGACTGCAGAGATCAGTTCCCCTGGAGGAAAGGGCTGCTTGGGAGGGGGGACTCTGTGGCCTTGGACCCCACTGAGGGTCAGGGATGCCAGCCTCCAGGTGGGGCTTGGGGATCCCCTGGAATTCCAGCTCCTCTCCAGACTGCAGAGATCAGTTCCCCTGGAGGAAAGGGCTGCTTGGGAGGGGGGACTGTGGCCTTGGGCCCCACTGAGGGTCAGGGATGCCAGCCTCCAGTTGGGGCCTGGGGATCCCCTGGAATTCCAGCTCCTCTCCAGACTGCAGAGATCAGTTCCCCTGGAGGAAAGGGCTGCTTGGGAGGGGGGACTCTGTGGCCTTGGACCCCACTGAGGGTCAGGGATGCCAGCCTCCAGGTGGGGCCTGGGGATCCCCTGGAATTCCAGCTCCTCTCCAGACTGCAGAGATCAGTTCCCCCGAAGAAAAGGGCTGCTTGGGAGGGGGGACTCTGTGGCCTTGGACCCCACTGAGGGTCAGGGATGCCAGCCTCCAGGTGGGGCCTGGGGATCCCCTGGAATTCCAGCTCCTCTCCAGACTGCAGAGATCAGTTCCCCTGGAGGAAAGGGCTGCTAGGGAGGGGGGACTCTGTGGCCTGGGACCCCACTGAGGGTCAGGGATGCCAGCCTCCAGGTGGGGCCTGGGGATCCCCTGGAATTCCAGCTCCTCTCCTGACTGCAGAGATCAGTTCCCCTGAAGAAAAGGGCTGCTTGGGGGGGGGGACTCTGTGGCCTGGGACCCCACTGAGGGTCAGGGATGCCAGCCTCCAGGTGGGGCCTGGGGATCCCCTGGAATTCCAGCTCCTCTCCTGACTGCAGAGATCAGTTCCCCTGAAGAAAAGGGCTGCTTGGGAGGGGGGACTCTGTGGCCTTGGACCCCACTGAGGGTCAGGGCTGCCAGCCTCCAGGTGGGGCCTGGGGATCCCCTGGAATTCCAGCTCCTCTCCAGACTGCAGAGATCAGTTCCCCTGGAGGAAAGGGCTGCTTGGGAGGGGGGACTCTGTGGCCTTGGACCCCACTGAGGGTCAGGGATGCCAGCCTCCAGGTGGGGCCTGGGGATCCCCTGGAATTCCAGCTCCTCTCCAGACTGCAGAGATCAGTTCCCCTGGAGGAAAGGGCTGCTTGGGAGGGGGGACTCTGTGGCCTTGGACCCCACTGAGGGTCAGGGATGCCAGCCTCCAGGTGGGGCCTGGGGATCCCCTGGAATTCCAGCTCCTCTCCAGACTGCAGAGATCAGTTCCCCTGGAGGAAAGGGCTGCTAGGGAGGGGGGACTCTGTGGCCTTGGACCCCACTGAGGGTCAGGGCTGCCAGCCTCCAGGTGGGGCCTGGGGATCCCCTGGAATTCCAGCTCCTCTCCAGACTGCAGAGATCAGTTCCCCTGGAGGAAAGGGCTGCTTGGGAGGGGGGACTCTGTGGCCTTGGACCCCACTGAGGGTCAGGGATGCCAGCCTCCAGGTGGGGCCTGGGGATCCCCTGGAATTCCAGCTCCTCTCCAGACTGCAGAGATCAGTTCCCCTGGAGGAAAGGGCTGCTAGGGAGGGGGGACTCTGTGGCCTGGGACCCCACTGAGGGTCAGGGATGCCAGCCTCCAGGTGGGGCCTGGGGATCCCCTGGAATTCCAGCTCCTCTCCTGACTGCAGAGATCAGTTCCCCTGAAGAAAAGGGCTGCTTGGGAGGGGGGACTCTGTGGCCTTGGACCCCACTGAGGGTCAGGGATGCCAGCCTCCAGGTGGGGCCTGGGGATCCCCTGGAATTCCAGCTCCTCTCCTGACTGCAGAGATCAGTTCCCCTGAAGAAAAGGGCTGCTTGGGGGGCGGACTCTGTGGCATTATACATACTGAGGTCCCTCCCAGCCCCAAATTCCACCCACTCCGGACTCTTCCCCCAAAGTCTCCCAGTACCGCCTAACCCGGAGCTGGCAACCCTGCTTCACAGTCATGGCTCCTCACCACCCACCGCCTCCTCCTCCATTGGTCTAATCCCCTCTAAGCCACCAAGACGGGACAAATTCCACCGCTTAACAAGAGCTCTTCTGGCCAGAGATTTCCTTTCGTCTGCCCAAAGTCGACCGCCAACCCACCCGTTTTTCTTTTGTCCTCCGACCAGAGATCCCCTCCCCCCTTCCCCGGGGAGGAGACCTTCCTTCATCCTCCCCCAGCCAGCGTCTGACCACAGGACTCCACTTCCTCCCCACAGCCGGGGATAACAACTGAAGGCATTTGTCCCACCCACCCACCCCCAAAAAGCCATCTCCTGCATTACACCCCCCAGACCTTCCTAGATTAGAACCAGCCCCCCCCCCCCCCCGAGATGAGGTTCTGCAATCTCTCTGCCCGTTTCTTTTTTTAAATTTTGGAGCCGAGAGCGGCTGGTCGTTCCGGATGGACTCCGGTGTTCAGCCGCCGGGCCTTTGCCCAAAGTGAGCATGAAACACGAGCGGCGTGGCCTGGAAGAGTTCCTCAAGCGACGCCAGGATAAATGTTTGCAAACGGGGCTGCCGATTCCAGCGGCGTCTCCTGGAGCCTCCGTATCCCGCCCTTGGAAGCCATGACATGGCCGGGGGCCCGAGAGGGATGGGGAGCTTCCTCTCGCTACCCGTCGGATTTCTTGGAGGGAACAAGGTTTGAGTCCGGGGGCCCCCTGAAGACCAATAAGTTGTATCCTGAGTCCAGGCGTTCGTGGGCGAGCAATAGGCAGAAGCTTTGACCCAGAGCCAGCGTGGTGCCGTGGTTAAGAGCATTGGATTCTAATCTGGCGAGCCGTGTTTGACTCCCTGCTCCTCCGCACGCAGCCGCCTCGGGCTAGTCACAGTCCTGTTGGAGCTGTTCTCTCAGAGCCTTTCTGCCAAGGCTCTCTCGGCCCCACCGACACCCCAGGGGGTGCGTTGTGGGCAGAGGAAGGGCAGGCGGTTGCCAGCTGCTTGGAGACTCCTTCGGGAGGAGAAAAGCGGGGTAGGAAAACCGACTCTCCTTCTTCAGAATTAAACTTTGTTGGTCTTCAAGGTGCCCCCGGGCTTCAAACATCATTCTTTGAAGGACTTCTTGCCTGGGGGTTCTCTTAAAAGGCCCTTCCAGTGATATCCCACCCTCCCTTGCGCTTCAGGAGAGAAAAACCCTCTTCCGTGTTCTTGGGGTTGGTTTTTTGTTTTGCGTTTCCCTACAAAGGATAAACTCGGTAGATGCTCCAGGTGCCGGCTGGTTGTCCAACAATCCGGCGTCAGGACGAACCCGCTCTTAAGTAAAACGGCCTGCTTGGCCAGCGGAAAAACCTCGAAGTAAGTTTTTGTCTCCCAGACAAATCTTGGAGAAAAAACAAAGGGGGGGGGTAGCTTTACAAGGATTTCGATGGAGGGAGAGACGTCAGGTCGGGCGGAGGAGAGCTGGCAGCTGCCGTGGACCACGACAGAGGAACGGGCTGTGTGCTCGGAGGAGGGAAAGGGTGCCAAGGCCGGCGGGAAGGCGAGGCAGGGCTCCTGACTCCACTCGCCTCCTCTGAGGTCCAGCAGGCTTGGGCAGGGAGGGCTGGGAAAGTCCCGGGCTCTGAGGCCTCCTGCCAGCTCCTGCCTGGAGGGCCTGCGGTTTCCTCCGCGCTCCGGCTGCTGCGCTGGCAACCATGGCTCCTTGCCCGCCACGGCTTCGCCGGCTCAGCTCCACGCAACCACAGAGGCCCGAGCCACGTGGGCGCCTCCCTGCCGTGGCGTGTGGCAGGACCACAGCGGCCCCCTCCCCCCGCGCCCTCCTCAAATATCTTGGAGGCTTTTCACCCCTGATTAATTTGGGCGTTTTTACGTAGATTAATTTGGGCGTTTTTACGTAGATTAATTTGGGGCCTTTTATGTAGCCGGAGCCGGGCCTGTAGCTGCTTCGACGGCCTTCGGATTTGCTGGCTTCAATTTGTTGGCGGCGCTGGCCTCCAGCTTGGGTTGCCAACCTCCAGGCGAGGCCTGGAGATCCCATTCGTCACCAGGCCCACTTAAACCAACCCTCCTCTGCAAAGCTGGCTGCTTTGGAGGGCGGGTGCCACGGAATTATATCCCACTTAGGACCCACCCCCTCCCCAGGCCCCGCCCTCCCCAGACTCCGCCCCCCCCAATCTCCAGGTATTTCCTAACGCAAAGCCCATCGCAAAACAAGCTCTAGTTGGGAAGGGGGAGGATGCCCTCGAACCTCCAGGTGCCTTCCTGCAGCTTCTTGGTATCTTCGTAGCGTCACTATGATTTTGAATTGTACCGATTCTTATTGTGTGGTCTTCACCCCGTGGATTTTGTTCTTTTATATAACCGTTTATAAACTGTATCCCGTTTTGTATTTTTTTGCCGCTCGTTACCTGGAGGTTGGCAACCTGAAGTCCGGGAACCCGGGGGCTGCGTAGTGCTCTATGGCAGGCCGGTTACACAACAGTCCCTCTTTGGCTTCGCTTTCCCCCAAAAAAACAAGCGTTCCCTGCGAAAAAGCCAGCGACTGGGATGGTGGGACAGCGGCCAATTCGTAGGAGAGGTCAAAGCTGGCTGAGAGAGGAGAGGAGAGGGTCCACGTTTTGGTTCCCGACACTGGAAGGGGGGGTGGGATTGCGGTTGCTGCATTTGGAGTGCCAGAGACAAGCTTAATCTCCTTGCTTCTGTTCGTCAAAAGCAAGATTTGGCCAGGCTCCCAGCCCAGTTCTTGGGGAGGAGCTGGTCCTGGAGGATGAAGCCAAGGAGAGCTTTGCCGTGACGTTCCAGGGAACTGAACGAGTGACTAGATCTGAGACTAGATCCGAGAGCCAGTTTGGTGTAGTGGTTAGGAGTACGGACTTCTAATCTAGTGAGCCGGGTTCAATTCTGCACTCCCCCACATGCAGCCAGCTGGGTGACCTTGGGCTAGTCACAGTCCTGATAAAGCTGTTCTGACCGAGCAGGAATATAAGAACCAACTCTTCTTCTTCTTCTTCTTCTTCTTCTTCTTCTTCTTCTTCTTCTTCTTCTTCTTCTTCTTCTTCTTCTTCTGTAATCTCAGAGCTCTCTCAACCACTTTGAGACTCCTTTGAGTAAAGTGGCATATAAGAACCAACTCTCGGCCTCACCCTCCTCACAGAGTGTCTGTTGTGGGCAGAGGAAAGGGAAGGCAAATGTAAGCCACTTTCGGGTAGAGAAATGTGGCATATAAGAATCAACTCTCCTTCTTCTTCTTCAGTAATCTCAGGGCTCTCTCAGCCTCCCCTCCCTCACAGGGTGTCTGTTGTGGGGAGAGGAAAGGGAAGGCGATGGGAAGCCGCTTTGAGACTCCTTCGGGTAGAGAAAGCAGCATATAAGAACCAACTCTTCTTCTTCAAATAGCCAGATTCTACCCCCCCCCCCCCGAGTGCAGGGGAGCCAACCTCCAGGTTGCACCTGGAGAGCTCTCATTGTTACAATTTGCAGACTCTCCCCAAAGCCTAGAACCTGAGGGCAATGAATGAGGCTCAGGACGAGGGAGGGGGAAGCCTACTTTATAAATGGCGATTAAAATGTGGAATTCCCTGGCGGAGGATACAGTGTCATCTAGTCCAACCCCCTGAAGCATGCAGGAAATTCACACCGTCCTGCCCACCGACAGTGACCCCAGTTCCATGCCCTGATGATGCTCATCCCCCCCAAAAAAACCAGAATCCATGATCAGCCTGGCCTGGAGGAAATTTGCCTCCCGGAACCCGAAGTGACAATCGGCATTTCCCCGGGCATGCAAGAAAGGGCTTGTTGGGGCGGTATGTTGCAGAATGAACTGCTGGTCTGTTGCTGTTGATCGTGACGCAGAACCCAAGATTACCGATGGGGCCGGCAGCTTGGAGTACAGGGTGGTGGTGAGGTGTGTGCAGGTGGCTGTGTAGTGCCATCAAGTCACAACTAAGTGGAGAGAAGGAGGTTGAGAGGGGACATGATAGCCCTCTTTAAGTATTTGAAAGGTTGTCACTTGGAGGAGGGCAGGATGCTGTTTCTGCTGGCTGCAGAGGAAAGGACACGCAGTAATGGGTTTAAACTACAAGGACAATGATATAGGCTAGATATCAGGAAAAAAACAACAGTCAGAGTAGTTCAGCAGTGGAATAGGCTGCCTAAGGAGGTGGTGAGCTCCCCCTCACTGGCAGTCTTCAAGCAAAGGTTGGATACACACTTTTCTTGGATGCTTTAGGATGCTTAGGGCTGATCCTGCGTTGAGCAGGGGGTTGGACTAGATGGCCTGTGTGGCCCCTTCCAACTCTATGATTCTATGATCCTGCGTTGAGCAGGGGGTTGGACTAGATGGCCTGTATGGCCCCTTCCAACTCTATGATTCTATGATTCTAAGTGACGGAAGGCCTGTAGGTCTATCAAGGCAAGAGACAGTCAGAGGAGGTTAGCTGGCTGCTAAGGGCTTTGAGGGGGGACTATATGATAGTATATCCCACCGAAGCCCCTTCCCTCCCCAAACCTCCTACTCCTTCAGGGTCCCCCCTTCCCAAATCTCTGGGGCCCATTCCGCACAAGAATCAATGTGGCCAATTGTGTACAGTAAGCAATCACGGAATTTAAAATAGTGGAATTCAGCGTTATGTGTACCTGCTTTTGTAGTTGAATTCAGTAGCGTTGCAATTGTTTCCCACAGGTTTCCGGTCTCGCCAAAAATCGCTAGAAAGGAAGCGATTTTTTTCTGTGCTTTGTCCTGCCCCTGGCCGTCACTCAAACGAACAGCCAATGGGTGGCCGTTATCATGCTCCCGAAAAGCCCCTTTCCCTTTAAGACAGGTTGTAAAAAAACACACACACATTGCAATGAATCTGCGTTGATTCGTTGCAAGAAGAGACCCATCTAGCTGGCAGGTGGTGTATGAGCTGGTGATTCATCATTGCCATGCTCCCCCCGAGTGAAACCCCCCACTGTGCACGGGCACGATTTTCGGCCGAAAATAAAGGGAACTTGCAAACGGGGCTGTGTTGTGCTTGGTGACTTAAAGCGGCTCTGTGTAGGGACTGCAGCCGGAGAAGCTTTGCTGGGTGAATGAAGGCTCGCCGGTTCGTTGCTCTCCGCTCACTCTGAGAAAAATAAATGGCGAACGCTTCGCCGGAAGATCAGAGGAGAGAGCCAGGGGGTGGGACTTTGCTGAAACCGCAACAATGGTAATGCACAGAACTTTTTCGCTAGTGTTGCAGATTGGTTGCAAAAGTGTAGCGCTTTCCGGAGGGAGAATCCACTTTTTGGGATTTCCCTGAAAGCGCTACAACGAAGCGCTTTTTGCGGATCAGTTTCAGGAGTGTGGCAGATTGTATACAACGTTGTGCATAACTGCATTTTAGTAGCAATTACAATTTGCCACACTCCTGCTACAATAAACCTGTGCGGAATGGGCCTGGGTTTTTCCCAACCTGGATCTGGCCACACTAAGGCGAGACCATAATCCAGCCCTGACCGGCCGGCCCACCGTCAACGGCTCTGGATTTCCTAACTCCGCAGGGATTCCGGCCCCTTCCTTTCTCGCTTGACCTCTGCCACCGAGGCTGTCTCTGCAGAGGCACAAAGCCCGTCCCACGCTCCAGATGCATCCGCCACTCCCAGACTGGGCCACGGGGGGGGACCTCTTCCCCTCCTCCTGCCTTGGCAAGATCTGAAGGCAGCAGGCTTCGGGAAAGCCAGCACAGAGCAAAGGTTAGGCCTGCTGGTCCTCTGGGGGACGGCTCCGAGAATCACAGCAGGCCTCTGGGATGCAGCTGTCCCTTCCTCTGGGGAAGATGGCATCTTGGAGGCTGGCATCCCTGACCCTCAGTGGGGTCCAGGGCCACAGAGTCCCCCCTCCCAAGCAGCCCTTTCCTCCAGGGGAACTAATCTCTGTAGTCTGGAGAGGAGCTGGAGTTCCAGGGGATCCCCAGGCCCCCCCTGGAGGCTGGCATCCCTGACCCTCAGTGGGGTCCAAGGCCACAGAGTCCCCCCTCCCAAGCAGCCCTTTCCTCCAGGGGAACTGAGCTCTGCAGTCTGATCTCTGCAGTCTGGAGAGGAGCTGGAATTCCGGGGGATCCCCAGGCCCCACCTGGAGGCTGGCATCCCTGACCCTCCGTGGGGTCCAAGGCCACAGAGTCCCCCCCTCCCAAGCAGCCCTTTTCTCCAGGGGAACTGATCTCTGCAGTCTGGAGAGGAGCTGGAATTCCGGGGGATCCCCAGGCCCCACCTGGAGGCTGGCATCCCTGACCCTCAGTGGGGTCCAAGGCCACAGAGTCCCCCCCTCCCAAGCAGCCCTTTTCTCCAGGGGAACTGATCTCTGCAGTCTGGAGAGGAGCTGGAATTCCAGGGGATCCCCAGGCCCCACCTGGAGGCTGGCATCCCTGACCCTCAGTGGGGTCCAAGGCCACAGAGTCCCCCCCTCCCAAGCAGCCCTTTTCTCCAGGGGAACTGAGCTCTGCAGTCTGGAGAGGAGCTGGAATTCCAGGGGATTCCCAGGCCCCACCTGGAGGCTGGCATCCCTGACCCTCAGTGGGGTCCAAGGCCACAGAGTCCCCCCTCCCAAGCAGCCCTTTTCTCCAGGGGAACTGATCTCTGCAGTCTGGAGAGGAGCTGGAATTCCGGGGGATCCCCAGGCCCCACCTGGAGGCTGGCATCCCTGACCCTCAGTGGGGTCCAAGGCCACAGAGTCCCCCCTCCCAAGCAGCCCTTTCCTCCAGGGGAACTGATCTCTGCAGTCTGGAGAGGAGCTGGAATTCCAGGGGATCCCCAGGCCCCACCTGGAGGCTGGCATCCCTGACCCTCAGTGGGGTCCAAGGCCACAGAGTCCCCCTTCCAAGCAGCCCTTTCCTCCAGGGGAACTGATCTCTGCAGTCTGGAGAGGAGCTGGAATTCCAGGGGATCCCCAGGCCCCACCTGGAGGCTGGCATCCCTGACCCTCAGTGGGGTCCAAGGCCACAGAGTCCCCCTTCCAAGCAGCCCTTTCCTCCAGGGGAACTGATCTCTGCAGTCTGGAGAGGAGCTGGAATTCCAGGGGATCCCCAGGCCCCACCTGGAGGCTGGCATCCCTGACCCTCAGTGGTGTCCAAGGCCACAGAGTCCCCCCTCCCAAGCAGCCCTTTCCTCCAGGGGAACTGATCTCTGCAGTCTGGAGAGGAGCTGGAATTCCAGGGGATCCCCAGGCCCCACCTGGAGGCTGGCATCCCTGTTCTGCACCTAAGACCAGCCCCCTCCCACTGAGCCACGGCTGCTCCAGGGGAGAGGACGACCTGTCCAGGATCCCGGGCTCTGCAATGAGACTGGGTGGGAGCAGCGCTCTGGGTGTGACCCGGCCTGTAATCCTGAACACTCATATGAAGGCTGCTATTGTCGGCTTCGGGGGCGTGGGGGGGGGGAGTGGTGCTGCGGGTTCGGTAGAGATGCCAAGCGCCTCGGCAGAAGAGGCTCCAGCCTCCTGTAATTGTTGGCTGCAGCGCGGGCCCTGTGCAGCTTTTCCTGGAAGCGGTTCGCCTGCCTCCTGCCTGCCCGCCCCTGGAGGAGAAAGGGATCCTGCCGACCGTCCCCTTCTTGGCTCCGTCCTGAGGCTCAGCCGACCGCAGCTGCCTGGCAGAAACGGCCGATACAGCCCAAGGAGGGTGGCCAATCCTAAGTGAAGTGATTCCTGGAGATGGGGTGGGTGGATCAGGGGACTCTGTGGCCTCGGACCCCACTGAGGGTCAGGGATGCCAGCCTCCAGGTGGGGCCTGGGGATCCCCTGGACTTCCAGCTCCTCTCCAGACTGCAGAGATCAGTTCCCCTGGAGAAAAGGGCTGCTTGGGAGGGGGACTCTGTGGCCTTGGACCCCACTGAGGGTCAGGGATGCCAGCCTCCAGGTGGGGCCTGGGGATCCCCTGGAATTCCAGCTCCTCTCCAGACTGCAGAGCTCAGTTCCCCTGGAGGAAAGGGCTGCTTGGGAGGGGGGACTCTGTGGCCTTGGACCCCACTGAGGGTCAGGGATGCCAGCCTCCAAGTGGGGCCTGGGGATCCCCTGGAATTCCAGCTCCTCTCCAGGCTGCAGAGATCAGATCCCCTGGAGGAAAGGGCTGCTTGGGAGGGGGACTCTGTGGCCTTGGACCCCACTGAGGGTCAGGGATGCCAGCCTCCAGGTGGGGCCTGGGGATCCCCTGGAATTCCAGCTCCTCTCCAGACTGCAGAGGTCAGTTCCCCGGGAGGAAAGGGCTGCTTGGGAGGGGGGACTCTGTGGCCTTGGACCCCACTGAGGGTCAGGGATGCCAGCCTCCAGGTGGGGCCTGGGGATGCCCTGGAATTCCAGCTCCTCTCCAGACTGCAGAGATCAGTTCCCCTGGAGGAAAGGGCTGCTTGGGAGGGGGGGGGGACTCTGTGGCCTTGGGCCCCACTGAGGGTCAGGGATGCCAGCCTCCAGGTGGGGCCTGGGGATCCCCTGGAATTCCAGCTCCTCTCCAGACTGCAGAGATCAGTTCCCCTGGAGGAAAGGGCTGCTTGGGAGGGGGGGACTCTGTGGCCTTGGACCCCACTGAGGGTCAGGGATGCCAGCCTCCAGGTGGGGCCTGGGGGTCCCCTGGAATTCCAGCTCCTCTCCAGACTGCAGAGATCAGTTCCCCTGGTGGAAAGGGCTGCTTGGGAGGGGGGACTCTGTGGCCTTGGACCCCACGGAGGGTCAGGGATGCCAGCCTCCAGGTGGGGCCTGGGGATCCCCTGGAATTCCAGCTCCTCTCCAGACTGCGGAGATCAGTTCCCCTGGAGGAAAGGGCTGCTTGGGAGGGGGGGACTCTGTGGCCTTGGACCCCACTGAGGGTCAGGGATGCCAGCCTCCAGGGGGGCCTGGGGATCCCCTGGAATTCCAGCTCCCCTCCAGACTGCAGAGCTCAGTTCCCCTGGAGGAAACTGGAGAGGGGATTCTGTGTCCTTGGGCCCACCGTGGTCTCTGTCCTCCCCAGCCTCCATCCTCAAACCTCCTGGAGTTTCCCAACCCAGATGTGGTAACCTTACCCCCCCCCCATACCCCCCACAGTAGCCTAGCCCGACCGAGGTTCATCTATCTCCAGCGTTGCTTGCTGTCAGGTCTGTTCACAAATGGAGAATCTGACGGCACAACCTCCATCAGTAGTTGTGTCCGTTTGTGTGTGTGTGTTTCTGTGTGTGTGAGAGAGAGTGCGCCGAGGGGTTGCACAAGCCCGTGACATCAGCCCTGCTTCCTTACAGTAAGTGAACAAGGGCAGGGCGCCCGTCCAAGTTAGTCACCATGATCTCACCTCTCCCAAAACGCTGCCATCTGGAGCTGAGGGCCTGACTACAATTTTCCAGGCCTGAAAACTTGGGGGAACGGGCCGGGAACATCGGTGATGTACACACATGTGAAGGGGGGAACCTTGCCAGCGTTACCATGGGGGACCCTCCTAACCGTGACCGAGCAGAGCCGCTCCAGGGGGCAAGGGACCGTGATCTGTGACCGCCGGAGGCCAGAAGGCAGGCAAAAATAACTGCAAAATTACAGGCCTGATCTTAGGCCTGCACAATTACAGGATGCTTGCCGGAGACCTGAAGCCAGCCCAAGGACTATTTTTGCTGGAAGAACGGCACGCTTCTATAGCTACAGAATGTTCCGATGGGCTTTAAGGAACAACTTGCCGCTGGGGAATCTTGGATGGCCATTCCCACTCATCTGTCTTCACAAGAGCCCTCAAGGGTTGCCACCTCTGGGTAGGGAAAGACCTGGAGACTTTGGGCGTGAACCCGGGAGCCGGAGGGATATGGGGCGGGAGAATCTCCTGGAATTAGAAGAAGAAGAAGGAGAAGAGTTGGTTCTTATATGCCGCTTTTCCCTACCCGAAGGAGGCTCAAAGCGGCTTACATTCGCCTTCCCTTCCTCTCCCCACAACAGACACCATGTGAGGGAGGGGAGGCTGAGGGAGCCCTGAGATTACTAAAGAAGACGAAGAGTTTGTTCTTATTTGCCGCTTTTCTCTACCCGAAGGAGTCTCAAAGCAGCTTACATTCGCCTTCCCTTCCTCTCCCCACAACAGACACCCTGTGGGGTGGGTGAGGCTGAGAGAGCCCTGATATTCCTGCTCGGTCAGAACAGTTTTATCAGTGCCGTGGCGAGCCCAAGGTCACCCAGCTGGCTGCATGTGGGGGAGCGCAGAATCGAACCTGGCATGCCAGATTAGAAGTCCGCACTCCTAACCACTACACCAAACTGGCTCTCATCTCCAGAATACAAATTCAGGAGGTTCGCCATGTTGTTCTGAAGCAACAGAACAAAATCTGAGTCCAGGGACACCTTGAAGACCAACCTGGAGTTTGCAACAGCCCCTGGCTCTGAATCCCGATTTCTCCCCCTCTCTATGATCTCGCTGACCTGCTAAGGGAGCACAGTAGCGCCCAGTGGGAAGAAAGGACGGATAGCTAAGGAGATGGATTAGTTCATTCCCTTTCCAGTTGGCCTTCTGCTCAAAGGTTGGGGGCGGCTTGTGTTCACAGTTGGCCGGCCTTCCGTGAAACAAGATGAGACAGCTGCCCGGGGCGGAAGATCTTAGGTGATTCTCATCTTTGACGTGAAAATCGGGACTTGCTGCCAAGATTCTCCGGGCAATTTACAGCATTAAAAAAAAAAATTTTTTTAACTTGACAGACACAAGGAGGAGGAGAGATAGAGATGAGAGAAGCAAATTAAGGTGGCCAAATGGGGAAATTTCTGGAGATTTGTGGACTTTGCCTGTGGAGGGGATGGGAGGGGATGCCGTAGACCAGCCAAACTGTGGCTCTCCGGATGTCCATGGACTCCAATTCCCATGAGCCCCTGCCAGCATGACAAGTTGGCAGGGGCTCATGGGAATTGTAGTCCATGGACATCTGGAGAATCAATTTGGCCATCCCTGCATAGACTATCCCCCAGAGCTGCCCTATTCTCTGGGGCAGCTGATCTCTGTTTTTCGGAGACCAGGTTGTCTTTAGGGTCCTGAACATTGCAGTAACAAATAATTAGAGAAACATGGAGATGACAACTCTGGTCCCATATTCATTCGGACAACACTGTCCTCAGACCTAACAACACCAGACGTACCTTCTCAGGTTCGTTCACTCGTTCGTCTTCCGACGCAATAGATGCCATCCAGCGTCAGCAGGGTGTAAACTGCACGGAGCTTTTATTCCAGCCCCAGATCGATTCAGTCCCTGCCCTCTACACAGAATGCGATTTCCGTTTGGATTTGGGGCGATTTTAATTTTCCTTCTGCAGCAAGAAGGATTGATCCGGAGTGACCCTACCTTTATTGTGCCATATCTGAGACTGCTGTTAATCCTGAATAAAGAAAGCTCCGTGGTAGAGAACCTCTGATAGGCTACACCTGGTCATGTGACACGCTTGCCTTAAAGGAAAAGCCCCTAACTTCTCTCAACTTCTGTCGGTCCTGGATTTTTCCTCCCTCCTTTGCCTTTTTCGATCCTCTCCCCCTCCCCTCCAAGAAAAGAAAGAGGCTCCCTGCTTGGCTACTCCCCCCCCTTCAAGAAAAGAAAGAAATAGCCCCCCCACCTTCTGAGCCTCCCTAACCATGTGCAGAAGACTTTCCTGTTTCAATGGGGGGGGGGGAGAGGAAGACCCGAGTTCAAAGCGATCTGAATTCAACAGGATTGACAATGGAATAAAGAAAGTAAGTGCAGACTCTGCCCAGGACTCCCTTCCGCTCTCTACACTGGGCAAGAGAATGAGCATAAATCTGACTTTTGCAACCTCCCCAAAACAGCATGAGAACTTTTAAATCTTTCAGGTCACTCCGTTGTTGACCTGAGAGTGGCCGTCCTCAGAGAAGCTGCAAGAGGACATTGCACTGGGAGATCGCTGAACTCGAGTTCATTCATGAGTTCCCCCGCCCAGAGCTCAACAAGGACATGGGATTCTTATCTCACCGCAGGCGCTAATTTGATGCCCCCGTAGCATTTCCCCTCTGCTGTAATCAGACACCAGTTTGGTGGAGTGGTTGGGAGTGCGAGCCGGGTTCAATTCTGCACTCCCCACATGCAACCAGCTGGGCTCTCCATGGCACTGATAAAGCTGTTCTGACCAAGTAGGAATATCAGGGCTCACCCACCTCACAGGGTGTCTGTTGTGGGGAGAGGAAAGGGAAGGCGACTGTCAGCCGCTCTGAGACTCCTTCGGGTAGAGAAAAGCAGCATATAATAACCAACTCTCCTTCTTCAGTAATCTCAGGACTCTCTCAGCCTCACCCACCTCACAGGGTGTCTGTTGTGGGGAGAGGAAAGGGAAGGCGACTGTAAGCCCCTTTGAGACTCCTTTGGGTAGAGAAAAGCGGCATATAAGAACCAACTCTTCTTCTTCTTCAGTAATCTCAGGGCTCTCTCAGCCTCCCCTCCCTCACAGGGTGTCTGTTGTGGGGAGAGGAAAGGGAAGGCAACTGTTCTTCAATTACAGTATGCAATCTTCCTTTGCATTCGTCATAATATCCCTCTTACCTTCTGACTAAGATAAAAAGATGCAGAAGTTCCTATTCAACGTGTCTGACAAAGGGAACATTTGACTCTTGGAAGCTTATGGCCTGAAACCCTTGAAGGATCTCTCCTTACAATTTTAACAAACCCCACCCAGCACAAAACTGACCAGCAAGGAGTGACCAACCATGGCGTACAATGTGGACTGGTGGCTGGTGGAGAAGCACCCCTTGTGGAGCAGGAAAACCATGGTGGGGAATCTGAGGAAATCATACTTTTAAATAACCGCCTTATGAACGAAGCAATGAATCATAGAATCATAGAATCCTAGAATCACAAAGTTGGAAGGGGCCAGACAGGCCATCTAGTCCAACCCCCTGCTCAACACAGGATCAGCCCAAAGCATCCTAAAGCATCCAAGAAAAGTGTGCATCCAACCTTTGCTTGAAGACTACCAGTGAGGGGGGAACTGGAACAAAACCACTCTCAGAAAACCCGGAAGAACTGCAAGTAGTAAGTGAACGGAGCACAGAAGAGAGGAAAAATCCACGCAGAGCGAAAAAGAAAGCCCAATGCATCCCTGCAGTGAACGTGGAGAAAATTGCAGAATGTTCCCCCCCGACGGGAATACACGGAAAAAATGAAGGAAAACACCGATGCGAAAAAAGCCTAAAAGGCTAGTAGGCCTGAATCAGCCCATTTACCACCAGTCACCCTGAACTGTCTGGAATACGAGAGCCGGAGCCAGACAGGAAAAAAAGCCACCAAAGTATTTTTTAGCAGTACAGGGAGGGAAAAACTGAGGCAAGGCAGGAGGAGGAGGAAAGGCGTGGGGCTGAAAACGACATTGGTTGAAGAATCCCCGCTGAGATTGTTCAGCCGACGGCAGAACCCTTGACGGAGTAACCACAGAGAAGGTTGCGTTTGAATTAGCAACTATAGAGACCCCCCCCCCAATTATTTCAATTTATTTATTTATATTTATAACCATCACTCCCAGGCCAAGCCTGCTAGAAGCGGTTTACAGTAACATCCCAATAAAACAGATAAAATAAATCCCCAGATGGCATAGGCCATCTAATTCCTTCCCCCCTCCAGGGAGAGGGAGGCTCTCTGAGGAGGGACCCGTGATCTTCTGACCCCCGGGCTCAACTGAATGGCTAGTGGAAAAGCTACACATTGCAGGCCCTGTGGACCTGTGACACTCCAGCAGGGCCCTTAGGAGTTCTGGGAGCCCACTCCACAAGGTTGGGGCCAGGACCGAGAAGGCCCTGGCCCTCGTTGAGGCCAGGTGCATCTCTTGCAGGCCGGGGACCACCAGCAGGTTCATATCTGCAGAGGAAAAGGCCCTGCAGGGGGCATAAGGAGACAATGGAATGCACAAAGATAAGACAAAGTTGTGTCTCTGTATTTATGAGTATGCCAAATTCGGAGGCTATTGTGCCATAACAATGCCACAGCCGACAATAGGTAGATGCAGCCCTGGTCTCTCATCAAGAGAGAGGGTGATTTCCAGAGGCTGCCGAGAGGCTGGTCCCACAATCCCTCCCCACACCTCACTCTCCCTGGACTTTGTCCCCAATCCTTCCAGAAATTTCCCATCCTGGAGCTGGCATATTTAGGGCAGGGTGTGAGGCTGCCATTGTCCGGACTGGTACAATGCTGGACTTGCATCACCCTTGCCGAGTTTGGAAAAATGGTGTGGGGGGGGATCGCAAAGGCCAGGATCCCCCCTCTGCCTTCCCCGAGGAGTCCGAGGAACTCCGAAACAAACAAGGGCTCTTTTTTCGGTCTCCGGCAACCCTGCCGAGAGACTCCGTGCCCCACGCAGTTTCCCTCTTCGAGCCGGAAAGCCGTCGTCCTCTCCGCTGACATTTCAGGACGCCTCGCCCACCTTGGCACAGCCCGAGCGACGTGACAGAGGCTTCTTGGCCTGCTCCGACTGAGCCCTGGCCTGAATGCCGGACAGCGAGGCCCAGCTGGAAGCTGTGGGTCTGACACATCTCTGGTGGGCCGGGCCGGCGGGCCGAGAGCCAGACGGTTTGTTCGGCCCCTGGATCCTGGGCCAGGATCTGAAATCTCCCTCGCACAGTCAGTTGTGCCAAGAGCATTCGGTCGAGCGTGCTTCCTGCTGTTAACTCATCACTGGCTTTCTGGACGATCGGCAGGGCTGTATTCTCCCCCCGCTCTCTTCCAGGGGCCGCAAACCGCCCAGAACCTCTACGTGGTCCTGGGTTCAAGTGGCGCCCAGGTCTTGTGAGCCTGATTCCCAAACCAAATTGTTATGGTGGCCACAGCTCCACTGTCTGCAGTACAGGGATGCATCCAGGGCTGTTGTCTGGGTGAGGATGGTAACTCTATGGAGTCCTGGATTCGAATCCAATACCACCTTTGAGACCAACATGATTTTTGGGTTCAAGGTTTCGAGAGCCAAAACACCATTCATCGTCTCCGACCGAGGGAGTTTTGACACTTGAAACCTGTGGAAATGGTGCTGGTTTTTAAGGTGTCTTAACATCCGCCTGGATTCGAATCTTGTGCTTGTACTGCAGACCAAGATGGTTGCTAAGCACGGTTATTTATTGGTGAGATTGTAGAGGCAAGCGCTCCGCCCAGTGGAGGGGACACAGAGAAGACAAAGAGGGCCGCAAACGCATCGCTGAGTGTGGTTGGCCTACCTTGCTGGGCTGCTGTGCGGGTAAAAAGGCGCACGGGGGGCTCAGTGGATTTGATCCGCTCCCCTTGTCAGTAGCAGTTCTGGAACAAGTAGGGAGACCAGCTTCCCAGTGGGATCTGGGGACCCCCTAGTTTTACAGCTCATCTCCAAGAATCAGAGATCAGTTCCCCTGGAGAAAAGGGCTGCTTGGGAGGGGGGACTCTGTGGCCTTGGACCCCACTGAGGGTCAGGGATGCCAGTCTCCAGGTGGGGCCTGGGGATCCCCTGGAATTCCAGCTCCTCTCCAGGCTGCAGAGATCAGTACCCCTGGAGGAAAGGGCTGCTTGGGAGGGGGAACTCTGTGACCTTGGACCCCACTGAGGGTCAGGGATGCCAGCCTCCAGGTGGGGCCTGGGGATCCCCCGGAATTCCAGCTCCTCTCCAGGCTGCAGAGATCAGTACCCCTGGAGGAAAGGGCTGCTTGGGAGGGGGAACTCTGTGACCTTGGACCCCACTGAGGGTCAGGGATGCCAGCCTCCAGGTGGGGCCTGGGGATCCCCCGGAATTCCATCTCCTCTCCAGACTGCAGAGATCAGTTCCCCTGGAGGAAAGGGCTGCTTGGGAGGGGGGACACTGTGTCCTTGGACCCCACTGAGGGTCAGGGATGCCAGCCTCCGGGTGGGGCCTGGGGATCCCCTGGAATTCCAGCTCCTCTCCAGACGGCAGAGATCAGTTCCCCTGGAGAAAAGGGCTGCTTGGGAGGGGGGACTCCAGAGCATCGTACCCCACTGAGGGTCAGGGATGCCAGCCTCTAGGTTGGGAAAAACCCAGAGACTTTGGGGCTGGAACGGTTGGGATTTGAGAAGGAGAGGGGCTTTAATGTCAGCCCATCTTCCAAAGCATCCATTTTCTCCAGGGGAACTGATCTCTGTAGTCGGTAGATAAGCTGTAATTCCACCCAGGGGCTGGCATCCCTAACTGAGGTCCCTGTCCTCCCCATGCCCCACCCCCAAATTTCCAGATGTTTCCCAACCTGGACTTGGTGACCCTCCTTCTACCCCCCACTGGTAACCAGGGGGAACTGGCCACCCTAACTGGCCACCCTGTGTAGTGCTCCTTAACCCTCTTTCTCCCTCTCTGTCTCCCCTTCCAGGTCTAGCGTAGTTGCCGGCCCCATGGACCCCCTCCTGCTCCTGCTCCCCCTGCTGGGCCTGGCCAGCGGCAGCATCCCGTTTGCGCAGAAAGGCTTCTGGGACTTCTCCATGGATGACGCCCAAGCCATTCCCCCAGAGGAAGAAGAAGCATCGGGGATCTTCCCGACATCGGGGGGCGCTGAAGCAGAGGACGTCTATCCCTTCTACCCAGGCCTGTGTCCCTTTGGGTGCCATTGCCAGCTCAGGGTGGTGCAGTGCTCCGACCTGGGTGAGTAGGAGCTTCGGGAAAGGTGTGCAGATTTTGTGTGCAATTTGGGTTGTGTGTGGGGCTGATTCTGCACTTACTTTGTTTTATCCGTTGTGGATCCTGCTGAATTCAGTTCGATTTGAACTCGGGTCTTCCTCTATCCCCCACCTCCTAATTGAAATGTAAAAGTGTTCTGCACTTGATTGGGGAAGCTCAGAGTGGGGAGGGGAGCAAAAGTGCGCCAGGAGTCCCTTTATTTCTTTTCTTGAACAGGGCGGGGGATTGGAGACAGCAGGTGGAATAAGGCAAATCTCTGCTGAGAGAAATTAGGGCTTCTGGAGCGCAGTCACTTTAATACAAGCCTTGCAACCGGGAACCGGGAAGTCTTTGAACTGACACCCTGGTCTTAACCGCAACACCAAGCTGGCTTTCATGAGATGACCCCTCCTGGTCGTCAGTCCTAACCCATTCCCCCCCTTAATCTATCCTACCCAGGACTCAAAGAAGTGCCCAAAGAAATTTCGTCAGACACCAGTTTGTTGGACCTGCAGAACAACCAGATTACGGAGCTGCGCAAAGACGACTTTAAGGGGCTGCATCAATTATATGTATGTATCACTCGTCCGTCCCCCTTTTCTGATTCTGGTATGACCCACCAGGAGTAAAACACACATTGGGATGGCCTGAAGTTACTTGGGCAATTCCTGGTCATTTGGGGGTGGAGCTGGGGGGGGCGGGACTCAGCAGGTAAGCTGGAACGGACTTCTCCATTCCACCAATCAAAAGCCGACGAGACCATACAGCTGTGCTTTATAAGCATAGTGCAGGGGGTTGGACTAAATGACCCAGGAGGTCCCTTCCTACTCTAGGATTCTAGGATTCTATAAATCTTGTGGGGAACTTCCACACAAGCCGCTTAGTCTGGAATGAACATTGTTAGTGTACTTGTTTTTTGACAAATAACCCATCAGACACCACGACCATCCGACTGAGCCCCTGTGTTTTCCCTGTGACCCTTCCTCCTGTCTTCAGACTTGATTTGTGGCAAGCCAAAAATGAATTAGTGGGTAGTTGCCGTGTTCACATCGACCCAGCATGGACTGACAAATTGCCATTACTGTGCCTTTAAATCTTGTTTGACGAGCCGCTTCCATTTCTCTGCTTTAACTGGAGATTTTTATTATGGACTTTTTCTTCGCAGAAAACCTAGATTGCCCGATTTGGGTTGGGAAATACCTGGAGATTGTTTTGGAGGTGGGGCCTGGGGAAAGAGGCGTTTGGGGGAAGGGAGGGGCTGATCCAGCTCAGCTTCTGAGTTCTGATGAGATCCGGCTAGCCAGTTTGGTGTAGTGGTTAGGGGTGCAGACTTCTAATCTGGCGGGCCGGGTTCAATTCCCCACTCCCCCACATGCAGCCAGCTGGGTGACCTTGGGCTCAACACAGCACTGATGAAGCTGTTCTGACTGAGCAGGAATACCAGGACTCTCTCAGCCTCCCCCACCCCACAGAGTGTTTGTTGTGGGGAGAGGAAAGGGAAGGCTACTGTAAGCCGCTTTGAGACTCCGGGTAGAGAAAAGCAGCATATAAGAACCAACTCTTCTTCTTCAGTAATCTCAGGGCTCTCTCAGCCTCCCCTCCCTCACAGGGTGTCTGTTGTGGGGAGAGGAAAGGGAAAGCGACTGTAAGCCACTTTGAAACTCCTTCGGGTAGAAAAGCAGCATACAAGAACCTTCTTCTTCTTCTTCTGGGGCCAACCAGGTCAGGCGGAGACAAACAGAAGTGGCTTCCCACTGCTAGCCTCTGAATAGCGACCTTGGACTTCCTTGGTCCTCTCCCATCCGAGGACCAGCCAGGGCCAATCCTGGCTATTGGAGACTGAACTAGATTGGCTCATCTAGGTCATGGCACCCCCCCGCCCCAATTCTTTGTCTGTTTGTTTATACTTTGATTTGTATGCCATCTCTCTCCGGATGGTCTTAGGGTGCCAAACATCTGCACCCCCCCTCCACATGCTGCCCTCTCAAGGGTTTTAAGGAGGGCTATGGGATTTTTGCCATTGATTAAGATTTTGTATACTGTGACTGGGTTTTAATGGGGGTTTTATTGAATCGGATTGTATGGGTTTTCTTTTAGGTGACCCACCACGAGCCGATTTTTGAGAGCGGCGGGCTATAAACCCAATGAATGAATGAATGAATGAATGAATGAATGAATGAATGAATGAATGAATGAATGAATGAACGATTGAATGAACGATTGAATGAACGATTGAATGAATGAATGAAATTATTTTTTTAAAAAAATACATTAAATCCTATTCATACTCCTAACTCCAGTGCCTCTATAAACCTGGCGATTAAGATTTCCCCCTTTGGGTTTTCTTTGTATGTTTCTGGCTGCTAGGCCCTGGTCCTGGTGAACAATAAGATCTCCAAGATCCACCCCAAAGCCTTCAGCCCCCTGCACAAGCTTCAGAAGCTCTACGTCTCCAAGAACAACTTGGTGGAGATCCCTCCCAACCTGCCCCACTCCTTGGTCGAGCTCCGCATCCACGACAACAGGATCAAGAAGGTCTCCAAGGACGTCTTCAACGGGCTCAGCAACATGAATTGCATCGGTGAGGCCAGCAACTGTGCCGGACTGGGATTAGAATAATAGAATCCTAGAGTTGGAAGGGACCTCCTGGGTCATCTAGTCCAACCCCCTGCACCGTGCAGGACACTCACAACCCTATCGCTCATCCACTGTCACCTGCCACCCCCTTGAGCCTTCACAGAATCAGCCTCTCCGTCAGATGGCTCTCCAGCCATCCTGTCCCCCCTCCCCAATATCTAAGCCCATGACTGTGGGTCTTCTCCTCTGCTGCCAAGATGAACCACTCCCTGCCCTCCTCCAAGTACTTAAAAGTACAGCGATCCTGTCCCCTCTCAGCCTCCTGTTCTCAAGGCTGAACATTCCTAATATTATAATTTCTAAAATTCTATCTCAACATTCTAAAATTTAAGACCAGCAGAAATGGAAACGAAATGGAAACGAAATCCTCTTGCTTGTATTGACAGGGCAGTCCTAAACAGAGTTAGCACCATTCTAGGCTCGTGGATTTCAATGGAATTGGAATAGTATAATTATTATAAAGCTATTTTGATATTTGATTAATATAGCCGAGGTTGCCTCTAGCAATGGGCACCAACCTAAAAATTTCGGTTCCGAACTGAACCCCAAACCGGGCCGGAAGTTCCCCGAACCGAAGTAACCAGTGTGGTTCCCCCTTTCTTTCCTTTCCCTGCTTGGAAGTGGGGGGGATTTTTCAGGCTTCGAGAAGCCCCAGAAGGAGTGTCAGCTGACCATGCCTCCCTGCCACGCCCCCTGGAAGGGGCATGTCAACAGAGCTGACATCACCTGCGTTAACAGGCCGGCTCAAGGACGATTGGGGAGGGGGAGACAGGAGGCAGTTTAAAGTGGGAATGGACATGCAGGCTCCACCCCCTCCTGGGTGCAGAATTTACAATAGAAGTCATACTTGGGGGGGGGGAGTAATGAAAGCAGCCGGTTCCCTAGCTTGTGGCCGAGTACATTAAGGCAGTGGTCCCCAACCTGCGGGAATCAGGGCCCGCGGGCGTGGGCGTGGGCGCGGCCCGATGCGTGGGCGTGGCCCGCGTGGGCGTGGCCCGCAGGCCGATGCCCTGCTGGTCCCCAACCTCAGAAAGGTTGGGGAGCACTGCATTAAGGCAATAGGAGAAAGGCCGCGGACCCCCTCTGGAGTTCTCGTGGTTGCTCCACACTGGTTGCTCCAGAAAACCCTCTGGAGTTCTCGCGGACCCCTGGTGATCCATTGACCCCTGGCTAGGAATCTCTGTTCTAATGGCTCACAGCCATTTAAACCTAATGGCTGATCAATGAACCCAACTGTTAGGCTTAAATGACTGGCCGCCATTTCATTCCGCTTGGAAGCAGGGGAGGAGTGAAAGGGAGGGGTTAAATGGCTCACAGCCATTTAAACCTAACTTCTGACAGCCGCCCTGCCTGAACAGCCGAACTGGACGAAAGTTCGGTAAACGTTCAGAGAAGACGGACGTTGTTTCAGGGGCTACAAACAGGGCCGAGTCCATGTCGAACTGTGGCTCGCGAACAGGTTCGTACCCATCCCAGTTCGCCTTAGTCGCAGAAACAGGATCCTGCAGGCCCGAAAATCATCTTCCCAAGAAGTATATCACTAAAGTGAAACCGGCCCTGATTCAAGTGGATCCAGTGCACGTTCAGTTTCCCGTCCAAAGGGGAGAGAGAAGCCCAATCCGTAGAGCGCTTCCCCTATAGAAAACAGCCAGCTAAATCCAGTATGGAAATATAAGGTCATTTGTTGCTACAAGAAACGTGTAACTCCTTGTAGAGCCATGTGAAGAAGGGGGAAGGACAAAGAGCATAGAGAGATGGCGAGGGGTCAAAGGGAAGCCCCCAGGTTAGGACAAAAGAAAGAGACATCCTATTCAAAGAGATAATACTTATACCAACTAGAGCAGGGGTAGCCAAACTCTCCAGAGGTACATGGGCTACAATGACCATGAGCCCCTGCCAGCGCTGGCAGGGGCTCATGGTAACTGTAGTCCACGGGCCTCTGGAAAGCCGCAGTTTGGCCACCCCTGTGCTTGAGTGTTGGGGCTCAGTGTGCAGGCAGGCAGATTTCCTTGCTCCAGCCAAAGGGTTCCTTGGTTCGCATCGAAAACTCCATCTTCAGCTTTCAGTGGGAAATGTCATCGATTCCCTTTCATAGATTGCACAGCGGAGTCCTACCAGTCTGGCCTCAGTAACAGCTGGCCACAGTTTCCATAGACGTGGATGGGCTGTGGGGGAGGGGACATGCCATCCATCCCAACCTTGTGGACCGGCCCAGGGATCCCCGCCCAAGTGCAGTCTGCAGTCGGTGCTCGGTCCTGTAAGCCGCAGCAAAGGCAAGAGGAGAGGAGGAGGGGGCTGAGATCTCGCACGGCTGGTCAACTGCTGCCATCTAGAGGCACCTTCTGGGGAGAAGCGCTAGGAAGAGATGAGGCTCGTCTGGAGCAGATTTTCTCAAACAGGGTTTCATGAAGCTCTGGGGTTTCTTGACGGCCCTGAATGGGTGGGAGCTCATAGCTTCTCAAGTGTTGGACTTTGTAAAATAAAAATCAACCCAATCAACCCAAACTGTCTTCCTCCTCAGCCAATATCTTTCAAACTGAGTACTGAGGAATCTCAGGGTTTCTCAGAAAGCTTTCAGGGGTTCATAAGCTTGTGGCTTATCTCCTTGGAAGATACCCTGCTGTCCACATCTGTCTTTCCCACTGCAGGAATTGACTGAGCGTGTTGTCGGGCAAAACAGGACTTCCTGATGCCCTCGAGTTTCTCCTGAACTAGGTGCACTTTGGCAGCTTCCTCTGCAATTCACAGTCAATGTGGAAAGAAGGGCGTGGTAGGAAGCTTGAAATCACCATTCTGCGTTGGCTCTTTCATACGCACTCAATAAGGAACTTTCAATCCACTTTCAATCCAGACTGCAATTGGATTTTACTGTGTTGAATGGCAAAATGATCATTAAAGTGCATAGAATGTGGACGGAAAGTGCATTATTCAGGTTAACTCGGGGTCCTTTCACACACATTGAATAAGGTACCTTCAATCCACTTTCAGTGTACCTTGTAACTGGATTTTACTGCATTGAATGGCAAAATACACTTGCAAATGATCACTAAAGTGCATAGAATGTGGATTGAAAGTGCATTATTCAGGTTAACTCAGGGTGCTTTCACACACGCAGAATAAGGTGCCTTCAATCCACTTTCAGTGTACCTTGTAACTGGATTTTACTGCGCTGAACGGCAAAATGCACTTGCAAATGATCACTAAAGTGCATAGAATGTTGATTGAAAGTGCATTGTTCAGGTAGACCCAGGGCTTACTCGCATTCTTGTTTTCATGGCTTGTGTGTTCTTATTGCTTTAGAGCATGTGTTTTGCCCCCTCTAGTGGCCAATTTGATATTACATTAATTTTGCATTAATTTCATCCCATTGAAATATGAGAAAGCATCTTCTTGTACTCTCCACGTAACCCGTTCCTCTCTCCACAGAGATGGGCGGGAATCCCTTAGAAAACAGTGGCTTCGAACCCGGAGCCTTTGACGGCCTGAAACTGAACTACCTGCGAATCTCGGAAGCAAAGCTCACAGGGGTACCCAAAGGTAACAGAGGACTTGGCTGCCAGCTCCTCATCTCCGTAACCCCCCCTCCCCAAATTCCCTCCAATCCTAATTGAGTTTTCTTGTCGCAGATCTTCCTGAAACTTTGCACGAGCTCCATCTGGACCATAACAAGATCCAGGCCATCGAATTAGAGGACCTGATCCGTTACTCCAAACTGTACAGGTAGTGCGAATCGGGGCCCGGCCAAGCCGGATCTCATTGCGTCTTGAAAGCTAAGCAGGGTTGGCCCTGGATGGTATTTGGATGGGAGACCACCAAGGAATACGAGTTCAAGCATGTGGGACCCAAGTTCCGTGGGAGAAGGGAAAGGCCAGCAGCAGAACCAGTGAGGGGGTGTGGCTGAAAGGGGAGAGTTGGTGCCAGCCTCCAGGGGGGGCCTGGGGATCCCCTGGAATTCCAGCTCCTCTCCAGACTGCAGAGATCGGTTCCCCTGGAGGAAAGGGCTGCTTGGGAGGGGGGACTCTGTGGCCTTGGACCCCACTGAGGGTCAGGGATGCCAGCCTCCAGGTAGGGCCTGGGGATCCCCCAAAATTCCAGCTCCTCTCCAGACCGCACAGATCAGTTCCCCTGGAGAAAAGGGCAGCTTGGGAGTGGGGACTCTGTGGCCTTGGACCCACTGAGGGTCAGGGATGCCAGCCTCCAGGTGGGGCCTGGGGATCCCCTGGAATTCCAGCTCCTCTCCAGACTGCAGAGATCAGCTCCCCTGGAGAAAAGGGCTGCTTGGGATGGGGACTCTGTGGCCTTGGGCCCCACTGAAGGTCAGGGATGCCAGCCTCCAGGTGGGGCCTGGGGATCCCCTGGAATTCCAGCTCCTATCTAGACTGCAGAGATCAGTTCCCCTGGAGAAAAGGGCTGCTTGGGAGGGGGGACTCTGTGGCCTTGGACCCCACTGAGGGTCAGGGATGCCAGCCTCCAGGTGGGGCCTGGGGATCCCCTGGAATTCCAGCTCCTCTCCAGACTGCAGAGATCAGCTCCCCTGGAGAAAAGGGCTGCTTGGGAGGGGGACTCTGTGGCCTTGGACCCCACTGAGGGTCAGGGATGCCAGCCTCCAGGTGGGGCCTGGGGATCCCCTGGAATTCCAGCTCCTCTCCAGACTGCAGAGCTCAGTTCCCCTGGAGGAAAGGGCTGCTTGGGAGGGGGGCCTCTGTGGCCTTGGACCCCACTGAGGGTCAGGGATGCCAGCCTCCAGGTGGGGCCTGGGGATCCCCTGGAATTCCAGCTCCTATCTAGACTGCAGAGATCAGTTCCCCTGGAGGAAAGGGCTGCTTGGGAGGGGGGACTCTGTGGCCTTGGACCCCACTGAGGGTCAGGGATGCCAGCCTCCAGGTGGGGCCTGGGGATCCCCTGGAATTCCAGCTCCTATCTAGACTGCAGAGCTCAGTTCCCCTGGAGGAAAGGGCTGCTTGGGAGGGGGGACTCTGTGGCATTGGGCCCCACTGAGGGTCAGGGATGCCAGCCTCCAGGTGGGGCCTGGGGATCCCCTGGAATTCCAGCTCCTATCTAGACTGCAGAGATCAGTTCCCCTGGAGGAAAGGGCTGCTTGGGAGGGGGGACTCTGTGGCCTTGGACCCCACTGAGGGTCAGGGATGCCAGCCTCCAGGTGGGGCCTGGGGATCCCCTGGAATTCCAGCTCCTCTCCAGACTGCAGAGATCAGTTCCCCTGGAGGAAAGGGCTGCTTGGGAGGGGGGCCTCTGTGGCTTTGGACCCCACTGAGGGTCAGGGATGCCAGCCTCCTCCACATCCAGGCAGCTAGGTAACCTTGGGCCAGTCCCGGTCCAGTTAGAGCTGTTCTCACAGTTTCTCCCAGAGCTCTCTCAGCCTCCCCCATCTCACAGGGTGCTTGTTGTGGAGAGAGGAAAGGGAAGGCGAACGTAAGCCATTTTGAGACTCCTTCGGGCAGTGAAAAGCGGGGCACAAAAACCAACTCTTCTTCTTTAAACAGCCCTGCGAAAAGCTATACTGACTCCATTATCTGAATGGGGAATAAAGGGTTTAGACTGTAGGCAAATGTGGATTTTGGAGCGGAGATTGTTCACAATTTGCAGTGCGGCATGGAAATTATTCCCGGCCCACTTCCTATGAATGTCCACTAGGGGGAGCCACTTGCTCATCACAGGCGGAGAGGAAGGGACCACAGATTTCCTTTGCCAGATGTGCAAGGCGCCAAAAGCCACATCTATGTATGGTGTGGGTGGGCATCCCCTTCCTACCCACCTGGGAAGGGGAAGGAGCTCACACACCCCCTGTGCACCCTGACCTCCATCCAGCCAGCGTAGAGATGCTACCCTCCAGGTGGGGCCTGGGGACCCCCCAGAATCACAGAATTATCTGCAGAAGTGTGCAGGCACATGAAAGTTTATTCCCAGAAAGAAACCTTGTTAGTCTTGAAGGTGCCACTGGACTCACTCAGTTAGCTCCTCTAAGAGTCAGGACAGGGTCACAGATCAAAGCGGCTGACTCTAATCTGGCGAGCCGGGTTTGATTCCGCACTCCTTCTCCTCCATGTGCAGCCGGCTGGGTGATCTTGGGCCAGTCCCAGTTCTCTCAGAGATCTCTCAGGTCCAACTCCCTCACTGGGTGTCTGTTGTGGGGAGAGGAAGGGAAGGTGATTGGAAGCCGCTTTGAGACTCCTTCGGGCAGAGAAAAGCGGGGTATGAGGAACTCAGCTCTCTTGAGCTTCTCATCTGCAGACTACAGAGAGCAGTTCCCCTGGAGGAAATGGCTGCTATGCAAGGGGAACTCTGTGGCCTTGGTCCCCTTCCTGAGGCTTTGAGGGTTTATAGGGCCAATGTCACCCCTACCCCTGGCCCTGTGAGACACAACTGCAGATTCAATGTGGTGCATTCCTTCCTTCCTTCCTTCCTTCCTTCCTTCCTTCCTTCCTTCCTTCCTTCCTTCCTTCCTTCCTTCCTTCCTTCTCATTCTGCTCCAATTTCCTTCCTTCCTTCCTTCCTTCCTTCCTTCCTTCCTTCCTTCCTTCCTTCCTTCCTTCCTTCCTTCCTTCCTTCCTTCCTTCCTTCCTTCCTTCCTTCCTTCCTTCCTTCCTTCCTTCTCATTCTGCTCCAATTCCCTCCGTCCCTCCCTCCCTCCCTTCTATCCTCAAAACAGCCCTGTGAGGTAGGACTAGGTATACACTTATGCGTGCATGCACATTGAATCCTTATCTCCAGAATAAGATACCTTATCTCCAGAATTAAACGTCACTGGCCTTCAAGCTGCCCCTGGCCTCAAACCATTTCGGACCACCACGGCAACCCACCAGAAACTGTCTGGTAGGATAGACCTAGGGATTGCGACTGGCCTAAAGTTGCAGTGAGCTTCCAAGGCACGAGTGGAGATTCGAATCCAGGTCTCCCCGATACCAGTCTGATACTCTCACCCACGCTTTGAGACACCCTCCCCCCTCCAGTACCTTATGGGATCCTGCAGTCCCATCCGGACTGTCAGAAGGAGCAAGTACAATGAGACCCAGGTGCACCAAAGTCGGCACGCACACCTGATCCCTTTGCAAGTCTGGGATGAGTCACGCTGGCCTCAGCCGACGGGGCTGTCACCTGCTCGCCTCGGCATGGCACGACGAGGACGTGTGCCTAAAGGGCAGATGCAGCGCTTGTCAATACACAGGGGACGAGCCCCGAAATTAGGATTTTCCATTGGCAAACATGACATCTGGATCTCCCCACCCAACGTGATGAGAGCTCCGTGGCCGAAGCTGCAGCCACCAACTCGGACAAACAAACGGAAACCACGTTGGAACCACTTTGACGGCCGTGAGTCTCCCTTTCCTCCAGGGGAACTGATCTCTGCAGTCTGGAGAGGAGCTGGAATTCCAGGGGATCCCCAGGCCCCACCTGGAGGCTGGCATCCCTGACCCTCAGTGGGGTCCAAGGCCACAGAGTCTCCCCTCCCAAGCAGCCCTTTCCTCCAGGGGAACTGATCTCTGCAGTCTGGAGAGGAGCTGGAGTTCCAGGGGATCCCCAGGCCCCACCTGGAGGCTGGTATCCCTGACCCTCAGTGGGGTCCAAGGCCACAGAGTCTCCCCTCCCAAGCAGCCCTTTCCTCCAGGGGAACTGATCTCTGCAGTCTGGAGAGGAGCTGGAATTCCAGGGGATCCCCAGGCCCCACCTGGAGGCTGGCATCCCTGACCCTCAGTGGGGTCCAAGGCCACAGAGTCTCCCCTCCCAAGCAGCCCTTTCCTCCAGGGGATCTGATCTCTGCAGTCTGGAGAGGAGCTGGAATTACAGGCTGCCTGCTCTCAGTTGGGAGATACCTGAAGGGGTTGGGGGTAGGGCATAAGGACTGTGATATTTGGGGGGTAGGGGAGGGTCTTCAGGTGGGCCTAGTGCCATAGAATCCACCTTCCTAAGCAACCATTTAATGCTGGGCATGCAGGTGGTCTCCCGATCAATCCCTGGCATCTCCAATTAGAAGGACCAGGCAGGAGGGGATGGGAAAGACCTTGGCCTGAGACCCTGGCCCAGTGGCAGAGCCTCTGCTTGGCAGGCAGAAGGTCCCAGGTTCAATCCCCGGCATCTCCAGTTAAAAGGACCAGGCAGGAGGGGATGGGAAAGACCTTGGCCTGAGACCCTGGCTCAGGGGCAGAGCCTCTGCTTGGCAGGCAGAAGGTCCCAGGTTCAATCCCTGGCAGCATCTCCAGTTAAAAGGACCAGGCAGGAGGGGATGGGAAAGTCCTTGGCCTGAGACCCTGGCTCAGTGGCAGAGCCTCTGCTTGGCAGGCAGGAGGTCCCAGGTTCAATCCCCGGCATCTCCAGTTAAAAGGACCAGGCAGGAGGGGATGGGAAAGACCTTGGCCTGAGACCCTGGCTCAGGGGCAGAGCCTCTGCTTGGCAGGCAGAAGGTCCCAGGTTCAATCCCTGGCAGCATCTCCAGTTAAAAGGACCAGGCAGGAGGGGATGGGAAAGTCCTTGGCCTGAGACCCTGGCTCAGTGGCAGAGCCTCTGCTTGGCCTGCAGAAGGTCGCGGGTTCAATCCCCAGCATCCTCACTTAAAAGGACCAGGCAGGAGGGGATGGGAAAGTCCTTGGCCTGAGACCCTGGCTCAGTGGCAGAGCCTCTGCTTGGCCTGCAGAAGGTCGCGGGTTCAATCCCCAGCATCCTCACTTAAAAGGACCAGGCAGGAGGGGATGGGAAAGACCTTGGCCTGAGACCCTGGCTCAGGGGCAGAGCCTCTGCTTGGCAGGCAGAAGGTCCCAGGTTCAATCCCTGGCAGCATCTCCAGTTAAAAGGACCAGGCAGGAGGGGATGGGAAAGTCCTTGGCCTGAGACCCTGGCTCAGTGGCAGAGCCTCTGCTTGGCCTGCAGAAGGTCGCGGGTTCAATCCCCAGCATCCTCACTTAAAAGGACCAGGCAGGAGGGGATGGGAAAGTCCTTGGCCTGAGACCCTGGCTCAGTGGCAGAGCCTCTGCTTGGCATGCAGAAGGTCTCGGGTTCAATCCCCGGCATCTCCAGTTAAAAGGACCAGGCAGGAGGGGATGGGAAAGACCTTGGCCTGAGACCCTGGCTCAGTGGCAGAGCCTCTGCTTGGCCTGCAGAAGGTCGCGGGTTCAATCCCCGGCATCTCCAGTTAAAAGGACCAGGCAGGAGGGGATGGGAAAGACCTCAGACTGAGACCCAGGCAAGCTACTGCTGGGCTGAGTAGACCAGACTGACCTTGAAGGCAGCTTCATGTGTTTGTGTGTGTGTGTGTGTATGTGGACCTTGGTGTCCTCGTAGCCCCGGGTTGTTCTCTTCACCTTCCGTTCTCCGCTCTCCCCCCCCCCCTTGCAGGCTGGGCCTGGGGCACAACAACATCCGTATGATCGAGAATGGCAGCCTCGCCTTCCTGCCTGTCCTACGCGAGTTGCACCTGGACCACAACAAGCTCTCCCGGGTCCCTCCCGGACTGCCCGACCTCAAGTTCCTGCAGGTATCGGAGCTTTGGGGGACAGAAGACAGCTCAGGCCAAAGCAGGGGCCGTCTCTCTTTTTTAACCCGGCAAGAAGCTGGAGAGGAGGGAGTTTTGGCCACAGGACTAAACAGCTTGGAAGGGGGATTGGTAGATTCATGGAGGAGAGATCTGTCAATAGTTACTAGCCGTGGTGGCTAAGGGGAACCTCCGTATTCAGAGGCACTAAGCCTCTGAATCCCGGAGCCAGGAGGCAACATCAGGGGAAGGGCCTCCTGTCGTTGGCCTTCCAGAGGAACTGGTTTGAGGCCGGATGCTGGACTACATGAACTTTGGACTGATCTAATTGGGCTTTTCTGATGTTCTTAGGAAGGCCTCAGCCTCTCTGCCTTGTTGTTGCCCTCCAGAGAAACTTTGTGAGACGGGATGCTGGATTATATGGACCCCTGGTCTGATCCAAAAGGGCTCTTCTGAGGTTCTTATGCAGGCCTTGACCTCTATGTCCTGTCCTTGCTCTTCCAGGGGAGCTGGTTGGCCACTGTGAGAGATAGATTGCTGAGCTAGATGGACCCCTGGTCTGACCCAGCAGGGCTTGTCTGATGTTCTTATGAAGGGCTCAGCCTCTCTGCCCTGTTGTTGGCCCTCCTGAGGAACTGGTTGGCCTCTGGGTAAGGCAAGATGCTGGGCTAGGTGGAGCAAAGGTCTGACCCAGGAAGGCTGTTCTGATGTCCTTATGAAGGCCTCAGCCTCTTTGCCCTGATGAGGTGAACTTTGACTGTCAAAAACATATACCTCGAAAAACCAGTATTCGAATCTTGGTTTGCTAGTTTATGGGGTACAGAACAGGCCTTGTGATCTTTAATTACTGCCCCTCCTTTCTGCCCCGGTCTCCTCCCTCCCTCCAGGTTGTGTATCTTCACTCCAACAACATCACCAAGATCGGCGTGAACGACTTCTGCCCCGTGGGCTTTGGGGTCAAGCGTGCCTCCTACCATGGCATCAGCCTCTTCGGCAACCCTGTGCCTTACTGGGAAGTCCAGCCCGCCACTTTCCGATGCGCCACCGACCGTCTGGCCATCCAGTTCGGAAACTACAAAAAATAAACCATCCATCGAGGGCCATGGGGGAGGGAGGGGAGGGGAGGGAGGGGCAAACTGGAAGCCAATGGGGAAACCAGAAGGGGAGGGGATTGCAAAGCAGGGGCCATTTTTGGGGAGCAGCAGTGAGTGGGGAGTCTGCAGGGAGGACCCAGAGGAAAGCAGGGGCCATTTTTGGGGAGCAGCAGTGAGTGGGGAGTCTGCAGGGAGGACCCAGAGGAAAGCAGGGGCCATTTTTGGGGAGCAGCAGTGAGTGGGGAGTCTGCAGGGAGGACCCAGAGGAAAGCAGGGGCCATTTTTGGGGAGCAGCAGTGAGTGGGGAGTCTGCAGGGAGGACCCAGAGGAAAGCAGGGGCCATTTCTGGAGAGCAGCAGTGAGTGGGGAGTCTGTAGAGAGAGCCCAAAGGAAAGCAGGGGCCATTTTTGGAGAGCAGAAGTGAGTGGGGAGTCTATAGGGATGACCTAGAGGAAAGCAGGGGCCTTTTGGGGAGTGGCAGTGGCGAGGGGGGGGGTCTGCCGGGAGGATGGGAAAGTATAAGGCCAGCCGGAGGGGATGTTGTGCCCAGGTGCCAGTTTTCCAGCCAGCCTAGGCAGCGTTTAAAATTGATTGTGCTCGGAAGATGAGCCGCCAATGTGATTCCTCCGGAGGGGGTTCCCCATGCCGTACACGGTGCGCCACAGCACGTGCGCCACAGAAGCAGGGCAGGACCCTGGCCCGGTGCCTCTCGAGTGGCCTGCAGGGTCAGGAAGGACAAGGAGGTTGGCGGGTTTGGGCCCCAGAGGAATCTCGGAGGCTGGCCTCGCCAGGCCTGAAGAGGCACCATCCGAGCTATACCCCTGTGCGCAGCCATGTGTATTTTATTCCACAAGAAATGACCACACGAGGGCTGTTTTAGCCAGGCGTTCATCTCCACATGGTGGTGGGAATCGCCGTCAGCCAAGGCAAGGGACAAGCAGAGATGGTTGGCCATCGCCTGCCTCTGCCTGGCAACCCCAGACTTCCTCGGGGACTCCCACCCAAGTTCTAACCAGGGCCGGCCCTGCTTAGCTCCTGGTGTGTCCTGCATCCCTTTAGAGCAGGGGTAGTCAAACTGCGGCCCTCCAGATGTCCGTGGACTACAATTCCCAGGAGCCCCCTGCCAGCGTTCGCTGGCAGGGGGCTCCTGGGAATTGTAGTCCACGGACATCTGGAGGGCCGCAGTTTGACTACCCCTGCTTTAGAGCATGCTGGGAGGTGACCAGGGCAAATCCCCTGAGGCTCTGCTTCCTCCTCTCTGCCAGGGATGCCAGACTCCAGGTGGGACCTGGAGATCCACTGGAATTCCACGTCTCTGAAAACCCTAATCCAGGTCTTTTTGCACCAACCCTGGAGGGAGGAAAAGGAGGAGGAGGAGGAGGAGGGAACTGAATGGAGGAAATCACCTGGTGATCCCAGGGAAATGTGTGGGAAGGGCCAAGTTCCAATGCATACAGCCCACATTACATCCCAAATGTATGTCAGACGGGAGAGACTTGATCCAGCTCCCTCCAAAGAAGCAGGGGAGGGAATCTATGTCTCAAAGTCATACCCCAGGTCACGAACGCTGCACGACTTTTTCGACGTGTCCCTGCCCCCAAAAGATGCTCACGTGCAAAGAATGCTAAATCAGGTGCCAAAGGGAAATAAGTTGAGCACCGTAGCCTAGGAATGCCTGGAAGGGGGGGGGAAATGCTCTCTTTAGATTGAGGGACCTTATTTTCATTCCTCTCCCATTTTGCATGACAGAGCTCAGCCACTTAGCAACCATTTCCACGGCTGTCTACAGGGCGTTATCCCTCTGGGTTGGCCAAACTGTGGTCCTCCAGATGTCCATGGACTACAATTCCCACGAGCCCCGATGTCCGTGGACTGCAATTCCCATGAGCCCCTGCCTGCTGGCAGGGGCTCATGGGAATTGCAATCCATGGACATCTGGAGGGACGCAGTTTGGCCACCCCTGCGCGTTAAAGTTCAACACGCAGCGGCCGCTGTCTCTTGAAGTGCATTATGTGGCTATTTCTTTAACTGCCAGTAGGAGGCGCTGGGGCGGAGTTATTCCAGGAGACTGGGCTGGCCTCCCTCGCAGGACCATCGTCTCCTCGGGAGGGAAGGAATCAAAGAAGTTCGAATGAATGTTGGTGCCTGTTTTTCTGCAGGAGCATGCCGCTGGAAACTTTTCCCGGGCTGTGGTTTTTCGATATCTACGGCTTTAGGCTTACTGTCCAGATGTAGGGAACCTTCTGATTTTGCTCTCTCTTTTAAAAAAGAAAAAGAAAAGAAAAAAAAAAGAAAAGATACCTTTTTTAATTCAAAAAAGAAAGAAAAGAAAAGCAATGTTCTTTTAAACCATGTGCAATATTAGCTCCTGCAAAGGTGTCCAATAAAGTTAGCGATCGTTGCCGTTTTTGTGGCTGCTGTGGAGGGTTTTGTGTCGCTGGGGAGTTGTGCTGTTCTCGCTTGGAACACCCCAGAGCCCGTTTGGGTGTGTAAGAACATCGGGAGAGATCTTCTGGAATGGCCACTGATGTTATTTTGGAAGCTGCTTTGAGACTCCTTCCGATAGAGAAAAGCAGCATGTAGGAACCAGCTCTTCTTCTTTTTCTTCGAAACAATGATGGGGGACATATTCAAATGGTGTTGGTCTGAAGTAGCACAATAAAAGCAGAGTCCAGTAGCACCTTTAAGATCAACAAAGATCTATTCCAGTTGTAAACTCCAGGCCTTCCTGTCCCCTACCATTCCCCGGAGTCCATTTAAGTTTGCACCAACTGCTTCAGAGACTCCATCCAGCTACCTCATTCTCTGTCGTCCCCTTCTTCTTTTGCCCTCGATCGCTCCCAGCATTAGGCTCTTCTCCAGGGAGTCCTTCCTTCTCATAAGGTGGCCAAAGTATTTGAGTTTCATCTTCAGGATCTGACCTTCTAAGGAGCAGTCAGGGCTGATCTTCTCTAGGACTGACCGGTTTGTTCGCCTTGCAGTCCAAGGGACTCGCAAGAGTCTTCTCCAGCACCAGAGTTCAAAAGCCTCAATTCTTTGACGCTCGGCCTTCCTTAGGGTCCAACTTTCACAGCCATACATTGCAACTGGGAAGACCATAGCCTTGACTAAACGCACTTTTGTTGGCAGGGTGCTTTTTAGGATGCTGTCCAGATTTGCCATAGCTTTCCTCCCCAGGAGCAAGCGTCTTTTAATTTCTTTGCTGCAGTCCCCACCTGCATTGATCTTGGAGACCAGGAAAATAAAATCTGTCACTACCTCCATTTCTTCCCCATCTATTTGCCAGGAATTGAGAGGGCCGGATGCCAAGAGTCTCAAAGTGGCTTACAGTCGTGTTTGCTTCTTCTCCCTCACCCCAGGCACTTTGTCAGGCGGGTAGGGCTGAGAGAACTGTCACCGGCCCAAGGTCCCCCAGCAGGGGGAGGAAAAGTGGGGAATCAAACCCCAGTCTCCGGATTAGTGTGTGCCAGTCTGAACTCCTGCACCACAATGGCTCTCTTCGAGAATGGAAAAAGCCTACCTTTTTGCAGTAAAAAAAAAATCTGAAATTGTAAAAAAAAAAGAAAAAAAAGAATGCATGTTTTTTTAAAAACCCAGACTAATAAAAGTAGGGCCTGTAGCTTTAAGAAACAGATGTATTCAGTGGCTGTTGCTAGGTAACCACTACAATATGGGAGCCTTGGTTTATGTTAGGAAACAGCAAGGGGGCATGGAGAGCCTTTTCAGGGTTGTTTGGGCCTTAGAATGGGGCCATATTGAAGCCAGCCCCAGCAGCAGCCACCAGCTGATTGGCTGTAAGGGATGCCAATCTCCAGGTGGGACCTGGAGATCCCCTGAAATTGTAGCACATCTCCAGACAAAAGCAATCAGTTCCTCTGGAGAAAAGGGCTGCTTTGGAGGGTGGGCTGCATAGCATTAGACTCCATTGAGATCCCACCCTGTCCCAAATCCTGCCCACTTCTGGTTCCGCCCCCCAAATCTCCAGGTCTTTCCCAACCCAGAGCTGGCAACCCTATCTACTCCCACCAACTTGCATGACACAGCTGCCAGGTTGTTTCTGCCCAATAGCAGCAACTGCTCTTGGACAACGGGATCGCCAGTGTGATGGTGAGAGTGAAGATCTGAGAGAGGCGGGTTCCAATCCTCACTGTCCCATGGAAACTCACCAGATGACCTTGGGCCACTCACATGGTCTCTGCCAACCTTGCCTCGCAGGGTTATTTGGAGGATGAATTGGGCACCACAATTGATGAAGATGTAAAAATTAAATAATAATAATAATAATAATAATAATAATAATAATAATAATAATAATAATAATAATAATAATAATAATAATAATAATAATAATAATAATAAACAAACTGGAGCGTGTCCAGAGGAGAGCAACAAAGAGGGTGAGGGGTTTGGAGACCAGGACGGATGAGGAAAGGTTGGGGGAGCTTGGTCTGTTTAGCCTGGAGAGGAGACGACTGAGAGGGGATATGAAAACCATCTTCAAATATTTGAAAGGCTGTCCCATGATGGAGCAGAGCGGTTTTCTGTAGCCCCAGAGGATCGGACCAGAACCCGTGGGCTGAAATTAATTCCAAAGAATTTTCAGCTAAACACCCGGAAGAAGTTCCTGACAGTTAGAGCAGTTCCTCAGTGGAACAGGCTTCCTCGGGAGGTGGTGGTTTTCTCCTTCTTTGGAAGTTTTTAGGCAGAGGCTGGAGAGCCATCCGACAGAGAGGCTGATTCTGTGAACTTAGGCGGATGGTGAGTGGGTGGGCAGAAGGGATGGTGTTGGTGCTTGGCTCTTGGGGCCCTTTGTGGCCCAAGGAAATAGCAATCACCATTTTGGGGTCAGGAGGGAAATTTCCTCCAAGCCAGATTGGCCAGGGATTCTGGGTTGGGGGGGGGGGGCGTCATCTGGGCATGGAATTGGGGTCCCTGTGGATGGGGCAGGTAGTTCTGAATTACCTGCATTCTGCAGGGGGCTGAACTAGATAACCCTGGAGGTCTCTTCCAACTCTCTGATTCTATGTTCTATGAGAGGAGAATGGTGTAAACTTATACAATATGACAAGTACAGATCCTTATCCTGGTTGCTTGAGGCTGATCCTGTGCTGAGCAGGGGGTGGGACTTGATGGCCTGTATGGCCCCTTCCCACTCTAGGATTCTATGATCCTTCTTTGGGGATAAAGGCTGGGAATAACTGAAGTAAACATAGCTGAGGATGGAGAGGGGGCCAATAAAAGGTAAATTGGGTGTTGTGTAGGGGGGGGGGAAAGGAAAAGAGAAAGGGAAGAGGGTAACAGGGGCTTCCAGGAGGGGAGGGGAAGAGGAAATAGAATGGGGAGGGAGATACAGGGGAAAGTGGGTCCCATCCCCACTGCAAGCCCTGTGCAGGCTAACGCAAGAGCAAGCATGTGCAGAGACTTTTCCCAAGAGGAGGGAAAACTGAAAATCAGGGAGGGGGGAAGATGAAGGTACGTTGGCCAGCAGGTAGGAAGGATGCAGGAAAAGGGGCTATGTCAGGTTTCAGGGAAGGGAAAGAGGAAACAGTAGCGAGGGAGAAAATGAGCTTTCCACCCCTGCAGGTCCTTGCGGGTAGCCTGTTCTGTTCTTTCTAGTATCTGCAGCGGTTAGCAACACAGGTCTAAGAATGTCATGAACACACTTTTTCGGTTGTTTTAAGTAAACACATCAGTGCCTCTGGCAGGCGTTAACCGGTTATAGCAAAAATGACTCAGAACCTGCGAATTGGAGAGAAACGTCGCCGCTCTGGAGACATAATTACATGCCCAGAACAAGGTCCGGTCACCCCCTTCCGCGCCGCCTTACACGGCTGCATGTTGAACCGCCCGGTCAGTCGCAAGGTTCCATCTTCTCCGTGCTGCGAGAAATCTCGCCTGCTTTATGCATTCCCTAAAGGCCTGTTTCAGGCCCAAGAGCCATGGCAGGGATCGCCAGCCGTTGTGACCCTGTAGACACAACTGGGATTGTGACAGAGGGCGGTGGGCACAGTAAAAAAGAAGACAAAAAGGTAGCCAGGATGGGGTTTCTGAAAACATTCTTATTACTGATCAGTTGCATATTAGCAATTGACTGTGATTTTGCATATTAGTTTGCTTTTAACTAACTAATCTGGGCATGGTCACTGCGGGTGGGCAGGTAGTTGTGAATTTCCTGCATTCTGCAGGGGGTTGGACGATCAGTGGTTCTCAACCTTGGGGTCCCGACCCCAATTGGGGGTCACCTTCCACGGGATCACCAGGTTGGCGGCAGGTGGCAGCGGAGCCATGGCACTGGCCACCTCTAGATTGTAGTGTGCCTGTGCGCGCACTGGCGCATGCTCGCGCACCTGCGCATGCCGCCCGTGCCCGTGCGTGCGCTGCCTCCGTCGCAGTTGGGGTTGTGGCGTTACGGCGGTTGAGAACCGCTGGACTAGATGATCCAGGAGGTCCCTTCCAACTTGTGATTCTAACTCGCCTTTGGTTATTCTGTTGTTTACTACAGGTGAAAGGTCCTATCAGGTGATAAATGTTTAACAAATTATCAAAAAACGTATTTAAAAATTAGTTAGCTTTCACTCATTCCAGGGCTGTCAAGAAACCCCAAGGGTTTCTTCTGACGGAGAGGCTGATTCTGTGAAAGTTCAAGGGGGTGGCAGGTGACAGTGGGTGAGTGAGAGGGTTGGGAGTGTCCTGCATAGTGCAGGGGGTTGGACAGGGGTAGTCAACCTGTGGTCCTCCAGATGTCCATGGACTACAATTCCCAGGAGCCCCTGCCAGCATTTGCTGGCAGGGGCTCATGGGAACAGTAGTCCATGGACATCTGGAGGACCACAGGTTGACTACCCCTGCTATAGGTAACTTCTACCTGTTCTTGTGGCCTCAGCCGTCACTGCACTGAAGGCAGGGTTTGGGGAGTCTGCAAAACAACTAGAATCATAGAATCATAGAATCATAAAACCATAGAGTTGGAAGGGGCCACACAGGCCATCTAGTCCAACCCCCTGCTCAACGCAGGATCAGCCCTAAGCATCCTAAAGCATCCAAGAAAAGTGTGTATCCAACCTTTGCTTGAAGACTGCAAGTGCTACAACTTGATTGTAGCAAGGCAATATTGAGATATTCCTCACACTTGGCTCGTAACTCTGCAGTACGATAAAGAAATAACGTACTCATTCCTCTGAATCCCTGCCTTCCATTTTTAAAAAAGGGGTTGCTTTTTATACCCTGCTTTTCACTGCCCAAAGGAGTCTCAAAGTGATTCTATGATTCTAACTTTGTGTTTTATTTCTCTTTTATTTCTTTGAATTGGTAACCCGCCTTCTCCTGTACACTAATACAATTTATTACAATTTACACTGTAATAACACGTACACTGTGATACAATTTAGTCCCATTAAAACAGTGCTTAAAAATCTAAAAGCCAGAAGCTGATTGGGAGGAGGGACTTTGTGGCCTTGGACCCCACTGAGGGTCAGGGATGCCAGCCTCCAGGTGGGGCCTGGGGATCCAGCCCTGGAATTCCAGCTCCTCTCCAGACTGCAGAGATCAGTTCCCCTTGAGAAAAGGGCAGGTTTGGTGGGCAGGCTCCAGAGAATTCCTGCCGCAGATCCCACCTGCCCAGCTCCCCGCTCAAAGTCTCCAGGTATTTCCCACCCAGAGCTGGCATCCCGATTAGAAAGAGTTGTGGAGAGGAAGTGGTTGGGCCAAGGCTGGGATGTAACTACTGGGATTGGGGGTTTTCTATAGCTCCACACCTCTGTTCCCTCCCGCTAACTTCTCTCAGGCCCGTTGCTAGGATATCGGCCAGCAGGAGGGGCAGCCATGCCGGCTCAGCCTCCGGGGCACAGCTGTGTTTGCCTCCCCATGTACTGGGCTGAGAATCTACATTCCGTCCCCACCACTGCGCCTTGTGTAATCGGAGCAGAACTCCGAATGGCATTTAGGGATAATGTGCAGGGCGAGGTTCTCCTTAAGAAAGTTTCCACCCTGTGCCCTCCGAACGTGGGCACGGTGTGGCATGCCATGGGCCTAATGCTTAGGGCTGATCCTGCGTTGAGCAGGGGGTTGGACTAGATGGCCTGTATGGCCCCTTCCAACTCTATGATTCTATGATTCTAATTCATTGCAAGTTTGCTAGGAATTAAATGTGTTTGTGCATGCATGGAAAGGACCTACTATTCCTTCCCAAACAGTTGGCCTTCTCTACCCAAAGGACCGAGAGAAGGCCCACGACCGATAACTCCCCCTTCTCCTTTTACACCCCCTCCTCCCCCTCCAAATCTCCCCAATTCCTGGTCTTGACCTTCCCCGCTGGAAAACTCTGGGCAGACCAGCAGGGTCTCTGCCAGCTGGGCAATGCCACCAGTGGGAATGATCAGGGGGCATCTATAATTCATGGCCAGAGTGAGTGCTCTGGGCAGGGAGGGGGGCTGGCCGGCCAGCGGTGCCCATTAGCTGATGACTTTGCTTAGAACAACCTGCTTGGCGAGGCAAAAAAAATGAATAAATCATTTGTGCTTTAACATTTGGGGGAAGCTCTCGGGCTTCCGTGGCTGCCTGCCTGCCCGGGGGAAGAGCCTGCAGACCGTCCGGATTATCTGGCCAGCACCTACCTATCGACTGAGTCCCCCCCCCCTAGCTTATCTGTCCACCCACATATCTGGTCTCTCTTATCTCTTCCTGTTTACCCACACACCTCTGACGCTAACTCAGGCTTTCTCAAGCAGGGTTTCCTGATTGGCCCTGGATGGGCTTCCTGAGTGGGTATTTACATATATTTGTTAGGTGATATGACCACAAATGGTCATGTCAACCCAACCACCCCTCCCCAAATGGCCCATGGTGGGCCTGGAGGGGGTGGGGAGGGGAGGGGCCCTGGGTGGGCGTGTCCACAGCTCTGCTTCCCAACTATTCTCTGCAGATTCCCGCCGCTTCTAGGGGTTCTCGAAGCCTGAATAATGTTTCAGAGATTTCCCAATAGTGAGAAAGTTGAGAAAGGCTGCTTTAACTTATCTAACTACCTTTCTTATCCATCTCCCTATTTTCCTACTTATCTGTCTACCTATCCTTTCTTCCTTATCTGTCTACTCACTTACCTGCCTGCCTACCTCTTATCTGTCCATCTACCTACCTACCTGCCTATCTACCCATCTCTTCTCATATCCGTCTGTCCATCTATCTACATACCAGGCTGTCCACAGTTTCAGTTTTATCCTTCTGTTTGTTTAGCCCCCTAACTACTTACCTGTCTACCTTTTCTAACTCATCCTTCTACCTTATGTCTCCTCTAGCTACCTATTTGGAGAGCCTCTTGTGGCGCAGAGTGTTAAGGCAGCCGTCTGAAAGCTCTGCCCATGAGGCTGGGAGTTCAATCCCAGCAGCCGGCTCAAGGTTGACTCAGCCTTCCATCCTTCCGAGGTCGGTAAAATGAGGACCCAGCTTGCTTGCTGGGGGGTAAACGGTAATGACTGGGGAAGGCACTGGCAAACCACCCCGTATTGAGTCTGCCATGAAAACGCTGGAGGGCGTCACCCCAAGGGTCAGACATGACCTGGTGCTTGCACAGGGGATACCTTTACCTTTACCTTTAGCTACCTATTTATATACCTGCCTACCTACTTACCCTGCTAGTCCAGTTCTCCTTCTTCTTCTTCTCCTTCTTCTTCTTATAAAATGTAGCCATTATTTGTGTTGCTTTACCAGTCACATTTGTGAAGGGCATTTTCTTCCTTTTCTCCTCCTATTGAAATAGCCTTCTGCCCAAAGGGATTGTGTTCATTTGGGGGAGAATCCTCACCTTTAGGGCTGGGCACCCAAAATGCACCTCCAGTGCCTAGGCCTACGATTGGGATATTTGGTTTGCAGGGCAGAGTTTTGCCCAGTCATGGAAGTGAGAAACTAAGAGCAATCCAGAAATCTCCCAAAGAGTATATTGCAAAAAAGAGAAGAGAAACCGACATTGACTCTAGTCAACCCTTTCATGGTATGTTTGCCACTTTTCTCTACCCGAAGGAGTCTCAAAGCGGCTTCCAGTCGCCTTCCCTTTCCTCTCCCCACAACAGACACCCTGTGAGGGAGGGGAGGCTGAGAGAGCCCTGATATTACTGAAGAAGAAGAAGAGTTGGTTCTTATATGCTGCTTTTCCCTACCCAAAGGAGGCTCAAAGCGGCTTACAGTCACCTTCCCTTCCTCTCCCCACAACAGACACCCTGTGAGGAGGGTGAGGCTGAGAGAGCCCTGAGATTACTGAAGAAGAAGAGTTGGTTCTTCTATGCTGCTTTTCCCTACCCAAAGGAGGCTCAAAGCGGCTTACAGTCACCTTCCCTTCCTCTCCCCACAACAGACACCCTGTGGGGTGGGTGAGGCTGAGAGAGCCCTGATATTCCTGGCTCAGTCAGAACAGATCTATCAGGGCTGTGGCGAGCCCAAGGTCACCCAGCTGGTTCCATGTGAAGGAGGAGCGGGGAATCAAACCCGGCTCACCAGATTAGAAGTCCGCACTCCTAACCACTACACCAAACTGAAGGGTAGAGAGGAGGGGTCGGAGGGTGGCTTCCAAGTGAAAAGAAAGACAGCCATCCCATTCAAAGATAACAGACACACTTTAAAGCAGGGGTAGTCAACCTGTGGTCCTCCAGATGTCCATGGACTACAATTCCCATGAGCCCCTGCCAGCGTTTGCTGGCAGGGGCTCATGGGAATTGTAGTCCATGGACATCTGGAGGACCACAGGTTAACTACCCCTGTTTTAGAGGGATGTAGTGCCCCCCTCCCCAGTGTTCAGGCATACTGTTACATCAACAGGTATCTCCGACATTTCAGCTGCTCCTATTCACCCAGGCAGCTGCCGCCTTTCTCTTTTGTACAGGATTGCTAGCATGGGACTGGGCGCAAGTCGGTCAGTGTTCTTCCCCCCACTCGCTCCTCCACGTGCAGCTGGCTGGGCGGCCTTGAACCAGTGCCAGTTCTCTCAGAACCATTCCTGCAGATCAGTTCTCTCAGAGCTCTCTCAGCCCCACCTAACTCACAGGGATCCTACCCCCCCCAAGCACAATTTGAGGCCAGGAGCCCCTTAAAGACCAACAAAATTGTCAGGGTGCGTTCTTTCAAGAGTCTGAGCTCCCTTTGTCGGAAACAGAAACTGGACTCTCTCAAAGGTTCGTAGCCGGAAAATTTTGCCGGTGTCTTAAGTTGCTCCAGGATTTGCACCTTGCTCTCATTCCGCAGGCCCTCAGAGCAATCTCCTTGGAAGACAAATCACTTTCAAATAAAACCAGGAAATGTAATTCCTCAGATCACAGAAGGCTCCAAGAACAAAATGACTGAGGAATCCTGGAGTCTAGATCAATAAACTCTACACAGTCCTGGATTTCTTTCCTAACTGGAATCTCCCAGGGGCATCCATCACACACCTTTCGTCTGTCCCAGTGTGCCCACAGCTGCAGTAGGTGGCATTAGGCCTTGTGTTTAATTTGAGCATTCCCTCCCAGCCTCAAACACTCTGCAAGCTTTCGAGTTATACAGGGGGGTTTCCCCAGGCCACGCGGAAAGGAAGTCTGCCTTCAGATACTGGGAGTAATAACTGGAAAGGACTCAGGCATGCTCTCCTGAGCACTCACGGTCCCTCCTTGAAATACCTAGGAGAAAAATCTCAAATGTGAGCTAAGAAGGTCCCTCCACTAAGCTCTGAAGGGCTCGGAAGTCTTTACAGGGGGGTTCCTCCTCAAAATACCAAGGAGGAGCATCTCAAGTGTGAGCTACGAAGAAGGTTGACTTCCATACATGGCTTTTCACTACCAAAAGCAGCTTACAATCCCTTCATCTCCACGAAACAGACACCCTGTGAGGTAGGTGGGGCTGAGAGAGCACCAAGAGAAGAGCTCGGCGAGAACAGCTTCTAACAGGACTGCGACTAGCCCAAGGTCACCCAGCGGGCTGCCTTTAGAGGGGCGGGGAATCAACCTCGGCTCACCAGATTGGAAGCTGCCGCTCCTAACTGCTCCAGATGTCCATGGACTACAATTCCCATGAGCCACTGCCAGCATTCGCTGGCAGGGGCTCATGGGAATTATAGTCCATGGACAACTGGAGGGCCACAGTTTGACTACCCCTGCGCTACACTGAGCTGTCTCTGGTCTCTACACAGCTTTGACAAGCACCGGCTCTTTTAACATTGCCCATGTCATGACCTAGTGCTGAGTTAAAGCCCTTTCAAATTTTCTGGGATGTCAAACATACGGCCCCGGGACCAGAACCGGCCCATCCAGGGCTCTTATCCGAAAACCGATCGGGATCTTTATTGTCAGAGGTCTGAGGTTGTGCATTACGGCCCTATGTGCTGTTCAAATGCTCATGCGCAATAGGCAGAGGGGGTGGGAGTGTGGGCATTGGGGAGATGCCAGGAGGAAATACTGCAGGAGTGTGAACATTTCAAGCATGTTTGTATTTTGACTAAGGGAGAATATCTTCGTCTGTGTGCTTTTGTATCCCCCATCCCTGACATCACATTTTACGACACACACGGCCCAGCCCAAAAGTGTCATCTCCCGCCCTCGTAGAAATGAGTTTGACATCTTATTATTATTGTTGTTAGATTTATTTTATTATTGTTGTTGTTGTTAGATTTATTATTTTAGTATCTCTTAATACTAAATCCCCAAACGTATTGCCCTAAAGCAAAGGGAGGCACAGAGGGTTTCTAAGCATGTGCAGAGTGCCTTCCCGTCATTTCCGAATATTTTTTATTTACTGACTTCACTGATGTACTACAAAATCAGAGTCCAGTAGCACCTTTAAGACCATCAAAGAATAAATCTTTGTTGGTCTTAAAGGTGCTGCTGGACTCTGATTTTCTTGTGCTACTTCAGACCAACACGGCTACCCACTTGAATCTTTCCTTGACGTACTATTAGTCTCCCTACGGGGGGGGGGACCAAAATGATTGGTATCCTTCTCTTCCTTTTATCCTCACCACACCCCTGCGAGGTAGGCTAGGCAGAAAGAGTAGGACTGGTCCCAGGCCCCTCAGCATGCCTCCACGGCAGAATGTAGATTTGAACTTGGGTTTTACTCATTCACGGATGCTTGAGGCTGATCCTGTATTGAGCAGGGCGTTGGACTAGGAGGCCTGTAAGGCCCCTTTCCACTCTAGGATTCTATGATTCTGATCATTCACACCATGATACAAAATGTCATTCAAGCCCTGATTCCCCACATTTATAGGTTTGGGTTACAACAACTTTGCAGGGTAGGACAGTTGTTTAAGAGCTGCTGAGGCTGTACGTCTGATGCCCCTTCAGCTCAGGACAAGCAGTCTGAGGGGGGGGGGAAACACCAGAATACCTTAGAGCAGGGGTAGTCAACCTGTGGTCCTCCAGATGTCCATGGACTACAATTCCCATGAGCCCCTGCCAGCATTTGCTGGCAGGGGCTCATGGGAATTGTAATCCATGGACATCTGGAGGACCACAGGTTGACTACCCCTGCCTTAGAGGGTCATTATGATGGTTTTGGAGACAATCACCTTCAAAAATGTGTTATGTAAAGGTAAGGGGGTGGGGCAGGGAGAAATCACAGGTGCCTGTGCCCCAGCCCCAAACTCTAGCTCTCCACCTTTTCACCTGAAGAACCAAGTTCTACTCTGGGGAAAGTTCTGCCACAAAAATCTGCAAGGCGCTACTAAGACGTGCTGGGAACTTCCAACCCCCTCGCCAGGAAATTCACAGGCTTGCTTCTCTGAAAGTGAGGTTGGGGGGGGGGGGGTGGAGAGATAGACTGTAGACCAGCCGGAGTCCCCAACACCTCTGACCCTTGCAAAAATTAAAATCAAGCAGGGAAAGAGGGGATTGGGGATAAAACGCACCTTTCGTGTTCGAGAACCGATGGCCTCTGGCTCCCTTCCCAAGCCTGGGATGTCTCCCCCCCCCACGCTGCCCGCGCCCCCCCTTCCTTGTGCCTGGATCCCAATCCTAACCCTGGCAGGGTTGCCACCGGCTCAAATGCACACCCCTTCCCCGGCCACCGCCGCTCATCTCCCCATCCGGCCCAGCCAGCCAGCCAGCCGCAGGCCCCTGGGTACCACTCTGCCTCCCTGCATCTCTGCCTGCATCCCTTCCACCGGTGATGGAGAGGGCCGCTCGGAACGTACCATCTCCGGGCCGGCAGGGAGGGGTGGCGCGGCCCTCAGCGGGGTCTAAATCGACCTCCCCGGGGGTCTCGGGCATCGGGGATCCGGGAGGGGGGGTGCAGGAGTGGGGGGGCGGGCCTTCTGCGTGACAGGTGGGGGGGAAAGGAGGCCGGGATCGAGGATTGGCTCGCCCCCTGCGTTGACATCTCCCCCCCTCCCGCCCTCGGTTCCCCTCCTCCTCCTCCCTCTGCTGAGATTTGCAGCCGGAGCAGGGCTGGGCGAATCTCTCCAAGCCTTGCAGGATGTAGGGGATGGGATGTTGGCCGCCGCATCCCCCGGGCTGTAAGACCGACCGGCTCCCCCCGCCCTCGCCCTCGCCCTCCCCCCTGCCCCTCCGCTCCCCTCCTTAAGGGGGGCATCGCCTCGGGCCAGCCGCTCGCCCCCTTCCCCCCCAGGATCCGGGCCAAGCCAGAGGGGAGAGAAGCCGGCCGCCTTGCCCCACGCTTTCTGCGCCTCTCTCCGCAGCGGATCTGCCCCCCAGCCCCCCACCCCCAACTTCTTCCCCTCGCCCACCTCCAGACCCCCACCAGACGCCCCCCCCCACCTCCCAGGTCGCTCGGATGGCCTGGTAAGTACCACCTTCTCGTTTTTTGGGGGAGGGGGGGCGTGGGGGTGAATAGCAGGCGAGCCCTCCCTCCCAAATTTTAATGGGGGGGAGGGAGGGTTGAAGAGTGACGCCCCTCTTTTCCTGGGGGAGGGGGAAGAAGACACACCGGGGAGCCTCCGTCATGTAATGCAGAGATGGGGGGGGTTGCGGCTGCGGGGGGGGGGGAGCAATGCGGCTGAGCTGGCTTGTGGACCGCGCGGAATGCAGAACGGGGCAAGGGGCTCGCTCGCTCGAATTGCACCCTGGAATATATTCCCCCCCTCACCGGGTGTGTGTGGGGGGGATTAGTTGGAGGTCTGGCGGATGCAGAATTCAAAGGGGGGGGTGGCCAAATGCAGAGGGAGGGGGCCAGGCTAGGGCCGGACCTCTCTGGAGACCCTCCTGCCCACTCCTCTGCTCCCCCAACCAACGCCTGCCTGCTGGCATCTCAAGGTGACAGCGAGGTATCCCTGGGTCGAGTGTGTGAGTGTGTGTGGGGATGTGCGCACACGCAGGGAGACGGGGGAGGAGGGAGGGAAACGCAGAAGGAGAGCCGGTGACGTACCTGGAAAGATCAGCCAAAGGGGGTGTGGGTGGGCCGGGTGGGGGGCGTCTTCCCAACCCCAACAGGGATCTCCCACCCACCCACACCCACTGCAGAGCCAGGCCGGCGTTCAACCGGGGCGGGGAGTTGGCTAGGCTTCGAGCGGCTGCGCGCCACCCCCTCCACCCCCCAAACCCGGCTCCGGCGGTGAAGCGAGCAAGGAGAACGTGGGAACGCAGCCACGCGTGTATGTTTAAAAGCGTGTCTCTTCTCTTGATGTTTTTTTTGGGGGGGTGGCTTAGGCCGCAATTAAGGCAGAAATGATGAGATAGATAGATACGAGGAAATAGGTCTTTAAAGGCAGGGGAGAGACGGAGCGGCAGTGAATTAGGACCGGGGAGGGTGTAAAGAGGGCGCAGTGGGTGCTCTCGGGTAATTGAAGGACGTGAGGACGGGCGCAGCAAAGCAAACCCGGGTACAGGCGAGGCGACCAGCTTAAGCCGACCAACGCGCGTCTGCGGGTGGGCAGGTAAGACCACAAAACCCTAGGGCCGCTTCTCCTGTCCGGATCAGGCCCCAAGGCCGGGCTAGCCGCGTGTTCTGCCCCTCTTCGCTTCCCTTCCGCGCACCGGGATAGACTGCCTCTCCCGCTGGAGGCTCCATTCGGGCTGGAGAGGCCCGTCCCCGTCCCTCTCCCCCCTCCGCTAATGGGCAGTCCGGGCCGGCGAAAGAACTGCGTTGCGGTAGTCCTTAGGCGACCCCCGGGTGCCAAGCGCCGCCCGGGCCGCCCGCCGAGCCCTGCGCACCCGCCCGCCGCCCGCCAAGGGCACCCGCGGGCGCCTCCTTCCGCGCCCGGCTTTGGCGCATTGCTCGGGATGGGGAAAGGAGGCGCGCTCCGGCGCTCGGGCTTTTTTCAAGGCGACTGCAGGGGAGGGGGTGGGATCCACGGGCCGCCGGAGGGAGGGGGCTCTGCCTGCGCCTCGCCCTCATTGGCCGAGCGGGCTTGAGTGGCAGCCGGCAGGGGGAGGTCTGTCCGAGGGAAGGGGGGGGATCTTTGGCCCACGTGGCAAAGGGGAGGGGGGGCAGCAGGTGGCAGAATCAGGAGAGGAAGGGCCGGATCCGGCCAGCAGCCCGGGCTCCCTTGGCTGGGGAAAGCCCCAAATCTCTCCCCCCGTCCCTCTGGAGTCCACTTATCCCCCACAGCTGGCTCTGGATCGGGCCCAGGGATCCGAGTCGCCAGGCTCAACGCTTTGCGGTGGCCAAGAGCACAGATGGTGTGGCCTGAAGCGTTGCCAACTCCTGGCTAGGAAAGACCTGGGCATTTGGGGTTGGAGCGTGGAGAAACTGGGGCTTTGGAGAGGGGAGGGAAACTCATGAGGGTCCACCCTTAAGAGCAGCCATTTTCCCCAAGGGGATCTGAAGATCAGTTTAGGGAGATGGCCTCGCCTGGAGGTTGGCACCCGGGGTGCCCAGGAGCCCGTCCTCCAAGGGAGCCATATTTTCGGGCGGGGGGGTTGACCTGGAGATCGGCTGGCCTGATTTTAGCTATGATAGAACTTCCATTGGCAGAGATCAGATATTGAGGGCAAACGGCGGCTGCCGTTTGCCCTGGCGGCTCATGGGAATTGCAGCCCACAGACATCTGGAGAGCCACAGTTTGGCCACCCTTGGACTAGATCAGGGGTAGTCAAACTGCGGCCCTCCAGATGTCCATGGACTACAATTCCCAGGAGCCCCTGCCAGCGAATGCTGGCAGGGGCTTCTGGGAATTGTAGACCATGGACATCTGGAGGGCCGCAGTTTGACTACCCCTGGACTAGATGGATGATGGCCCTTCTGGGCTTTTTAATGGTGCCCATTTTTTGGGGAGGCCACGGAGAGACTTGAGGTAGGCAGGGGAGAGAAGGAGGGAGGAGGGTGTTGAAGAGAAGGAGAGATGAAATGGGAGCGGGGTACGCTGCTGTCAAATTGCAGCGACCCCAGAAAGGGGCTTTCAAGCTTGCCTTCCTCTGCAGAGCCTGCCTTGGTGGTCTCCCTTCCAAGTACCAACTTTGCTTAGTTTCCAATTTCTGGTGACCCCAGCAAGGCGCTTTCGGGACAAGTGAGAAGCGGAGGTGGTTTGTCATCACCTGCCTCTGCAGAGTCTTCCTTGGTGGTCCCCCATCCCAGTACTATATTGCTTTGCTTCCAATTGATGACGAAAGAGGCAGAGGGGGTTGGCCCTTGCTGACCTCTGCAGAGCCTTCCTTGGTGGCCTCCCTTCCAAATGCCAGGTTTGCTTAGCTCCTGGGGTCCGATGAAATCAGGCGGCAAGACCACACCACCTTCACCTCCCAAAATTAGGATACTGGCAAAGAAAACCTGTAAGCTTGGCCTCGTGTAACCAAGGGGTCTTTGCACCCAAGTGTTCTCTTCAATGTGCACAAAATGTGCTATGGCGGAGGGAGGGTTGAGCAGTTTGGAGAGAGAACATTGGCGCAATTCAAAACTCCGAGACTTCTGCGTTGCTGGTGCCAAATTTTTTCAGGCTCTGAGCACTTTCTCCCACTCGCTGTGGGCTTCTAAATGCCAGGGAATGTGAGGGTAGTGACAAAGCATGTGTGCTCGCGCAAGGCAAATGCGCAGGGATGTTGGCGCATCACACGCGATGTGCGCAAATGAAAATCACCAACCCTAGTGCGGTCCTTGGTCCGGAGAGCCGAGACTGGCCAAATCTCTTTGGATCTCAGGTGCTAAAGTAGGTCAGCCTTGGTTGGTGCTTGGATGGGAGACCACCAAGGGACGCTATGAGAGGCAGGCCATGGTCAACCACCTCTGGACATCTCTTACCTTGATACCCTGTGGTTGGGGTGGCCAAACCGTGGTTCTCCAGATGTCCATGGACCTTCTGGAGTGGCCAAACCATGGCTTTCCAGATGTCCATGGACCTTCTGGGGTGGCCAGACTGTGGCTCTCCAGATGTCCGTGGATTTTCTGGGGTGCCAAACTGGGGTGCCAAACTGGCTGTCCAGATGTCCATGGACCTTCTGGGGTGGCCAAACCATGGTTCTCCAGATGTCCACTGAGCCAGGGTCTCAGGCCAAGGCCTTTCCCATCCCCTCCTGCCTGGTCCTTCTAACTGGTGATGCCGGGGATTGAACCTGGGACCTTCTGCCTGCCAAGCAGAGGCTCTGCCACTGAGCCAGGGTCTCAGGCCAAGGTCTTTCCCATCCCCTCCTGCCTGGTCCTTCTAACTGGAGATGCCGGGGATTGAACCTGGGACCTCCTGCCTGCCAAGCAGAGGCTCTGCCACTGAGCCAGGGTCTCCGGCCAAGGTCTTTCCCATCCCCTCCTGCCTGGTCCTTTTGACTGGAGATGCCGGGGATTGAACCTGGGACCTTCTGCAGGCCAAGCAGAGGCTCTGCCACTGAGCCCAGTTCTTTAGATCATCTCCAAGTTCCCCTGGAGAACATGGCAGCTTTGGAGGGAGGACGCTATAGCAATATCCTCCACTGAGGCTCCTCCCTGCCCCAAATCGTGCCCCCTCCCAGGTCCACCCACTATGGTCTCCAGGTATTTCCTAGCCCAGCATTGGCAACCCTTTCAATCTGCTTCCTTTCCCCTTCTCCCAGACCTGGAGCCGTTTTGAACGAGGCCTCCCGTATGATCTGCCAGGGCCCAAATCTCTTTCTGCTGTTGAATTCGGTGTTGGGATGCGTTCCTTACAAATCCAGGAGTCCAGGAGCACCACAAACACAATTTGTGGCAGGGAGGAGCTTGTGTGAGTCACGGCCCCTTTCTTCAGTGCCTCCTGAAAGCTCCTCTCCTGCCAAAAATTTCGCTCGTCTTTCAGGTGCTCTGGCTGCTTTCTCCTGCCATAGATAAACACGGCTACCCAACTCAACCTGTAGGGATCCCCGTTCCACAAGAAGCAGAAAGGAATCCCTACGAGGAAAGGCAGAAAAGTCTTGGACTTTTCAGCTTAGAGGGGTTTATAAAATGATGCAGGTGGTGGAGGGAGGAGGCAAAGGGAACACCTTCTCCCTCTCGCAAAGTACCAGGTCTCGAGAGCATCCATTGAACCTGACGGGCAGTAGGTTCAGAAAAGGAAATGCCAATTTACACAGAGAGCCATTAAAAGGCGGGATTCACGGCCAGAAGATGTAGCATTCAGAAGGGAATTAGATGATTCATGGACAGGTCTATCCAAAGCTACTGGCCAGGGTGTCTGAGGGGATCCCCTGCATTCAAAGGCAGAAATCCTCTTAATCCCAGAGCCAGGGGGCAAAATCAGGGGAAGGCCTCAGTCTCCATGCCCTGTTGTTGGACCTCCAGAGGAATTGGTTTGCCACTGTGTGAGACGGGAGGCTGGACTAGATGGACCCTCCCTGGTCTGATCCAGCTGGGCTCTCCTGATGTTTTTATGAGGAGAAGGCCTCGTCCTCTCTGCCCTGTTGCTGGCTCTCTAGAAGAATCGGTTGGCCCATGTGAGACGGGAGGGTGGACGAGATGCATCTCTGGTCTGATCCAGCAGGGCTCTTCTGATGTTCTCATGAAGGTCTCAGCCTCTCTGCCCTGTTGTGGGCCCTCCAGAGGAACTGGTTTGGCCTCTGTGTGAGACGGGATGCTAGACTAGATGGACCCCTAGTCTGATCCAGCAGGGCTCTTCTGATGTTCTTATCAGGGGAAGGCCTCAGCCTCTCTGCCCTGTTGTTGACCCTCCAGAGGAACTGGTTGGCTGCTGTGTGAGGCAAGATGCTGGACTAGATGGACCTCTGGTCTGATCCAACAGGGCTCTTTTGATGTTCTCATGAAGGCCTCAGCCTCTCTGCCCTGTTGTTGACCCTCCAGAGGAACTGGTTGGCCCCTGTGTGAGGCCGGCGGCTGGACAAATGGACCCTCACTGTTCTGATCTGTCAGGTGATGTTCTCTTGAGATTCCTTTGGTAGCAAATAGTAGGGTACAAAAAAACAGCTCTTCTTCTTCGTCATCTTTTTCATATCTCATGGAGACTCTTCCATCTCCCCTCCGGTTTCAAGGGAGGCGGAGCGGGGGGGGGGGGGCTTGATGCCTTCTAGGTAGCTCCTACTCTTGGTTCTCCGCTTAGCTTTCTCTTCGGTTCACTTCTAAGCCATCCACCTACACCCTTTTTCTTTTCCCCTTATGTAACCTTGCATGAAGTCAGCCGCTCAAAGTGTTGCCCACTCCTTTTCACTCGAGATCTCTCACCCCTTCTACTTTTCCTCTCCCCCCATCTCTAGGCCCCCGGCAGCCAGCACCCCCCCACCCACCCCCTCCCGGAGGTTGCTGATGGTGGGGCAGTGTGGATGGTTTAGGATACGGGTTGCGGTGGGTGCTGTGAAGCCGATTGTGTTGGTCTAAACCAGGGGTCGCCAAACTATGGCTCTCTGGAAGTCCGTGGACTACAATTCCCACGAGCCCCTGCTAGGAGCAGGGGCTCGTGGGAATTGTAGTCCACGGACCTCCGGAGACCCAGCATTCTAGCCCAACAAGATCTCAGCAAGAGGCAAGCAGAGATGTTTTGGTACTGCCTGACTCTATGTAGAGGTCCTAGATTTTCTTGCTGGCCTCCCACCCAAGTACTGACCCCTCCCAAGCTCTCCCAAGCTCCGACAATCTAGGGCTAGGCTGGAATATCCCATAAAAGCCCCACCCCATAACATAGGCCTCTGACCCCAAAGTGGACTCTGCCTGAATCCCACTTTTGCTCACTCCCAATCCAGTCCAGCCCTGCATGGCTGTCCCTTGGAATCTTTAGGGAGAAAGACACATGGGCCAGTTTGGCTTATTTTATTAAGGAAGAAGTGCTATGTTTTTGGTACCCTACTTTTCTCTACCTGAAGGAGTCCCGAAGCGGCTTACAACCGCCTTCCCTTCCTCTCCACACCACTGACATCCTGTGAGGTAGTTGGGGCTGAGAGAGCTCAAAGAGAACTGCTCTGCGAGAACAGATCTCAAAGAACTGTGACTGGCCCCAGGACCACTGGATGGCTGCATGTAGAGGAGGCGGATTGGGGAATCAAACCCGGCTCTCAAGAATAGAGGCTGCCACTCTTAAACACTAGACCACTGACTCTAGTCCAAGAGACCTGTGTCACACGATCCTTACTCCCCTGGAGACCGAAGCAGGCAGTTTGCAGCTGTCTGAAGGAGTCCTGCCTTGGAGGGAGGACCGCGCGGCCTTGGACCCCCCCCCACTGAGGGTCAGGGATGCCAGCCTCCAGGTGGGGCCTGGGGAGCCCCTGGAATTCCAGCTCCTCTCCAGACTGCAGAGCTCAGTTCCCCTGGAGGAAAGGGCTGCTTGGGAGGGGGGACTCTGTGGCCTTGGACCCCCCTGAGAGTCAGGGATGCCAGCCTCCAGGTGGGGCCTGGGGATCCCCTGGAATTCCAGCTCCTCTCCAGACTGCTCATGTATTATGTAGGCAGACAAGCCCCACTGCAAGGGGTAGAGCTGTAGCTGTAGCTCAGTGGCAGAGCCTCTGCTTGGCAGGCAGGAGGTTCCAGGTTCAATCACCGGCATCTCCAGTTAAAAGGACCAGGCAGGACGGGATGAGAAAGACCTTGGCCTGAGATCCTGGCTCAGTTGCAGAGCCTCTGTTTGGCACGTAGAAGGTCCCAGGTTCAATCCCCGGCATCTCCAGTTAAAAGGACTGGGTAGAAGGTGAAAAAGGAACAATATAGTTCCTTTTTAGGCAGGAGGAAAAGTGTGTATCTGTTGATGGCAGTGGGTTTTGATTAATCTCCCAAGCAGCCCTTTCCTCCAGGGGAACTGATCTCTGCAGTCTGGGGAGGAGCTGGAATTCCGGGGGATCCCCAGGCCCCACCTGAAGAAGAAGAAGAGTTGGTTCTTTTATGCCACTTTTCTCTACCTGATGGAGTCTCAAAGCGGCTTCCATTCGCCTTCCCTTTCCTCTCCCCACAACAGACACCCTGTGAGGTGGGTGAGGCTGAGAGAGCCCAGATATTCCTACTCGGTCAGAGCAGCTTTATCAGTGTCATGGCGAGCCCAAGGTCACCCAGCCGGCTGCATGTGGGGGAGCGGGGAATCGAATCCGGCTTGCCAGATTAGAAGTCCACACTGACCACTATGGCTTTCCCCCTCATGCATCAATTGCTGTTTCTTGTAAGAGGCTGCTCTCAAGACAAAAACAATATATTTAATTCTCTCAAGCTGTTGGACAGTGGCTGGTGGTTTTCCTTTTTTCTGAAAAGCGGGCCTGTGTCTTTGAGCAATTGTGCAAATGTTCATGGAGTGTGGCACGAGGGAAGAATGGACTGTCCCACATTCGTGTGTGTGTTGCTGGTATGAAGAAAAACCCAATCCCATCCCCCACAAGACTGTTGGTGTTGGGTGAAAATAAAGGTAAAGGTAAAGGTATCCCCTGTGCAAGCACCGAGTCATGTCTGACCCTGGGGTGACGCCCTCTAGCGTTTTCATGGCAGACTCAATACGGGGTGGTTTGCCATTCCCTTCCCCAGTCATTACCGTTTACCCCCCAGCAAGCTGGGTACTCATTTGACCGACCTCGGAAGGATGGAAGGCTGAGACAACCTTGAGCCGGCTGCTGGGATCGAACTCCCAGCCTCATGGGCAAAGCTTTCAGACAGCTGCTTTACCACTCTGCGCCACAAGAGGCTCTGGGTGAAAATACCAGAGCGATAATATCTAATCTGGGAATAAATGTTATATTACGTTATAACGCTCAACTGGGAAGCAGCTCCCTTGGCCTTTCGAGGGAACAATTGCAGGAGAAAATGTAAATACACAATAAAATCCCGTGGCATCTACAGTTAAAAGGACCAGGCAGTAGGGGATGGGAGAGACCTTGGCCTGAGACCCTGGATCAGTGGCAGAGCCTCTGCTTGGCAGGCAGAAGGTTCCAGGTTCAATCCCCGGCATCTCTAGTTAGAAGGACCAGGCAGGAGGGGATGGGAAAGACCTTGGCCTGAGACCCTGGCTCAGTGGCAGAGCCTCTGCTTGGCAGGCAGAAGGTCCCAGGTTCAATCCCCGGCATCTCCAGTTAAAAGGACCAGGGAGGAGGGGATAGGAAAGACCTTGGCCTGAAACCCTGGCTCAGTGGCAGAGCCTCTGCTTGGCAGGCAGAAGGTCCCAGGTTCAATCCCCGGCATTTCCAGCTAAAAGGACCAGGCAGGAGGGGATGGGAAAGACCTTGACCTGAGACCCTGGCTCAGGGGCAGAGCCTCTGCTTGGCAGGCAGAAGGTCCCAGGTTCAATCCACGGCATCTCCAGTTAAAAGGACCAGGCAGGAGGGGATGGGAAAGACCTTGACCTGAGACCCTGGCTCAGTGGCAGAGCCTCTGTTTGCCAGGCAGAAGGTCCCAGGTTCAATCCCAGCATCCTCTCCAGTCTAAAGGACCAGGCAGGAAATATTGCGAAACACCTCCACCTAAGGCCCTGAAGAGCTGCTGCCTATCTGAGCAAGAAATACCAACCATAATGGGCCAAGGCTCTAATTCAGAATCAGGCAGCTGCCATCTGTTCATGCGCAGTGCGCCGAATCCTGCTTGTTCATTTGCCTGCGCAAAACTCCGTTCCTCCGGCCGTACCTGCAGTGCTCTCGTGTTTTGCCCGTTGCAAAGCCTGTTTTCGGGCACCTTCCAACTTTTTCTAGAATGGATTGTGGTGGGTAAGGCTGCCTCCCAGGTGGGCAGATCACTGCAAGGAGAGAATGAGGCAGGTGTGGCGCTTTTGGGGCCAGGGCAGATTGGAGTCTTTGCCAGGGTGCTGTAGAGAGAGGAAACGTCCAGAGCCGTTCTTCTTGGACAGACCCACAGAGGCCTATCAAAAGAAGAGAACTCCGGGGAAAGTGCGCCAGAATTGCGCTGTGTGGGCAGGAGGGTGGCGGAGGAGTGGGCCCTGGGAGCGGAAACCCTCCGATGGGGTTTGTGCAGCTTTGGTGTGCCCTGCTGATGCGTAGGTGGTCAAACAGTAGGGGTAGAACGGAGCCAAAAAACGCATTTGAGGCTGAAAATGTCTTCGAAACGTTTCAAAAACTGCGTCAAAAGAACATCTCTTGATGATTTATCAAAAAAGGACATCAGAGTCTGCTTTGGAAACCATGAAATTGGGAGACTATGCTCCTAAGGCGGCCGTTCTCAATTTTTTCACCGTTGAGAAACCCCTAAAACCTTCTTCAGGCTTTCAGAAACCCCAGAAGGGGTGCAATCGTGCAGAATAGGGGGTGGGAAGCAGAGCTGTGGACACGCCCACCCGGGGCCCCTCCCCTTCCCACCCCCTCCAGGCCCCTCATTGGCCATTTTGGGAGGGGAGGGCGGGTCGACAGGACCATCTATGCTCACATCGCTTGATACACGTTTAACAAAGTATTAAAAATATATTAAAAATTCATTAACTCTCACCCGTTCCAGAAACCCTTCCAGGGCCATCAAGAAACCCCAGGGTTTCACAAAACCCTGGATGAGAAAAACTGACCTAAGGCAAGACAAGGAAATGTAGCTGTTGGAAAGGGGCCAGGTGTGGCCAAACGGTGGCTCTCCAGAGGCCCGTGGACTACAAGTCCCATGAGCCCCTGCCATCCGGCAGGGGCTCATGGGACTTGTAGTCCATGGGCCTCTGGAGAGCCAACGTTTGGCAATCCCTTCTCTATGGCATTTGACTCCATTTAAGTGCCACCTCTGCCCAAATCCCGCCCTCTTCAGGCTCCTCTATTATTCTATGATTCTATTCCTGCATAGTGCAGGGGGTTGGACTAGATGACCCAGGAGGGCCCTTCCAACTCTATGATTCTATGATCCCAACCCCAAACCCTCCATTTAGTTCCAGACCCGGAGTTGGCAACCTACAGACCAGAATGTTCTGGGATTCCCTGCGACATCTAGCCCCATTCGTTTCAAAGGCAGGGGAATCCGAAAGTTAACAAGGAAATAAAGAGCCACACCAGTCACTACGTACGGGGAAAAGAAGGCCAGGCCAGGCTGACGGTGCCAAATAGAGGACATTATTTTATTACTCTTTTATTTCAAGTAAACAAATCCCCAATGTGTTTGTGGCGCAGAGTGGTAAGGCAGCAGACATGCAGTCTGAAAGCTCTGCCCATGAGGCTGGGAGTTCAATCCCAGCAGCCGGCTCAAGGTTGACTCAGCCTTCCATCCTTCCGAGGTCGGTAAAATGAGTACCCAGCTTGCTGGGGGGTAAACGGTAATGACTGGGGAAGGCTGGAGAGCGTCACCCCAAGGGTCAGACATGACAGTACTTGCACAGGGGATACCTTTACCTTTACCTTTAGGCATCATTCAGGGAACCCGCAATGTGTAAGACAACCTCAGCGTCAATGAGTGTACAATAACGGCTAGAAATGCACAACGCATGTTACATTAAAAGTTTTAAATGCTGCCCTAGAATACACAGAACTGCTTGAGTTTCTTCTCTTGCGTGTCCGGAAGAAGTTCCTGACAGTGGTTTCTCAGTGGAACAGGTTTCCTCGGAAGGAAGTGGGTTCTCCATCTTTGGAGATTTTTAAACAGAGGCGTTTGCTGGCTGGGCCTCATGGGAAATGTAGTCCATGGACATCTGGAGGGCCGCAGTTTGACTACCCCTGGTTTATACCATGCCACCATGCGTTCCTGGCTGTATCATGCTCCCCGAATGTGCACCTTATTCTGCTTCTTTTTGGGGTGGGCTGTGAGAACCTGAATGTTCATGCCCATGAAATAATGCTGTGTCCCCTTCAGAATGTAAAGGGGGCCCGCAGGGGAGGCCCGAGTTCAAATGCCCCCCGCCTCTTTAACACCTTGAAGTTAATGGTGGGCTGGTGACAAATTCGTGGCAGCCAGTTTGGTACCATGGTTGAGAGTGGCGACCTCTAATCTGGAGAGCTGGGCTTGATTCCCCCCTCCTCCACCTTGGGACAGCCCCAGTTCTCTCAGAGCTCTCTCAGCCTTGTCTACCTCACAGGGTGCCTGTTGTGTGGAGAGGAAGGGAAGACTTATTTAGGTTCTTGAAAAGCCAAATCTCAAAACCACCACCTCTTCTTCTTCTTCTTCTTCTTCTTTTTCTTCTTCCTCTTCTTCTTCTTCTTCTTCTGATGGTTTGAAAAGTTCATTGGCTGCCAACGGCTGCCAACTTCCTTTGGGTTGTGTATTTATTTGCCTGCTTAATGGCTTCTTTAGAACATTGGCAGCGTATTCCTAAGTAGAGTTACAGCCGCTCTATCCGCCTGGAGCCAATGAGCTCGGCAGGGTGGAACTAGAGTTACCAACCTCCAGGCGGGACCTGGAGATCCCTCGGCATTCCAGCTCATCTCCAGATTACAGAGATCAGTTTATTATCACATTTATTATCATATTTATTAACCATGATCATATTTATTATATTTATTAAGTGAGCCAGCGTTGTGTAGTGCTTAGGAGCACGGACTTCTAATCTGGCGAGCCGGGTTTGATTCCCCACTTCTCCTCCACATGCAACCAGCTGGGTGACCTTTGGCTCAACACAGCACTGAGAAAGCTGTTCTGACTGAGCAGGAATATCAGGGCTCTCTCAGCCTCCCCTCCCTCGCAGGGTGTCTGTTGTGGGGAGAGGAAAGGGAAGGCGATTGTAAGCCTCTTTGAGACTCCTTCGGGTAGAGAAAAGCGGCATATAAGAACCAACTCTTTTCTTCTTCAGTAATCTCAGGGCTCTCTCAGCCTCACCCACCTCACAGGGTGTCTGTTGTGGGGAGAGGAAAGGGAAGGCGATTGGAAGCCGCTTTGAGCCTCCTTCGGGTAGAGAAAAGCGGCATATAAGAACCAACTCTTCTTCTTCTTCAATAATCTCAGGGCTCTCTCAGTCTCCCCTCCCTCACAGGGTGTCTGTTGTGGGGAGAGGAAAGGGAAGGCGAATGTAAGCAACTTTGAGACTCCTTTGAACAGTGAAAAGCGGGTTTTAAAGATCAACTTCTTCCTCTTCCTCTTCCTCTTCCTCTTTCCCTTCCTCCTCCTCCTCCTCCTCCTCTTCTTCTTCTTCTTCTTCTTCCTCTTCCTTTTCCTCTTCCTCTTCTTCTTCTTCTTCTTCTTCTTCTTTGGACTATACCTCCAGACCTGTAGAAATTTCCCAACCTGGCTGTGTGGGAAAGGAGAGAGGATTTCTAAATTCTGAACATTCTCTCTTAACTCCGCTATGGAATTCAAGGTCACCCAAGGACATCAGTAGGCATTAGGTTGCCAATCCCCAGGCGGAGACTGGAGATACGCCAGTTCAGCCACTCCTCTCCAGACTACAGAGAGAAAATGGAGAAACATGGCATTCATTCTGCCTCACCTCCCTGCATGGCTCCTCCCCTTCCCCAGACTTCATCTTCTGCCCCAAACCTCCAGGAATTTCCTAACCTGGAGTTGGGAACCCTCTTCAGACAGGGAAAAAAGGAAGTTCTTCCGGCAGACAAAAACGGTGATATAGAAGTCGACATCCAACAATATTGTGAGCAATGCAGGATTTTGTGAAGCCCTGGAAGTTCCTAGATTGCCCTGGAAGTTCATTACTTCTTAATATATTTTAAAAATATGTTGAACATTCCCTTCACCCCTCAGTGGCCAGTGATGGGCCTGGAGGGGGGGGAAGGGGGGAGGTCCCGGGTGGGCGTGTCCACAGCTCTGCTTCCCAACCCTATTCTGCCCCATCACGCCACTTCTGGGGTTTCTCGAAACCTGAAGAATGTTTCAGGGGTTTCTCAATGGTGAAAGAGTTGGACGTGTGGCCTTCAAAGATCCATTCCTCCTTCTTTAGAGGTGACACAGGCTGGGGACAAACAGGGGGGCAGCAGCTACCGTCCTGCCCTACCCGAAATCTTCTAGAGCTGGGGTAGTCCACCTGTGGTCCTCCAGATGTTCATGGACTACCATTCCCATGAGCCCCTGCCAGCGAACGCTGGCAGGGGCTCATGGGAATGGTAGTCCATGAACATCTGGAGGACCACAGGTGGACTTACCCCTATTCTACAGGAGCCCACCTGGCAGTTCTTCATTCTTTGCCGGTCCCGTCCCGTCCCAGCCTTCGCCCAGCTCCCAGCGCCTTCCGGCCGACTCCCTGAAATCTCCTTTGCTGCGATGGGGCCGTGCCAAGCCGGGGAACGCGGCAACGCTGCAAACAGGCGGCTCCATCACCCATCGCTTGGCAACGGAGGGTAAAAATAGCACCGGCTTCGGAGGAATCTGGCTCCGCTGACACCACCGGCTCCGGGGGCCGGGCTGGACCCAGGGCTTGGAGACGGAGCAGGAGGCCGAGGGAGGCTCCCCGGGACGGGCAGTTCAGGGGCACGGGCGGTGATGGAGCAATGCCCCAACTTTTCGGGCTTCTGTCACCTGCCTCCCCCCCTCCGGATCTCATTTCGTAAACTTCTGCCCCTTTCGGGTTCCCTTGCCACCCGGCCAGGCATTCACCCTCCCTGGCACACGGGAGCATCTCTGCATGGGAGAACATGGGGGAGTGGACGCCAACCTCCGGGCGGGACCTGGAGATCCCCCAGACTCACAGCTCTTCTCCAGACTGCAGAGATCAGTTCCCCTGGAGGAAAGGGCTGCTTGGGAGGGGGGACTCTGTGGCCGTGGACCCCACTGAGGGTCAGGGATGCCAGCCTCCAGGTGGGGCCTGGGGATCCCCTGGAATTCCAGCTCCTCTCCAGACTGCAGAGATCAGTTCCCCTGGAGGAAAGGGCTGCTTGGGAGGGGGGACTCTGTGGCCTTGGACCCCACTGAGGGTCAGGGATGCCAGCCTCCAGGTGGGGCCTGGGGATCCCCTGGAATTCCAGCTCCTCTCCAGACTGCAGAGATGAGTTCCCCTGGAGGAAAGGGCTGCTTGGGAGGGGGGACTCTGTGGCCTTGGACCCCACTGAGGGTCAGGGATGCCAGCCTCCAGGTGGGGCCTGGGGATCCCCTGGAATTCCAGCTCCTCTCCAGACTGCAGAGATCAGTTCCCCTGGAGGAAAGGGCTGCTTGGGAGGGGGGACTCTGTGGCCTTGGACCCCACTGAGGGTCAGGGATGCCAGCCTCCAGGTGGGGCCTGGGGATCCCACAGAATTCCAGCTCCTCTCCAGACTGCAGCTCCCCCCCCCCCTCAAGTTTCCAGGTATTTCCAAACCTGGCGTTGGCAACCCCTTTGCCTTGGGCTCCAAATGTTTGCTCGGCAACGCATGGGGTGAAGCATCTGCCGAAATGGCCCAAGCCCCAAGGAGGGGGGGAATGTTTGACATTGATTTCCAGCGGTTGCAGGTGAGGCCTCTGCCCTTTGCCCCCAGACTCGTGAAACGAGAATCAATTAGGCCCAGGAGGAAACGTCACGGAAAAGAAATGATGTCTTGTGGCAGAAATTATCCGAAAGAGGTCAAAGAGGCCGCAGAAGTCGGCTTTCCCGAGCACGGAATCATCACGGATGGACTTTAAATTTTATTTCAGAGAGAGTCCCTGAGGGCTGCAGAGCTGGGCTGCCCCCCCCAACCCCCCAGAACTGGGCTGGGATTTCTTCTTGTCTCCCAGTGGCAAGGAGTGCGTGGATAAGCTCTTTGTTTCCTCAGAGGAGATCGGATGGGGTTGTGCAGAAAAACCCTGTGAGGTGGGCTAGGCCGAGTCCGTGTGGCTGAGTGGAGACTCGAACCTGGCTCTCCCAGGATCTAGCCTAACACTCTCATCTCCACTTCACACTTGAGGCTTAGTAGCCAGAGGAGATGAGATTGGGCCAATTGAGGTGAAAGGATGTGGCTCAAGGGAAGAGCCTTTGCTTGGCAGGCAGAAGGTCCCAGGTTCAATCCCCGGCATCTCCAGTTAGAAGGACCAGGCAGGAGGGGATGGGAAAGACCTTGGCCTGAGACCCTGGCTCAGTGGCAGAGCCTCTGATTGGCAGGCAGGAGGTCCCAGGTTCAATCCCCGGCATCTCCAGTTAAAAGGACCAGGCAGGAGGGGATGGGAAAGACCTTGGCCTGAGACCCTGGCTCAGTGGCAGAGCCTCTGCTTGGCAGACAGGAGGTCCCAGGTTCAATCCCCGGCATCTCCAGTTAGAAGGACCAGGCAGGAGGAGATGGGAAAGACCTTGGCCTGAGACCCTGGCTCAGTGGCAGAGCCTCTGCTTGGCAGACAGGAGGTCCCAGGTTCAATCCCCGGCATCTCCAGTTAGAAGGACCAGGCAGGAGGGGATGGGAAAGACCTTGGCCTGAGACCCTGGCTCAGTGGCAGAGCCTCTGCTTGGCTGGCAGGTCACAGGTCCTCATGTTGTGGTGACCCCAACCTTAAAATTATGCAAGCGTTCTTTCACAGAAATTAATTTCACAGAAATTAAACTGACCAATGGCATGAAGATCCATGGTTCACGATTGTATACAAATTGTTTTTCCCCCCCGGGGTTTCTCAGTTCAGCTCTGCCTCTTATCCCACCATGCCGATCTCGCTCTTTTCCGCTGCTCCAGACAGACGATCGCTCTCTCTCGATCCACCCCGCAAGGCTGTTGTGTGCATGGCGCCTCCCCAGCCAAGCTGCTTGCCCTGCCCTGCCCCCTGTGAAAAGGCTTTCCTGGAGATCTCCAGGCCCTCTTCCCTGGAGGCTGGCAGCCCTTCACAGGAGCCTGGCCTGATTCAGAATGCCGGAGTCTGCTCCCCACCTCCCGATGCCGTCCCTTGGCCAGCTCTGCCCTCAGGGACCCTCTCCCAGGCACCAGAGCCCATGCATTAGCCTCCTCTGGCCCTCCACCAAACCTCTAACAAGCGGCTAATGGGCCCATTAAGGGGGGGGGGACTGGCGAGTGGCTCTGCCCTTCCCAGCACCTCCTGGAAGGGCTCAAAGCCTGAGTCACGACCTAAGCGGGGAAGAAGACCTAGTGCTGTTGCCTGCAGCCCCCGGCCCCTCTGCCCCTTCCCGGTGTCCTAGACAGAAGGCCAGACGCCTGCAGGGGTCCGGAGACCCAGCAGGAGCCTTCTCCGGCCGAAAGCCGGTCATCGAGTAGGGAGGAGCAGCCTAGTGTGGGGTGGAAGGCTCAGCAAGACAGCAGGGGGAGGCAGGGTTGCCAACCGGCTCTGGGAACGACGTTGGACCCCTTTCAGAGTGCCAAGACCCCCCAAAATTCCCTGCAGCGTGTGGCAAAATGGCTTCTGTCCTGTTGCCTCTCCCCGCCGTATGTTTCGGATTTGATGCTGAGCTGCAGTGCAGCAGAGAGTTGTCTGGTGTTCCGCCAACTTATGCGGGAGGGTCCCCAGCACGGTGCCCGGGAGCGGAACACCAGACAACTCTGGACTGGATGGTTTTTTCCAGGCCAGTGGGCACCCCCAGCACTGTGGGAGATTGGTTCGCTGGGCAGGTTTTTTCCAAACGCTGCTTTGGCAGTAGTTTGCCAGTACCTGCCTGCGCCAGCAGGGTTGCCAGCTCTACGTTGGGAAAGACCTGGAGGTTTGGGAGGCGGAGTCTGAGGAGGGCAGAATTTGGGAAGGAGAGGACGTCAGTTTAGTACAGCACGGGTAGTCAACCTGTGGCCCTCCAGATGTTCATGGACTACAAGTCCCATGAGCCCCTGTCAGCATTTGCTGGCAGGGGCTCGTGGGACTTGTAGTCCATGAACGTCTGGAGGGCCACAGGTTGACTCCCCCTGGAGTACAGCACCAGAATCTGCCTGCCAAGGAGTTTGTTTTCTGATATGTGTCACTTAGGGTTCAGTTATCACCCCAGCAGCGATCTCCAGCCACTGCCTGGAGCTTGGCAACGCTACTGGCATGGCAAACTATCGCCCGCTCCTCCAACCCTGCCCGTTTCCTCAAAGGGGAACTGACCTCTGTAGTCTGTAAACTGTAATCCCAGGTGTGTGCGTCCAGGCCCCTCCTGGAGGTTGGTAACCCGACAAGCCAAAGCGTTCTTGCTCGTTTGTTTGTTTGTTGCAAGTTTAGGCCAACGTCCAGGAAAGCCGGGTCAGGGTGGTGTACGGAATTATATAAAAGACAAAGTTAAAACAGATAAAATGGAGTTTTTAAAATGTAAGCGGAAGAAATCACGGGGGTTTAAAAATCACGGCCGGTTCTTCTCCGTTGGACCCGTAATCCCACTCAGAGGTGTGGTCGTCTTTTCTGGGTTTTATTGATGATATCGACGTCTTTCTTCATTCATTTTCTTTATTCTGCTGGTTTTAATGACCTTTTACGGGGTTTAGTGGGTCTGCCCCCCCCCCCAGTATCTTTATTTTTTGATTTTATCACCAGCTTCTCCCAGTGTTCTCGCTTTGAACGGTGGGGTGAGGGCATGACTATAAGCAGCCTGGGGCCTACCTATCTGAGGGACCGCTGATCTCCTTCCACCTTCCACAGGGCTCTTCACTCTGAATCTGCTGTTTGTCCCAGTTCCCCAGGATGTCCACCCGGCCTCAACCAGGACCAGGGCCTTTTCGGTGGAATGAGCTCCTTGGTGGAATGAGCTCCCAGCAGAGCTAAGGGCCCTTTCGGAACTCTCTGGGTTCCGCAGGGCCTGGAAAACGGAGCTCTTCCACCAGGTATTTGGTTGAGGCCGGGGCGGAGACCGGAGATACCAATCTGGGGATCTCTCCCTGCCTTTTTAAGATTGAGGCTGCCCTAGGGTCATCTAGGTAAGAACCAAAGACTGGAAACCGCAGGGCTGTGAGTCCAGGGGGGAGTTAGGAGATGGATTCTGACGCCATCCATTGTGGAAAAGGTTTTTTTATGTGGTTGTATATTCTGTCATTTTTATTCGTTTTATAGCCTCGTAAACCGCCACGAGACAGCTGGTGTGAAAAATGAATGAATGAATGAATGAATGAATGAATGAATGAATGAATGAATGAATGAATGAATGAATGAATGAATGAATGAAGGATGGAAGGGTGGATGGAAGGGTGGATGGAAGGGTGGATGGATGGAAGGAAGGAAGGAAGGAAGGAAGGAAGGAAGGAAGGAAGGAAGGAAGGATGGATGGATGGATGGATGGATGGATGGATGGATGGATGGAAGGGTGGAAGGAAGGAAGGATGGATGGAAGGATGGATGGAAGGATGGGTGGATGGATGGGTGGATGGATGGATGGATGGATGGATGGAAGGGTGGAAGGAAGGAAGGATGGATGGAAGGATGGATGGAAGGATGGGTGGATGGATGGATGGGTGGATGCATGGATGGATGAATGAATGAATGAATGGATGGATGGATGGATGGATGGATGGATGGATGGATGGATGGATGGAAGGGTGGAAGGAAGGAAGGAAGGATGGATGGAAGGATGGATGAAAGGATGAGTGGATGGATTAATGGATGGATGGATGGATGGATGGATGGATGGATGGATGGATGGATGGATGGATGGATGGATGAATGAATGAATGAATGAATGAATGGATGGATGGATGGATGGATGGATGGATGGATGGATGGATGGATGGATGGATGGATGGATGGATGGATGGATGGAAGAGTGGAAGGAAGGAAGGATGGATGGAAGGATGGATGGAAGGATGGGTGGGTGGATGGGTGGATGGATGAATGAATGGATGGATGGATGGATGGATGGATGGGCGGATGGATGGAAGGATGGGTGGATGGATGGGTGGATGGATGGATGGATGGATGGATGGATGGATGGATGGATGGAAGAATGGATGGATGGATGAATGAATGAATGAATGAATGAATGAATGGATGGATGGATGGAAGTGGATGGATGGATGGATGGATGAATGAATGAATGAAATGGCAAAGGCTGAAATCCAGCGGGGTGGTGGGTAGGATCCCGCAAGCAGTGAAGAGCTAGGGGAAAGCCAGGGCAGAAGTTCAGGATGGGGCCTGCTTGGCCATTAGGCACCAAAGTTGCCAGCTCTGCGGAATTCCTGAAGATTTGGAGGGGGCAGGATCTGGGGGTGAGGAGGGTCCTTCACAAGCTGCAATGCTGTTGAGGCCACCCTGCAAAGCTGGCCTTCAGTGGGAGATCGGTCATAATTTTGGGAGTCCACCAGACTCCTCCTGGAAGCTGAAAAGCCGGAGCAGCTGGCAGAACAGCTACCTGTGGGTCCAAAAGATGAAGCGACTTTTACTGATTATAGATCGTGCACAAGGTGGAGGGCTGGAGGGGAAGGGGTGGCACTGTCAGCTCTCTGACTGCTCTGCCCACCTGGGGGTTGGCCAGCTTGAAACACCGGGTGACATTGTGGGTGGAGCCTGAGGAGGGAGTGGTTTGTGGGGAGGGACCTCAATGGAGTATAAGGCCATAGTCCACCTTCCAGAGGGGCCGTTTCCTCCAGGGGAACTGATCTCTGTCGCCTGGAGATCAAGGGTAATCCTAACTGCATATTAAACTGCATATTAATAGCGATTACAATTTGCAATCCTTCTGCTACTTTGAACTTGTGCGGAATGGGCCTAGGTGTTCTCCAGCTACCACCTGGAGACTGGGAACCCTGGTCTGCTCACCTATGACCTCCAGGCAGTGGCCCTGACCATAGCACGTGGTTTGCAGTCAGCCCATTCCTGACCTCCCTCTGTTGGGGGTGGGTGGGATTTGGGGCAGAGAGGGACCTCAGCAGAGAACAGTGACGCGTCCAAGGTCACCCAGCTGGCTGCATGTGGAGGAGGAGTGTGGACCGGAACCTGGCTCTCCAGGCTAGAGGCCGCCACTGTGAACCCCCAGAGATCTCCTCCTCTTAGAGCTGACTTTTGGACTACAGAAATCAGTTCCCCTGGAGAAAACAGCTGCTTTAATGGGTGGAGTCCTTGGCATTGCACCCTATGAGACCCCTCCCCTCCCCGAGCCCCACTCTCCCCCGTCTTCACCCTAAAATCCCCAAGTACTTTCCCCACCCCCAAGAGCTGGCAACTCTAGCAGGGTCCTCAATTTTCACCGGCTGCTCCCCTCCAGAGAGCGGAAGCTCTCTTGCCTTCTCCCTCTCCCTCTCCCCAGTGGGCTCCGGTCTATGCGTCTGCCGACTCACTCCCAGGGCTGCAGAAAGAGCAGACGGCTACAGGTTCTTGCAGCAGATCCCTGGAGCGACTGAGATTCTCTGGCGACCCTGCGAAAACCTTTGGGGAACCTCTACAGAAAGGTGTGCGTCTGCCGGGAGCACATGGGAGCAGAAACCGAGCGTCATCTGGTTAGGTGACACGGGCCTCCAGAGAACCTGGACATTTTACACCCGCTTGGAACACGGGTGACAGTTCCTTGTGTGAGCACGGACATTGTGTAGCAAGGATCCGTGGCCTGTTTGATAAACATACACCGTCCCATGGAATATATGAGACTAGGGGCCAAGCCTGTCGCATTCAGGACTACAACAGGCGCTAGATTAAGGGGGTGGAGTGGAAGAACTCTGTGGATGGCCTCTCCCTCCCCGCAGGCCCTGCAAAGGTTTCAGGCAGCTTTTAGGGAACTCACCGGCAGGGGCAGCTCTCATGCAGAAAGGGATCTGCAGCCTCCGAGCCTCAGAGGGAAGTGGAAGGAGGAGGGGGTGGTCAGGGGTGCGGGATGGAAGGCGATTGGCTGGCTGCTGGACAGACAGGCAAGCCGGTTGGGGGAGGAGGCACTCAGGGGCGGGATAGCCGCCGTGAGTGGATGTTTAGTGCTGAGTGGCATTTAAGCCATGAGACCAGCTCCTCCTCCTAGGCCTTACTAGAAATATATTATGTGGAACAGAGAGCAATACCTGGTTAGGATGAGTGTATCATATTTTCTGAATGTGCATCTTTTGGGGGGGGGGGACGTTGGCATTTTTTTGGGGGGGACGTTGGGTAACCATGTTGGCCTTTAAGAGGAACAATGTTTAATTCTGGGCATAGGCTCTCAATGCGTGCCCACTTTGCCAGATACCTGTGCGTGCACACAAAAGCTTGCCCTGAGAATGAAACTGGTTTGGTCTTAAAGGTGCCCCCGGAGTCGTCTGTAATTCTGGGGAAGGCTCCCGAGGGTCTTATGTCAGTCGTTTGACCCGTCTGTCAACTTTGCTAGCGGAATTATTATAGCTGACGAGTAGCTTTTTGCCGGATAGTCCTGATATGTTTTGAACGTCCATCTAAATAGGCATTTATCTCGATATTGTTTCATTGGGTGTCGCTTGACCCTTGGGAGTCATTTTGGCAGATTTCGGGTCGAGGCGGTTTCCCTTTGCTCTGATAGGTTTGCCGACCGCCCAGAGCTACAAGGGCAGCCCCCGATATTGCAGTCCCGATATAAACGTCTGAGATCAGCTCCCTTGGAGGAAATGTCTGTTTTGCAGGGGTGGCCAAACTGTGGCTTTCCAGATGTCCATGGACTACAATTCCCATGAGCCCCTTGGGCCCACCGCAGCACTGATAAAGCTGTTCTGACCAAGAAGTAATCTCAGGGCTCTCTCAGCATCACCTCCCTCACAGGGTGTCTGTTGTGGGGAGAGGAAAGGGAAGGTGAACGTAAGCCACTTTGAGACTCCTTCGGGTAGAGAAAAGTGGCATATAAGAACCAACTCTTCTTCTTCTTCAGTAATCTCAGCCTCCCCTCCCTCACAGGGTGTCTGTTGTGGGGAGAGGAAAGGGAAGGCGAAAATACGCCGCTTTGAGACTCCTTCGGATAGAGAAAAGCAGCATCTAAGAACCAACTCTTCTTCTTCTTCTTCTTCTTCTTCTTCTTCTTCTTCTTCTTCTTCTTCTTCTTCTTCTTCTCTGAACACGTTTCAACTTGTCAAATCCTTCGTGAACTGCAGTGCCCAGAGTTGGACACAATATGGTCTAACCAGCATAGAATAGTGTGGAATTATAACTTTACGTGCTCTGGTTTCTATGCTCTTTGTAATGCAGCCTAATATCACATTGGCCTTCTTCGGTTCTTAGCTCGGCTAGGGTCGGGAATTTCCTGGAGATCTCTGGTTGGAACCTCTAGAGCAGGGGTAGTCAAACTGCGGCCCTCCAGATGTCCGTGGACTACAATTCCCAGGAGCCCCCTGCCAGCGAATGCTGGCAGGGGCTTCTGGGAATTGTAGTCCATGGACATCTGGAGGGCTGCAGTTTGACTACCCCTGCTCTAGAGGGTGTGGCTTGCAGAACAGGGAGACAATGCCGTAGACTCCTCCCTCCTGAGCAGCCATTTTCTCCCAGGGGAACTAATCTTCATCACCCGGAGATCATTGATCATTGTAGGATCGAAAACCAAGAGACTGAAGGGACACGAAAACAGAAAAAATAAATTAAATACAGCATTTATTAAGCAGAGATCAAGGCAATAAAACTATTAAACCAACATAGAAAGGGAGCACTTCTTTTCTCTCTCGGTCACGCAGACCTCTCAGCCAAACAGGTAAACCATAAGAACCAAAAACTTGGACCTAGCCCATTTTGATCTATAAGATGTTCCTCAGAGGTCAATGCAATCACGCAAATACAATATAGGTATAAGAATTCTTTTTTTTTCTACCAGGAAGTAAAAAATCCTGGGGGGTGACAAAAATATTATGAAATCAGTACAGTAATTTGCCCACAACTGTATCGAAAATGCAGCCCTCAACCTCTTGGGTTCCCACCTGTTTTTCAGGTCTCCCCTTCTTTTCCCCTTCTTTTCTGTTGTTTGAGCGTCCAGGATCTCCAGGATCTCCAGGCCTGGAGGTTAGCAAATCAGCTCTGGCCCTTTAACAGGAGTTAAACAGGATATCATGTCCTGGGGGGGGGGGGGGCAAAATCTTTGCTGTTCAAATCTTCAGCTGCTCAAGATGATTTTCTCCAGGCCTGTTGGCAACCATAGATCTTGGGGCTCCGTGCCAGGGTGGTCCGGTGTGAGCCCAGCCTCATGGCAGTCCAATAACAGTCCCACCGGGCTTATGCAGAGGCATTTAATTGAGAAAAAAGCAGCAAACTTCAGGAGAGCTTCTCCCGCCGGGGGTTTCGACCCTGGGGAGCCCTCCAGCCACAAGTTCTGCATAATTATTTCCACCAGCTTCAGAGGAGGCGGCCGAGGAAAGGGAACTGCTCCAGGCAAATGGGCGGAAATCCCCGCTGGCTGAAGTTCATTAGGCCAAGACTCCCTGGGACCACGGGCCGTGTGGAACAGGAGGCCACAGCGGGGCAGGGAAGGGGGGGCGCCTTGGCCGCTGCCTGCGTCTTGCTGAGCTAGTGATCCCAGATACACCTTGGCCTGCAGGAGGGTCATTCTCTGCCCCCGCCAGCCACATGGGGGTGCCAGATCCACACTGGGAAATTTGTGTGGAGATTTGGGAATGGAACTGGGGAGGACAAGGAACTCAGAGGGGTCCAAGGCCCCAGAGTCTCCCCTCCCAAGCAGCCCTTTCCTCCAGGGGAACTGATCCCTGCCGTCTGGAAAGGAGCTGGAATTCCAGGGGGTCCCAAGGCCCCACCTGGAGGCTGGCATCCCTGACCCTCAGTGGGGTCCAAGGCCACAGAGTCTCCCATCCCAAGCAGCCCTTTCCTCCAGGGGAACTGATCCCTGCCGTCTGGAGAGGAGCTGGAATTCCAGGGGGTCCCCAGGCCCCACCTGGAGGCTGGCATCCCTGACCCTCAGTGGGGTCCAAGGCCACAGAGTCTCCCCTCCCAAGCAGCCCTTTCCTCCAGGGGAACTGATCCCTGCCGTCTGGAGAGGAGCTGGAATTCCAGGGGGTCCCCAAGCCCCACCTCGAGGCTGGCATCCCTGACCCTCAGGGTGGTCCAGGGCCACAGAGTCCCCCCTCCCAAGCAGCCGTTTTCTCCAAGGGAACTGATCTCTGCAGTCTGGAGAGGAGCTGGAATTCCAGGGGGTCCCCAGGCCCCACCTGGAGGCTGGCATCCCTGACCCTCAGTGGGGTCCAAGGCCACAGAGTCCCCCCTCCCAAGCAGCCCTTTCCTCCAGGGGAACTGATCTCTGCAGTATGGAGTTGAGCTGGAATTCCAGGGCTGGATCCCCAGGCCCCACCTGGAGGCTGGCATCCCTGACCCTCAGTGGGGTCCAAGGCCACCGAGTCCCCCCTCCCAAGCAGCCCTTTCCTCCAGGGGAACTGATCTCTGCAGCCTGGAGAGGAGCTGGAATTCCAGGGGATCCCCAGGCCCCACCTGGAGGCTGGCATCCCTGATCCTCAGTGGGGTCCAAGTCCACAGTCCCCCCTCCCAAGTAGCCCTTTTCTCCAGGGGAACTGATCTCTGCAGTCTGGGGAGGAGCTGGTATTCCAGGAGATCTCCAGGTCCCACCTGGAGGCTGGCATACCTATTTGCACCCAAGAGGTGCACCTATTTGCGCTAGAGTTGAGAGCCAGGGGTGGTCGCTGTCTGGCTTTCTTGAAGGGGATGGAAAACAGAAAGTGTTCTGCACTTGATTAGGGAAGCTCAGAGCGGGAGGGGAGCCAAGCACAGCAGGAGTGTCTTTCTTTTCTTGAACACAGGGTGGGGGAGGGAGAGGATTGGAGACAGCAGAGGAGGGGGGAATAAATCCAAGAGGCAAAACTCTGCTGAGAGAAATTAGGGCTTCTGGAGCACGGGAACCAGGAAGTCTTTGAAGTGACGCCCTGGCCAATCAGGGAAGACTGCTTTGCTACGAGGCAGTAGGAAGTTAATTCACAAAAAGCAGAAATCTGCACACTTCCTGATGGCAATTTTTCAATTATCAAGGCTTATATCCAGTTCTGGATATCGCGGGGGAAAGGAAGGGTCACTCATGCATGTTGCAGAGGGAAAATTTAAAGTGCCCCAAATCATAATGGAAATAGAATATAGTGTAGATGGGAGGGATTCATTCGAACTGGGACTGGGTAAGAAGCCCCGTGGAGACGACACCCAGGAGCACCTGAAAGACCAGCAAAACTGGCAGCACGGGAGGAGCTTTCGGGAGCCCAAGTCCAGGAGCACCTGAAAGGCAAACCAGGATGTTTGCAGCTCTAACTATTTCAAAATACAAATCCAGATGTTCTTTTGCTCTCTGTTTGTCAGTGGGATACCAGTTCGAAGGCACAGTTGTCGAATGCACAGATAGCCTGTAGAGAGGTGTTGTGTTTCCCGGCTCAGGGCCAGGGTGCGGAAAGTCACAAACAAAAACAGGAAACCGGATACCTTCTGTTGGTCCAACCTGCTAATCAGCACACCAGTATCAAAACAAACCTTTTTCGGTATTCGGTGGTGTCCCTTGCTTTGGAAAATCAGAGGCCAAGAAAGAAATCCGAGCAGATTTCGGGTGCAGCCACACCCGGAAGAATCTCCTGAAATAATAATATAATAATATAAAATGTAAGAACGTATTTAACGCTTCTTTCTTTTCAAGTATATTATTTCCTACACCAACTTTTATTGACTCCTAATCAGGTTGTGTACCCTGGCTGTGTTAATTACCCTGCCAACAACAATAGACATGGGAGGTTATCTGCATACCATATTCCTCTTGGGGGCGCCAGTGTACTGTGGTGATGAAGAGGGTCAGACTAAATCTGGGAGACCTGGATTCGAATCCCCACTCGTGACATAGATGACTTTGGGTCGTTCACATTCTCTCTGCCTGACCTACCTCGTCGGGTTATTACGGCACTGATAAAACTGTTCTGACCGGGCAGTGATATCAGCACTCTCTCAGCCTCACCCACCCCACAGGGTGTCTGTTGTGGTGAGAAGAAGGGAAGGCGACTGTAAGCCGCTTTGAGCCTCCTTCGGGTAGGGAAAAGCAGCATATAAGAACCAACTCTTCTTCTTCTAACTTTCTAGCAAACTTGGCAACGATTGAGGGGTGGGCTATAGGGGGAAATTGAATCATGTGATCCCCCCTGGATTTAGTGACAGAGAAACTTCACTGTTTATTTCTTTTCTAATGTAAGATTCGACAAGATGTCCACAGTATCAGCTTTGGAGGACCAAATTTATAAATCTTGTTGGCCTGATTCACAGTGCCAGGAGGTGGCAATATCAGGGGAAGGTCTCAACCTCTGTGTCCTGTCACTGGGCCTCCAGAGGAACTGGTTGGCCACTGTGTGATGCAGGATCCTGGACCAGATGGGCCATCCCTGGTTTGAACCAGCAGGGCTCTTCTGATGTTCGCATGAAGTCCTCATCCTCTCTGCCATGTTCTTGGCCCTCCAGAGGAACTGGTTGGCCTCTACGTGAGGCAGGAGACTGGACTAGGTGGACCACTGGTCTGACCCAGCAGTGCTCTTGTGATGTTCTTAGGAAGGTCTTGGCCTCTCTACCCTGTTGCTAGTCCTCCAGAGGACCTGGTTCACCACTGTGTGAGACAGGATGTTGGACTGGATGGACCCCTGGTCTGACCCAGCCTGGCCCTTCTGATGTTCTTATGAAGGTCTTGGCCTCTCTATCCGGTTGCTGGCCCTCCAGAGGATCTGGTTGGCCACTCTGTGGGACAGGATGCTGGACTAGATGGACCCTCACTGGTCTGACCCAGCAGGGCTCTTATAATGCTCTTGTGTGCTATTCTATGTTTATGTTTTAACAAAATTCTGAGTCTTTTAAAGAAATTCTGGCTACAACTTCCAGGGGCGGAGACCTCTGCAAAAAACAACTCTGCTTAGCTTCCGAATTCTGACACGATCAGGCTAGCCTGGGTCATCTGGGTGAAGGCTGGAGATGTTTGGAGGTGGTTGGCCGTTGCTTGCCTCTGCGTAGCATCTTCCCTCCAGGTACCAACCAGAGCTGACCTTCCTTAGCTTCTGAGATCTTATGACACTGAGCTAGCCTGGGCCCTCCTGGTCAAGGCAAGAGATGGACAGAGGTGGTTTGCAGTTGACTGCCTCTGCATATCAACCCTGGACTTCTTAGGTGGTCGGTCACCCATCCAAGTCCTAACCAGGGCTGACCCTGCGTAGCTTTCTGAGGGAATATGTACTTTCTCTCCAGGCAGTTGGCCATCTGATATCTCCCCCCCCACACGTCTCTTCCTCAAGGATGGTCCCTCCCAAATCTCTCAGGTGCGGTCTTGGTTTGTGTTTCCACTCCCGGAGCAAACGGCTGGTGCCACTGAGACCCAGAGTAAATCCGCCGAGGGGAGTCGTCTCGTTGTTTTAATTTATCGCCTCTCCAGAGCAAAACTCTTAAGTCTCCAGAGCAAAACTCTTAAGTGCTATTGGATGGATGGTCGTGGGGACTCAGAGTGAGTCAGGCGTTTGTATTTATATTTATATTGAACTGCTCCTTATTTATTTTTATTTATTTATATTTATTTATTGAACTGCTCCTTATTTATATTTATTTATTTATATTTATATAACGCCGCTCTCAAAATGCCTCGCGGCGGTTTACAAAACCGATAAAATACAATAACACCCCCCCCAAAAAAATAACCCATTGAAACATATTTAAAACAACAACATGATACCAAGATAGTGGACAATAAAATATAAACCCCCTCTCCCCCCCCCCCCCGTTCAGCATGGGCCAGTCACTGTTAATCGATCTGGGACCGAGGAACCTAGGTGACTTACTGCTGCGTTCCATTTGGAGACAATCACATTTCAGTTAAAAAGAAGAAGGAGAAGAAGAGTTGGTTCTTATATGCCACTTTTCTTGACCCGAAGGAGGCTCAAAGCAGCTTACAGTCACTTTCCCTTTCCTCTCCCCACAACAGACACCCTGTGAGGTGGGTGAGGATGAGAGAGCCCTGAGAGAACTGCTCAGTCAGAACAGCTTGATCAGTGCTGTGGCGAGCCCAAGGTCACCCAGCTGGCTGCATGTGAAGGAGGAGCAGGGAATCAAACCCGGCTCACCAGATTAGAAGTCCGCACTCCTAACCACTACACCAAACTGAAGGATAGAGAGGAGGGGTCGGAGGGTGGCTTCCAGGTGAAAAGAAAGACAGCCATCCCATTCAAAGATAACAGACACACTTTAGAGCAGGGGTAGTCAACCTGTGGTCCTCCAGATGTTCATGGACTTCATGTGGGGGAGTGCAGAATCAAACCCAGCTTGCCAGATTAGAAGTCCACACTCCTAACCACTACACCAAACTGGCCCTTTAAAAAAACCCAAAACAGCTTCCCTTTCCAGATCTCTGTGACTTTTATTATCGAGCCTTGACTCGAGGCTAAGTAATGGAGGAAATTTGCATAATGCAAATGACCTGTTGCTGCCCTCTCCCCCCCCCCTGCCTGCCCACTCAGCTTATTCAAATCCAGCCTTTGGGGAGAAGCATGGTAGGGTTTCTTAGCAACTGCATAAGGCCCTTTCAGTTCCTGGGGGCCTGTCCAGAAGGGGCTCAGGGGCAGTAACCCAGAGCAAGCAGCTTGACCAGGGGTAGGGAGCCATCCATACAACAGCCTTGCGGGGTAGATCAAGACAGAGTATTTGTCTGTCTGGAGCAGCGGAAAAGAGCGAGATCGGCATGGTGGGACAAGAGGCAGAACTGAACTGAGAAACCCTGGGGGGAAAAAGATTTATATACAATCGTGAACCATGGATCTTCATGCCATGGGTCAGTTTGGGTTTAATTTCTGTGAATTGTATGGTTGGGGGTCACCACAACATGAGGAGCTGTGATAAAGGGTCATGGCATTAGGAAGGTTGAGAACCACGGACAGAAGAAATTCCGGGGGGCTCTGATGGAGCCCTGAGACCCCACGGTTGGGAATTCCTGGACTAGGCCTTCATTACAAATAGAGTCACCGACCCAGAAGCAAGAGGAGAGGGGAGACCTAGAAATGCCAGTCGGCCTGATGCCAGTTGCCAGCTCTGGGTCAGGAGATACCTGCAGATTTGGAGGGCTGGAGTCTGGGTAGGGCAGAGTTTGGGGAGAGGAGGGGTCTTAATGGGCTAGCTCAGGGGTAGTCAAACTGCGGCCCTCCAGATGTCCATGGACTACAATTCCCATAAGCCCCTGCCAGCATTCGCTGGCAGGGGCTCATGGGAATTGGAGTCCATGGACATCTGGAGGGCCGCAGTTCGACTACCCCTGGGCTAGACCATCCCAGAGGCCAGCTTTCGAAGCCGCGGAGCCGAGCCCGGCCTTTGGAAGACCAGTCGTAACCTCAGGAGGTCTCCAGCCCCTGCCTGGAGGCTGGCAACCCCCGTGGCCGAGCAAGCTCTCCGGCCGATGTCCTCAAAATTCTCCGCCCTGGTAGTGCTCGTGACGTGCTCGGAAACGCGAAATCCCACAACCGGTGCCTGTCGAACCCACTGGCCTCGTTACATAACGCTGAATCATCGGCTCGGCTTGTAGCGATGGGAAGGAACGACGAATTGCAAAGTCCTGTTTCAATACCAGCGGGAATCCGGTGCCTCCTCTTCTCCGGCGGCTTCTGAGCCGTTGCGTGCTCCGTCCCCTCACTGCCCAGTGCTTCTGCAAAGACGGCAGGCTTGCGTTGAGCTCCTTGGGAAGCCGGATTCTGCGCCCTGGGCTCTGCCCTGGGCTGTTTTTCATCTTCTTGGCTCATTGTTTCTTTTCCTGCCATGCAGCTCCATCGGGGCCCTCCCAGACGGCCAGCCGTTAAAAGCAAAGCAATGTAAAAACATGTCCCGAAACGGAGGAAAATCCAAAATAAAGCACCTAGCAACGACGCACAACCATCGATTAAAACCCGGGGGGGGGGGAGAAGAAAAAAGAGCTTTCTTTCTTTTAATCCCTGACTTTTCACTACACAAAGGAGTCTCAAAAGAGCTTTCCCTTCCTCTTTCTGCAACGGACCCCTGGGGAGTTAGATGGACTGAGAGAGCTCTGAGAGAACTGCTCTGCGAATGCAGCTCTGAGGGAACTGTGACTGGCCCAAAGTCACCCGGATGGCTGCATGTGGAGGCAGGAAGGGGAATCAAACCCAGCTCACTAGATTGGAGGCCGCTGATCTTAACCATGACACCACCCTGGGGACTTTGAGGGAACAGCAGACACAGCTATGTAATCTTCACCCGCTGACGGAAGACAGTGTCCTGCCTCTGCAGAGGCCAGCCGCCATTATTGGGGAAAGGCCAGGGACTAAAAATACCAGGCCACGTTGGCCGCACAGCCCAGAAAACCCAGAACCACCAGCTGACTCTGGCCATGAAAGACTTCGACATTTCAAAATAAGAGAGAGCTCATGGTGGGCCTGTTGTTTTGCCCCTTGGAGCCTCCCCAAAGACAGAGGGGGTCCAGATGAGTCGTTGAGTTTCAAAAGAACCCCTGGAGGAGGTGAGATGAGATTGTCCGGGTTCTCTGCAACAGGGGTAGTCAACCTGTGGTCCTCCAGATGTTCATGGACTACAATTCCCATGAGCCCCTGCCAGCAAATGCTCATGGGAATTGTAGTCCATGAACATCTGGAGGAGTACAGGTTGACTACCCCTGCTCTACAACAGGTCCTCACATTCAACTCGGTGAGGACACCTCAATTAAGCCACCTCTTCTGGCTATTTGTAGGGAATTTGCTGGTTCAGGACCTTGGACAGCTCTATTTCCCAGGCCTAGGCTGATTCTGCACTTAGTTTGTTTTTTCCGTTGTGGATTCTGCTGAATTCAGATAGATTTGAACTCCTTCTATCCATCCCCCCAATTGAAACAGAAAGTGTTCTGCACTTGATTGGGGAAGCTCAGAATGGGGAGGGGAGCCAAGCGCAGCAGGAGTCTCTTTCTTTTCTTGAAGGGAGGATTGGAGACAGCTGAGGAGGGGCAAATAAATGCAAGAGGCAAATCTCTGCCTTCTGGAGCGCAATCACTTTAAAACAAGCCTTGCAGCTGGGAATCTGGAAGTCTTTGAACTGACGCCCTGGCCAATCAGGGAAGACTGCTTTGCTACGAGGCACAGAGTAGGAATTTAACTCGCAAAAAGCAGAGTTCTGCACACTTCCTGATGGCGATTTTTCAAATTATGAGGCTTACATCCACTTCTGGATATCAATCATGCATGTTACAGAGGGAAAATTTAAAGCGCCCAAAATCAAAGTGGAAATCAAATTTAGTGTAGGTGGGAGGGATTTATTCAAACTGGGACTGGGTAAAAAGTCCCATGAAGGCTACACCCAGGAATTAAGATCCCAAGGAGAGGTCTGGCTGAGTGTCAAACAAGCAAAGAAGCTCATTTGCGTGGGTGCACAAGACGGGGCCTTTTCAGTGGCCGCCCCACGATTATGGAACAATTCCCCCAGGGAGGTATTCCTGGCCCTCTGGCTTTCAGTACTTCCGAGGACAGCTGAAGGTGGTTTTATTTAGGACTGCATTTGGTTAAGTTTCCCGATAGACCTGAATTGTGATTTTAAACGTGGGACTTTCTGTTTTTAATGTTATTTGCTCAATAGGTTGTATCTACATTTGTGGAACCTCCTTGGGTTCTGTAAGTTAGGCAGCCGATACATGCTTTAAAAAACTAAATAACTTGCGTTGCAAAGATGGAGGGCTTGCAAAATCATTCATGTTTCTTTCTTTTTGGTTTGGTCCCCTCCCCCCCAAATATCTCATGCATTGTCATTTCATCCCTTTACCCTGCTGCTGTTTTGCCTTCTTTCCCAATCGGTTTCGGTGGGAAGAGCTTTCCTGCAGCGACTGTCCAATTTTGCCTGATTCGGATGCATTTTTCAGAAACTGAACCTTTCATCCGAGTGATCTTTCCTGCCAAATACCAGGCAGATGGCAGGAAGGTCCCTGGTTTATACATGATTGAAATTTTCACTTGCAGAGCAGGCAGAACCAGATGCCCCGAGAACAAAGTGGGCTCAAAGGCATCGGAAGGAAATGGGCAGAAGCTCTCGGGGAGGACAGGCAGCGTGACTGTCCCCAGACCCTGGGAGAAATCCACCACAGAGGGAGCAGAGTTGTTCTCTCTTGCCCCAGACAGACAGACTAGAACCAATGGGATGAAATTAATGCAAAAGAAATTCCGTCTCAACATCCGGAAGAAGTTCCTGACAGTCAGAGCGGTTCCTCAGTGGAACAGGCTTCCTCGGGAGGTGGTGGGTTCTCCATCTTTGGAGATTTTTAAACAGAGGCTGGATAGCCATCTGACGGCGAGGGTGATTCTGTGAAGGCTCAAGGGGGTGGCAGGTGACAGTGGGTGAGCGAGAGGGATGTGAGTGTCCTGCATAGTGCAGGGGGTTGGACTAGATGACCCAGGAGGTCCCTTCCACCTCTATGATTCCATGATTCTAGAAGTCTGAGGTTGCTACACAGAGGCAGGCAAAGGCAAGCCTCCTCTGTATGTCTCTTGCCTTCACCTGGATGGCCGAGTCTAGCATGATCTCATCAGATCTCAGAAGCTAAGCGGGGTCATCCCTGGTGAGTCTATGGATGGGAGACTACCTAGACAGTCCATGGTTGCTACGCAGAGGCAGGCACTGGCCAACCACCTCTGTCTGTCTCTACCGTGGACTAAATAGCAGAGATTAGCTCTGTCTCAGCAGAGTCCAGAAGCTAAGCAGGGTCGGCCATGGTTGAAACACAGATGGGAGACCACCAAGGTTGTCCCAGGTTGCTCTTCAGAGGCAGCCAATATTAAACCACCTCTGAATATCTTTGACCTTGAAAACTGACGGTCCTGGAGTTGCCATGAGTCATTTGCCACTGGGGAACATACAACTCTCCATGAGCCGAACAGCCTGGGCTAGTCTGATCTCATTAGGTTGGCTTCTAAGGAGATTTTGATAAATGACCAAACTTCTAGAAAGAGTCAGAGAAAAGAGCAGGAGTCCAGGAAAGACTAACAAACTCTCTGGCAGGGGAGGAGCTTTTGGTTGCCACCTGCTCATACATGGCGACCCATCTAGAAATGGCAGGAGGGTAAACTTCCATCTGCTGGGCACGCACGGAGCAAAGCTTGCCAGGAGCTGAGAGGTGATGCATAGCTAAGACAAAACAGCTTATACCCTAATTGCTGGCTCCAAGTCCAGAATATTGTCATCAAAGCTGTATCCTGAAACTGTGAGTGGCCGTTTGTTGCTCCTGGAACTTAGAAGCTGCAGGAAGATGTCAGGTTTCTTAGATAAGAACTCAGGAAAATACTAATTTTCTCTTGGGAGCAGCCTGCAGGCTATCGTCCCAAATAACCAGGGATCAACCACTGCCAAAATAAATCAATAAAAAGGAGTTACGGAGAGGCAGTGCGTGGGGCAGTGGCTCAGAGCAGTGCTCTGACCTCTGGAGCAGGGGTAGTCAACCTGTGGTCCTCCAGATGTTCATGGACTACAATTCCCATGGGGCCCTGCCAGTAAATTGTAGTCCATGAACATCTGGAGGACCACAGGTTGACTGCCTCTGCTCTGGAGAACCAGCTTTGATTCCCCACTCTTCCTCCACATGCAGACAACTAAGCGCCCTTGGGCTAGTTACTGCTGTTAGAACTGTTTTCCACAGAGCAGTTCTCTTAGGGCTCTCTCAGCCCAACTTACCCTACAGGAAAGGAAAGGTGTTTGCAAATTGCTTTGGGTCTCCTTTGGGGAGTGGAAAAGTGGGGTCTAAAACCCCGATTCTTCTTCTTCTGTAAATTCACCCAACCTCCACCTTTGTTCCCCGTTCTTATTCAGTCAGATGCCTCCCCCTCCTTTCCTTCCATGGACTTTGGGGGTGGAATAAATTATGCAAAAGAAACCCACTTATGTACCTTTGTTTCATTTGCGTATCCCGACTCAAGTGCAGGATGGGTTTGGGGACCATAAAGGGGGTGTGGACTTGTTTTGTAAGTTTTAATGAGTTGGTGAATAATGGGGACCCAATGTTACCAGATCAAGGCTTTATTACTTGCCTCAGTTTTGGAGGGGAGACCACCAAGGAAGTACAGGGTGGCTATGAAGAGGCACGAAATGGCCAACCACCTTTGTTCGTCTTTACTCTGACCTGCATGGCCCAGGCTAGGCTGATCATGGCCGGACCCTGGAAGCTAAGCATGGTCGGCCCTGGTTGGCACTTGAATGGGAGACAATCAAGAAAGTCCAGGGTTGCTACACACAGGCAGGCCATGCCAGAGCCTCTGCTTGGCCTTCAGAAGGTCCCAAGTTCAATCCCCGGCATCTCCGGTTAGAAGGTCCAGGCAGGAGGGGATGGGAAAGACCTTGGCCTGAGACCCTGGCTCAGTGGCAGAGCCTCTGCTTGGCAGGCAGAAGGTCCCAGGTTCAATCCCTGGCATCTCCAGTCAAACGGACCAGGCAGGAGGGGATGGGAATGACCTTGGCCTGAGACCCTGGCTCAGTGGCAGAGCCCCTGCTTGGCAGGCAGAAGGTCCCAGGTTCAATCCCCGGCATCTCCAGTTAGAAAGACCAGGCAGGAGGAGATGGGAAAGACCTTGGCCTGAGACCCTGGCTCAGTGGCAGAGCTTCTGCTTGTCATGCAGAAGGTCCCAGGTTCAATCCCCGGCATCTCCCGTTAAAAGGACCAGGCAGGAGGGGATGGGAAAGACCTTGGCCTGAGACCCTGGCTCAGTGGCAGAGCCCCTGCTTGGCAGGCAGAAGGTCCCAGGTTCAATCCCCGGCATCTCCAGTTAGAAAGACCAGGCAGGAGGAGATGGGAAAGACCTTGGCCTGAGACCCTGGCTCAGTGGCAGAGCTTCTGCTTGTCATGCAGAAGGTCCCAGGTTCAATCCCCGGCATCTCCCGTTAAAAGGACCAGGCAGGAGGGGATGGGAAAGACCTTGGCCTGAGATCCTGGCTCAGTGGCAGAGCCCCTGCTTGGCAGGCAGAAGGTCCCAGGTTCAGTCCCTGGCATCTCTAGCTCATAGGACCGGGGGGGGGGGGGCTGGGAAAGAGCTGTGCCTGAGACCCTGGAGAGCTGCTGCCAGTCTAAGTAGACAATACCAAAGGCCTGGTTCAGTAAGCAGCTTCCACCGTAGGGGTTTGGCTTGGACGCAGATGGCAGCAGTGCAGGCACACCAGCTGGAGCAAAGACAGATCCATAAATTGTATCAGTATCTCAGAAAACAACGAATCCGTGTTCCTGCCTGTGGCCTGTTTAATTTCTGTTTTGCTGATGAACCCTTGAAACAACAATTGGCCCCCATTAATCATCTCAGAACCCAGAACTCTTTAGTCAGGTGAAAGGTTGCATCACAATCGATGCAAGGTCAGAACCCCTTTAGAGAGCCACCAGGTAGAGCAGAAGCTTTTAAGAGCCAGAAGCCCTTGTATCTGATGAAGGGAGTCTCCTAAGCTCACACCCTGAAAATCAGGTATCTCTTCATTTTTTAACTCACAGAAGTGTATACTGCTAATATCTTGTTTCTCTGTAAGGCGCTACTGGAGAGTTGGACTGGGCAGGCTGTGGGCCTAGTCCAACATGGCTTCTCTTATGTTCTTATGTCTGGGGCAGGGATGCTCCAGTTCTTTGGCAGTTCTGGCACTGCTGGTGGACCTCCTGGTGACCCCTGGATTTGGGCCACTGTGTGACACAGAGGGTCGGACTGGATGGGTCATTGGCTTGACCCAACATGGCTTCTCTCATATTTTTATGGCTGGGGCAGTGATGCTCTGCTTGGGGGGCCACAATGGGAGGGCTTCTGGAGTTCTGGCCCTGCTGGTGGACCTCTTAATGGTCCCTGGGTTTTGCTCACTGTGTGACACAGAGGGTTGGGCCGGATGGGCCACTGGCCTGATCCAACATGGCTTCTCTTATGCTAATATGTCCAGGACAGGGACGCTCTTGACTCCTGGGATTTGGAGGTGGGCAAAGTTGGGCGGGCTTCTGGAGGGGCAATCCAACATGGCTTCTCTTATGTTCGTATTATTCATAATATATATATATATTTGCCTTTTGTACAGGTTCCCCTTATGCGGCGGGGACACCCGTTGTGCCTTGCTCTGACGAGGACTCCTTCTCTGCCTCTTCCATGGCTTGGTCCCCTCCTGGCCTCTACGACACCTGGTGGCCCCTTCCCCTGGGGCTGTGTAGAATGACCACAGGACACAGCGGGGACTGAGCAGGTAAGCCGGACCAGAAATGCCCTCAGGGGAAATCCAGAGGCCGGCGAGTTCTCCCTTCCTCCAGCTGACGCCTTCCCTGTTTCTTCTCCTTCCAGGTTTCTCCATCTGTCTGCCAGGCGGACACAAGCCCGACACAACTCTTCCTCAGCTCCGCCTGGTATCGCGCAGCCCGGCTAGCGGCTCGCGTCCGCCATGGGAGACATGGCCAACAGCTCGGTGGATTTCTACCCCAAGAACCAGCGGCGAGAGTTGAACCATGCAGGCGGCTTTGGGTGTACCCTGTCGGAGTTGCGCTCCCTCATGGAGCTGCGGGGGGCCGAGGCGATCCAGAAAGTCCAGGAGACCTACACGGACGTCAACGGGCTCTGCCGGAGGCTCAAGACCTCCCCCACTGAAGGTACGGCGTTCGTGTAGGGCTGGGGAGAGAGGCAGGCAGTACTCTTAGGTGCTACCATTCAGGGGGACTGCAGGCCATTCCTACATTGACCTGAGACTCTGGCTCAGTGGCAGAGCCTCTGCTTGGCCTGCAGAAGGTCCCAGGTTCAATCCCCGGCCTCTCCAGTTAGAAGGACCAGGCAGGAGGGGAGGGGAAAGACCTTGGCCTGAGACCCTGGCTCAGTGGCAGAGCCTCTGCTTGGCCTGCAGAAGGTCCCAGGTTCAATCCCCAGCATCTCCAGTTAGAAGGACCAGGCAGGAGGGGATGGGAAAGACCTTGGCCTGAAACCCTGGCTCAGTGGCAGAGCCTCTGCTTGGCCTGCAGAAGGTCCCAGGTTCAATCCCCAGCATCTCCAGTTAGAAGGACCAGGCAGGAGGGGATGGGAAAGACCTTGGCCTGAGACCCTGGCTCAGTGGCAGAGCCTCTGCTTGGCAGGCAGAAGGTCCCAGGTTCAATCCCCGGCATCTCCAGTTGAAAGGACCAGGCAGGAGGGGATGGGGAAGACCTTGACCTGAGACCCTGGCTCAGTGGCGGAGCCTCTGCTTGGCAGGTAGAAGGTCCCAGGTTCAATCCCCGGCATCTCCAGTTAATAGGAACAGGCAGGAGGGGATGGGAAAGATCTTGACCTGAGACCCTGGCTCAGGGGCAGAGGCTCTGCTTGGCAGGCAGAAGGTCCCAGGTTCAATCCCCAGCATCTCCAGTTAATAGGAACAGGCAGGCGGGGATGGGAGAGACCTTGCATCCACATTCCTAACCAATACACCAAACTGGCTTTTTACTGTCTTATGTCTATTAAACCCGACTGCTACAATCATACTACAAAATATTTGGCTACAATTCTGGCACCTGCTGTCTTCCTACCCCTGTCAGTCTAATTTATAAAGATTTTTGTTTGGATATTATTTGGTCTAAACCTGAACACCACCCCCACCTGTTGTTAATAATCCAAACAGAGAGACTCGGTGATCATTTTGATTCAGATAATGCTAGAAAGTCTTCAGATAGATGTTGGCGTTATTTTGGGCCTCCTGGTGTCTTGTCTGGCATTGACAGAAGGCAGAGGGAAAGGTTGAATGTGACTGATATGTAACTGACAGGGACGTTTACCGACCAGCGGGGTTATACAGCTCATGCAGCTGAAGAGGATTTCATAATTCATATTGTGGTTTAAGGAGAACTTCAATTCAGTATCAGTTTGTGTTGGGTTCTGGTTTTCTGTTCTTTGATGCTATGCTGGGGAGAAATATTCTCCAGGAAAATTGCTTGTGCAGTGCACTGAGATGAGATACCAGAGTGCAGTATACTTCCCCTCCGCATCAGTAAGGCAGACAGTGTAGGTATAATGGCAGATTTTTTTGCTCCAAGGCATTTAAAGGACCAAGTTCCATTTAAATGCCTTGGCTCCCCGCAGTGCCCACCAAGCAGCTGAACCTAAGGAGAGAACTTTCTCCACAGGACAGACTTGGGGGCAGGGGGGGTACAGTTTGAACAGAGCCCCTGCAGAGGCCACTAGCTCACAGCAATTGTAGCATTCACTTCCCTCCATTTGGAAGGCGGGAAGGGGGGGGTTTAAATGGCTGCTGACAGTTGTATTACTTCAATGTCTTGCAAAGGGTCCCTAGAATGGCTAGCAAGCGCTCCAGCGGTCTGCTTTTCTTCCCTCCCTTTGGAAGGGAGGGGAAGCCAAAAGGAGGGTGTAAATAGCTTCTGGCCATTTAAGGTTAACAGTTGATAGGCAGACCAGTCAAGCGCCTAAGTTTAAATGACTGGCAGACATTTCAGCGGTATTGCTGCGGAATATGTCTGAATAAAAGCCTAATTTTTCGGGTCAGCTATACCGATAGCCGAAAGAGATGAGAGAATGTGTATTTGGCTTAGTTTCTGCCCCCCCCTTTCCGGTTTGGGTTAAACAAACGCATGTACCTAGAATGCGCTTCACATCTCCATGTGCTTTCTTTAGACATTCATCGCCTTGTGAACGTTGTTCTTGCCTCGGAACCCATTTTTAATTGAAACCTTCTTCTAGATAGGGTAGTTCAGCATTCAGGTTTCTGGGGAAGGGTAAACCAGTTGGCATCCTGGTTGAAACTGAGGGTAGCCAGCAGACCAGATTAGTTCTGCAAAACCATTTCATAGAATCAGAACCATAGAGTTGGGACCTCCTGGGTCATCTAGTCCAACCCCCTGCACTGTGCAGGACACTCACAACCCTGTAAGTCATCCACTGTCACCTGCCACCCCCTTAAGCCTTCACAGAATCAACCTCTCTGTCAGATGGCTCTCCAGCCTCTGTTTAAAAATCTCCAAAGATGGAGAACCCACCACCTCCCGAAGAAGCCTGTTCCACTGAGGAACCGCTCTAACTGTCAGGAACTTCTTCCGGATGTTGAGATGGAATTTATTTTGAATTAATTTTATCCCATTGGTTCTGATCTGTCCCTCCGGGGCAAGAGAGAACAATTCTGCTCCATCCTCTACATGGCAGCCTTTTAAATACTTGAAGATGGTGATCAGATCCCCTCTCAGTCGTCTCCTCTCCAGGCTAAACAGACCAAACTCCCCCAACCTTTCTTCATACATCTCGGTCTCCAAACTCCTCACCCTCTTCGTTGCCCTCCTCTGGACACGCTTTGTCTCCATCCCTCTTCAAGTGTGGGGCCCAAAACTGAACACAGGACTCCAAGGGAGGCCGAACCAGAGCAGAGTAAAGTTTCACTTCCCCCCCACACACACACTTGTGACGACACCAGTTAAGGTTATTCTGCCATAAGAGAAAGATGTTTGGTGTTGAAAATCAGGGTTGATCCCCCGTCTTATTGTCTCTCTTGGGGGTTATTGATGTGACCCCCTCAACTCTTCCTGTCCAGGTATATTTACTCCTTTGTGGTGATGCTTGTGCTCTGAGCTGTCACCTGTTTTTGTATGGATCATGACCCTGCATGATGAGATCAGGAAATACTTTTGATGGCCTTTGACCCTCTGTCTGGATGATCAAGGAAGGTTTGGGTAGCCGCAGGGTTACCCAGCGAGCAACCCCCCACCCAATACTTCCGAGCTCTGAGCCGTGGCAGATGAAAAATAAAATCAAACGTAGCTGTCAGGTTCGTGTCACGGCGTCACTTCCAGGAAAACCTCTCGAGAAACCATAGAGTCTCCAGCGATTCCTAGAGCGGCATGATGGCACTGCCTGGTTTTCCCGGACGTGACATCACACCATCACTGTCAACTTCTCTCCAGTGTCCCCGCCCCTCAACCCCTCTCGCCTGCTAGTTGCCTAGCAACCCTGGGAAGCATAGGTTCAAAGCTCTGAGTTCAAATTGGGATGCTTTCCCTTCGACTGGGCATACAGGGCTGAGGATCATAACCTTGCTTCTCCTCATGGATATCTACTGGAAGCCACTGGGGTGGCCAAAATGTGGCTCTCCAAATGTCCGTGGACTACAGTTCCCATGAGCCCCTACTAATTGGCCTTGCTGGCAGGGGCTCAATTTACACACATCTGGAAGGCCACCCCTGGTAGAGCATCACGTTTTGAAGGGGTGGGATTATTCTCCCCACTCTGGCCTTTGTAATTATCTTAGGCCTCATGGTTGCCAGCCTCCAGGTGAGGCCTGGAGGTTGGCCAGAATCCCAACAGATCTCCAGATGACAAAAATCAGTCCCACCCCTCGCTGGTTAGTGTAGTCATTCTTTTGGGAGGTTCTTTCCCACATCACTTTGGTGGCACCTTCCAAGACCAACCTGTGTTGATACTCACCCAAGCTTAGGTAGGCTTCTCAGATGCATGAAATGAGGTGACGTGGTTCTGAACAACAACAACAACACACACACGCACACGCAGACACGCACACACACACGGTAAACAGCAGGGTCAAAGAGCCCGGAGATGCTGGGAGCCTCAGAGGAGATGCAATTATGCCCGATTCAAATGCAATCAGGAGAAGTACAGAGCCCGCCTCTAACAGCCGTAATTGGGCTGTAACGCAGTTTCCCTCGTTTTGCCTTTCGTGTTGGGCTCTGGCCTTGTGGTGCCACAGAGGCCCGGTCTCTGCTCTCTGACGGTTGCGTTCCGGATCATGCTGGAAAAAGCTGGCCGCGGTCCGAAGCTGAGTTATAAACCCCTCTAAGCCCTCATGCCCTGACCTGGATAGCTCAGGCTACCGCGATCCCGTCAGATCTTGGATACTAAGCAAGGCGAGTATTTGGGAAGGGAGACCCCTGAGGAAGTCCAGAGCTGGCCACAACATGGGACCCTGGCAGGACCTTCTGCCCCCTGCTACTGTTTGGTTCTGTCATCAAGCGGAAGAGCAAGAGGGCAGAAGGAGGCCAAGATTGGAAGCGCAGCTGGGAAGGAGCTAGAAAGATCCTTAGGCGGAAAGAACTGTGGCCAACCTCGGTTTGTAGCATCAGATTAGAAAAGAGCCAGGGCCCAGTGAAGCCGGAGGGGCTAATGAGGAGAGGATCTCATGAAAGCTTGCTCCCTTCTTCAGTGACGCCCGGAAGCTCCTCCCCTACAAAAACTGTCAGTCTTGAAGGTGCTCCTGGCCTCTGGCGCTTTGGTATTTGTAAGCTGTGATTCTGGGAGATCTTTAGGCAACACCTGAAGGTTGGCCAGTGGTGGGTGGGCTGATTCAGGTTGTGAGGTCTATTTTCACTGTCGTGGAGGTGGGGGGTGAGGGAGGGGGGGTGAGCACGTTCTAATAGCAATGCAAAGTGTCAATGCCACGCAAGGTTGGCACATCGGAGATGTCAGAGGCGACCCTCTGGTTTTTGGGCAAAACTCTATGGTAAAATTTGCTTCTAGCCATAGAGTTTTGCCCAAAAACGTGAGCGTCCCCTCCAACGACCTCAATAGCCTGAGCCTTCAAGGAGGGCGGTATATAAATCTAAATAAATAAATAAAATAAATATGCTAATATCACTTCTGTGTGATGTTAGCGTGTCGTGTTGAAATGTTTGGGGGCGAGGGGGGTCTGAAAAGTGGAGGACCCCCGCCTGGGCTGGAGGATCGGGCAGTCCTAGGACTGGACCTTAGAGGAGTTCTCTCACTCTGCCCCGGTGTTGTGTATGCGATGGTGTGGACCTGCAGACAATAATTTGGGCAGCGGGGACTTGTGACTGTATTGGTTAGCTCGCAGGATCCGTCCTGCTACTGGATCTTTTAAATGGTCCAGTCGGTTCAAAGCTAGGGAACTTGCATGGGGCCAATCATGATTTTAGGTGGGATCCCAGGACTATATATCTGTTCAGGTGGGGAGTTGCTGAGTTCAATTTTCTGGTGTGATCCGAACTCAAGAACTGATGCTTCACTGCACAAATGACTCCACTCCTCACAGGGTGGGTGTCTGTTGTGGGGAGAGGAAGGGAAATATGATTGTAAGCCACTCTGAGACTCCTTCGGGTTGAGAAAAGAAGACAAGTTGGTTTTCACTGCCTAAAGGAGTCTCAAAGCGGCTTCCAATAGTCTTCCCTTCCTCTCCCCGCAACAGACACCCTGTGAGGGAGGTGGGGCTGAGAGCGCCCTAAGAGAACTGCTCGGTCAGAACTGCACTGTCAGGGCTGTGATGAGCCCAAGGTTACCGAGCTGGCTGCATGTGGAGGAGCGGGGAATGCAACCCAGCTTGCCGGATTTCAAAGCTGCCACTGTTAGCTACTGCCCCACGCTGTCACGCTGGTCCAAAAAACCCCAGCCCTTCTTCTTCCAGCTGGGATGCTCCCCTGGAAGACCTCTGGCAGCCAGAAGCAGGTTCAGTCGAGCAGCTCCTTTGCTGCAGGGAGCGCGGCAGAGTCTTCCTGGCTCGGAGACAGCCCACAGAGACAAGGACGATGTCGCTGCAGTCCAGGTCTGAGCCAGATCACTCCTGCAGTGTTGCCAACACCGCAGGAGGTGACTTTCCGTGCTTCCTCCAGCAGAGGTGGTTCGTCCTTGCCTTCTCCGCAGAGCCCTCCCTGGTGGTCTCCCATCCTGGTAGTGACCCTGCTTAGCTTCCTACTTCTCAGCAAGGGGCTTTCAAGGCAAGCGAAGGCCCTTGCCTTCCTCTGCAGAGCCTTCTTTGGTGGTCCCCCCTTCCAGGGCCTGTTCTGCACACAACAGATAATGCACTTTCAATGCACTTTAGAAGTAGATCTTCCTGTTCGTCAATGGAAAATCCAGATACCAAAGCACACTGAAAGTGCAGTATCCTACGTGTGCGGAACGGGCCCAAGTACTGACCCGGTTTAGCTTCCAAGAACTAACACAACTGGGCCATACGATACCTTTCCAGATCCCACGTAGCCCTTGGGTTTGCCTGGTTTGTGTGTGTGTGTGTGTGTGTTTTTAAGTGACATCTTCGTTCAAGCAATAACTTAGGTCAAACCAATAAACGGATACCCAAATCCCAGCTCCAGCTGAAAACAGGCAGTCGGCCATAAATAACAGCCGAAATCACAGGCATGAAGCCAGTGGCACCTTAAATACATCCACGGCTTCCTTCGTTAGACAGTTAACTACTGAGAGCCAAAGAGAGTCAAACCGGCTTTTCTTTAGGGAAAGGGTGGCCAAACTGGGTCTCTGCAGATGCCCATGGACTACAATTCCCATGAGCCCCTGCCAGACGGCAGGGGCTCATGGGAATTGTAGTCCATGGGCATCTGCAGAGACGCAGTTTGGCCGCCCCTGCTTGAGGGCATTACTGGGCTCGGACGTAGGTCTCTAGGTTTGGCAGGTCCCCCTGCAGGTTTAAGAATGTTAGTCCAGCGGGATCAGACCAGTGGTCACCCAGTGGCCAGCCTGTTACTCTGGGGAGCCCATAACAGGGCAGAGAGGCTGAGGCCTTCCGAACAACATCGGAAGAGCCCTGCTGGATCAGACCAGGGGTCCATCCAGTCCAGCCTCCTGTCTCACACAGGGGCCAACCAGTTCCTCTGGAGGGCCAGCAACAGGGCAGGGAGGCCGAGGCCTTCCTAAGAGCATCAGAAGAGCCCTGTTGGGTCAGACCAGGGATGGTCCATCTAGTCCAGCATCCTGTCTCACACAAGGGCCAACCAGTTCCTCTGCAGGTCCAAGAACAGGGCAGAGAGGCTGAGGAAGGTGCCAGCACACTGCAGGGACTCACCCACTGGCACAACAAGAGGGGGGAAATACTCCTCCCTGGCCTGTGCCAGTGGCAACTGGCCCCAAACTTGGCTCCTGCAGCATTACTGCAGAGACTTGGCGTACCGCTGGCTGCTGCCCCAACCTAGGAGGTGAGAAGATTACTTAGTTTGGGGGGGAGAAAAGACTGTCGGCCATCACAGGCAGAGCCCGAGTGAGAAACAAGTGCCACGATCCAGTCGATTCCGGCAGGGCGTTTCTGATGCGTTACACGGAGAGGGATGGAACCGTGGGAGCCGCTGCAAGGGGGGGGAGCGACGGACTAAGGAAGACGCAGCCTTCTAAGGGGGTCAGAGAGGTGGAGGGAGGGCCAGTCTATCCCTGGCTCCTAGCCATGGTGGCTGACGGGAAACCGCCACCTTCAGAGGCACTAAGCCTCTGAATCCCAGAGCGAGGCTGGAATAGCAGGGGAAGGCTTCAGCCTCCGTGCCCTGTTGTTGGCCCCTGTGTGAGAAGGGAGGCTGGACTAGATGGACCTTCACTGGCCTGACCCAGCAGGGCTCTTCTGAGGTTCTCATGAAGGCCTCGGCCTCTCTGCCCTGTTGCTGGCCCTCCAGAGGAACTGGTTGGCCACTTTATGAGACAGGAGGCTGGACTGGATGGACCTTCACTGGTGTGACCCAGCAGGGCTCTTCTGAGGTTCTCATGAAGGTCTCAGACTCTCTGCCCTGTTGTTGGCCCTCCAGAGGAACTGGCTGGCCCCTGTGCAAGGCAGGAGGCGGCTGGGCTAGATGGCCCACCAGAGCTCTGACCAGCACGGCAGAGAAGCCAGCAACAGTGTCCCCTTCGAGTTGCCTCCTACCTCTGGGATTCAGCAGCTTTGTGCTTCTGCGTCGTGCCAGAGAGCCCGCCTTCTCGTCCAGCCCTTTCCTCCGGGAGAAATGACCTCTGTTGCCTGGACATTGGTTGTCTATCCAGGCCTGGAGGTTGACAACCATCGTTCCAGGCCAGCCGAGCATTTTGGATCTGCTTCCTTTTCGCCTCAAGCCCAGTGGCCTCCTCCTGCCCTCCCGTACGAATCTCCACTTGCTGCCCTGCCTGCCTCCCGCCACGCTCACCTGCCTCCCTCTCTCCCTCGGCTGCTTTCCCCTTGAAGTGTCCTTGAGGTTGCCGCAGCAGGATCAGCCGCGGCTGTGGCCACTCTCTTCTGCAGGGAGCTGCAGGCTCCTACGGCAAGAGGGACGGAGAAGGGAGGGGGGGTGAGGCAAAGCGAGGAGGGCAGCGGGCGTCTGCGGTGGGAGAGGGGGGCAGGGGGAGGGCCGGCCTGGGGGTGGGGAGGGGGGAGCCGGCGCAAAGCGGCAGATGCTGGCTGTCACCCAGGAGCGCTGGAAGACTGCAGGGCTTCCGAACAGCCAGCAAGCAAACACATGAAGCTGCTTTCTACTGAATCAGACCTCAGTCCGTCAAAGTCAGTATCGTCTACTCAGACTGGCAGCCGCTCCAGGATCTCGGGCAGAGGTCTTTCCCACCCCCTCCTGTCTGGGGAGGGGGATGCCGGGGATTGAACCTGGGACCTCCTGCCTGCCAAGCAGAGCTCTGCCACTGAGCCAGGGTCTCAGGCCAAGGTCTTTCCCATCCCCTCCTGCCTGGTCCTTCTAACTAGGGATGCCGGGGATTGAACCTGGGACCTCCTGCCTGCCAAGAAGAGCTCTGCCACTGAGCCAGGGTCTCAGGCCAAGGTCTTTCCCATCCCCTCCTGCCTGGTCCTTCTAACTAGGAATGCCGGGGATTGAACCTGGGACCTTCTGCCTGCCAAGCAGAGGCTCTGCCACTGAGCCAGGGTCTCAAGGTTTTTCCCATCCCCTCCTGCTTGCTCCTATTAACTGGAGATGCCAGGGATTGAACCAGGGACCTTCTGCCTGCCATCAAGAGGTCCCACGAGCAAGGCTAGAATGCCAGAAGCCCTCCTACTATTGTCCCCCAAGCCCCCAAAAGAGAAAGCATCTCTGCCCCAGGCATTAGAACAGAAGGGAAGCCGTGTTGGATCAGGCCAATGGCCCCTCCAGTCCAACACTCTCTGTCATGCATTGGCCAAACCCCAGGGGCCGTCAGGAGGGCCACCAGTGGGGCTTCTGGAGTTGTGGCCCCACTGGTGGACCTCCTGATGGCTCCTGATAGCCACTATCACCCCCCCCCCCCCCAAGCACCAAGAAAACGGAGCATCAATTCCCCCAGAGATGGCATTCCCTTTCCACTTTCTGGCTAGCGGCCTCTTTGGGAGCTCTGCTCAGTCTGTTGATCCAGTCTCTTCCCAAGGCAATCGAGGGATCTGAATTGCAGGCTGTGGCCCGCTGGCCTTTTCTGTGATCAGCTGGGGGGTGGGGGGAGTGTGACAAAGCTCTCTGCTCTGTGTGTTTCCAGCTGGCGCCTGACATTTTCAATATTTAACCAAGCCCCCCCCCCCCACCATCCCCACCGACCGACCGAACTCCCCAAGTCCAAGGCAGGCAACGGAAGAGAGGTCAGCCACAGAGCCTCCCAGGGGCTCTTTAATCTCAAAGGAGCGGCGGATCTGGGCCTGGAGCTGCGGCCTCCCCGCTCGCCGCAGGGTCCGACCCTTTGAAACGTCTGTCAAGTCCTGATGCCGGCTGGCTGAGGCCGAATCTTCTGACATCAGGAGAGAGCAGGGCATTGCTGTGCAGTCTCCAGAGAGTTGTGTGTGTGTGGGGGATATTGGCCAGGCTTTTGAGAAGGAAACTAGGGAGGTTCGGAAGAAACACCAAGGCCTGACCCCGGTTCCCCTGACACGGCACTGGAATCTTAATTTTGTTTCTCCCGTTCCAAAGAAGCCCAGATAAAAATACGACAATATAATTGTCAGGTCTCCCCTAGCCACCGGCAGGGGAAGGAGGGCAAGGCTGTCAGGTCCAGGTTGGAAAACTCCCGATTTGGGATTGGAGCCTGGGGAGGACAGGGACCTCTGTCACCTCTCCTGTCCACTCCTTGCCCTTCTCAGGCCCCACTGGCATTGTCTCCTCGTGTGTTATAAGAAGAGGGAGGATGGGTAGGATGACCTGGCCAGTTCTGGGAAATCCTTGGAGATTTGTGGGTTGGAACTTTAGGATGGTATAACATCACAGAATCCCACCTCCCAAGCAGCCCTTTTCTCCAGGGGAACTGATCTCTGCAGTCTGGAGAGGAGCTGGAATTCCAGGGGATCCCCAGGCCCCACCTGGAGGATGGCATCCCTGACCCACAGGGGGGTCCAAGGCCACAGAGTCCCCCCTCCCAAGCAGCCCTTTCCTCCAGGGGAACTGATCTCTGCAGTCTGGAGAGGAGCTGGAATTCCAGGGGATCCCCAGGCCCCACCTGGAGGCTGGCATCCCTGACCCTCAGTGGGGTCCAAGGCCACAGAGCCCCCCCCCCCCTCCCAAGCAGCCCTTTCCTCCAGGGGAACTGATCTCTGCAGTCTGGAGAGGAGCTGGAATTCTAGGGGATCCCCAGGCCCCACCTGGAGGCTGGCATCCCTGACCCTCATTGGGGCCCAAGGCCACAGAGTCCCCCTCCCAAGCAGCCCTTTTCTCCAGGGGAACTGATCTCTGCAGTCTGGAGAGGAGCTGGAATTCCAGGGGATCCCCAGGCCCCACCTGGAGGCTGGCATCTCTGACCCTCAGTGGGGTCCAAGGCCACAGAGTCCCCCTCCCAAGCAGCCCTTTCCTCCAGGGGAACTGATCTCTGCAGTCTGGAGAGGAGCTGGAATTCCAGGGGATCCCCAGGCCCCACCTGGAGGCTGGCATCCCTAGTTGCATGAAGTCTGTAAGATATTATTTGGAGTTGTTATTTGGGCCTATGTTTTGAATATACTGGTAATAAATGCATGTGTTTTCCTACATTCGATGGCCCATTTGTGATATATTGAGCTGCAGCATGCGGGGCCCTTAAATTTTGATTTCTTTACTCTTCTGTTACTTCATTCCATTGCTGGATTTAGCCCCCCCCCCCCCTTTGCTTTTCCACTGCCTTGCTGATTGTCCTCTGAACTCTCTTCCCCCCCCCCTCTTCTCCCCTCCCCCCAGGGCTCTCGGACAATCTCACCGACCTGGAAAAGAGGAGGCAGATCTACGGACAAAATTTCATTCCGCCCAAGCAGCCCAAGACCTTCCTGCAGTTAGTATGGGAGGCACTCCAAGACGTGACGCTGATCATTCTCGAGATTGCTGCCATCATCTCCCTCGGCCTGTCTTTCTACGCCCCACCGGGCGAGGAGAGTGAAGGTGAGATGGCGGCCTCAGGGGCAGGGCAGCTGCTTGGCAGGCAGAAGATCCCAGGTTCAATCCCCGGCATCTCCAGTTAGAAGGACCAGGCAGGAGGGGATGGGAAAGACCTTGGCCTGAGACCCTGGCTCAGTGGCAGAGCCTCTGCTTGGCAGGCAGAAGGTCCCAGGTTCAATCCCCGGCATCTCCAGTTCAAAGGACCAGGCAGGAGGGGATGGGAGACCTTGGCCTGAGACCCTGGCTCAGTGGCAGAGCCTCTGCTTGGCAGGCAGAAGGTCCCATGTTCAATCCCCGGCATCTCCAGTTAAAAGGACCAGGCAGGGGGGGATGGGAAAGACCTTGGCCTGAGACCCTGGCTCAGTGGCAGAGCCTCTGCTTGGCAGGCAGAAGGTCCCATGTTCAATCCCCGGCATCTCCAGTTAGAAGGACCAGGCAGGGGGGGATGGGAAAGACCTTGGCCTGAGACCCTGGCTCAGTGGCAGAGCCTCTGCTTGGCAGGCAGAAGGTCCCAGGTTCAATCCCCGGCATCTCCAGTTAAAAGGACTAGGCAGGAGGGGATGGGAAAGACCTTGACCTGAGACCCTGGCTCAGTGGCAGAGCCTCAGCTTGGCAGGCAGAAGGTCCCAGATTCAATCTGATTGAGTGTAAGTCCGACTCATGTGTTCATGTCCTCTGCCACAGACAGGTGTCTTGTGTAAAGGCCACTGCAGAAGTGCAGTCTTCTCCCCGCTCCAGTAAGATTTTGCACTAGCAAATTCCAATTGAAAGGCCTATTTTCTCTTGCGGAAGGCAGAGTGCTAGTGACACAATATTCCTCTGTGTTTTATGTCATATTTTTAGTTTCCCGTTTACCTGGGCTGTTAAGAATGCATTTTCAGGGTTCATGGTCAGCAATCACAGGTTTTTTCTGCATTATTATTTCCCTTGCTCGTATGTTCCTGTTTGTTTGAAAGAATTTGTTCCGGTTCTACACATGGTTTGCTCCCTCTAGTGGTCCATCCAATATTACACCTGGTTATGTCCAACATATCTTTGGATTAAAACGGCAGGCTCTGTTAGAAGAAGAGTTGGATTTTATATCCCGCTTTTCGCTACCCAAAGAAGTCTCAAAGCAGCTTATAATAGCCCTCCCTTCCTCTCCCCACAACAAACAGTCTGTGAGGTGGGTGGGACTGAGAGAGTCCGGACAGAACTGTTCTGTGAGAACAGCTCTAAAAGAACTCTCAGTGGCCCAAGGTCACCTAGCTGGCTGCACGTAGAGGAGTGGAGAATCAAACCTGGCTTGCCAGATTAGAGGCCTCCACTTTTAACCACACCAAGCTGGCTGGGTTAATTTCCTAAAGGAGATCCAGATCTTCTCTCCCCTCCACTTCCTAGCCTGCGGAAACGTAGCGTCCGGCGGAGAAGACGAGGGGGAGTCGGAAGCCGGATGGATCGAGGGGGCCGCCATCTTGCTTTCGGTGATCTGTGTGGTGTTGGTCACGGCTTTCAACGACTGGAGCAAAGAGAAGCAGTTTCGCGGTCTACAGAGTCGCATCGAGCAGGAGCAGAAGTTTACCGTGATCCGCAATGGTCAGCAGGTCCAGATCCCTGTGGCTGAGCTGGTTGTGGGGGACATCGCCCAAATTAAATACGGTAAGCAGGTCAGGAAAGGGGCGATGGCTTAGGGCTGGCAGGTTAATTCGACAATCGCTTAGGTAAGACAGGTTTATTAGATGGTCTCAGTGGGGACCCCGATTGGTTGGCAGAAGAAGACTCGAGTCTGGTAGTGCCTTAGAGGCCAAAAATATTGGGGGGAGGGGGAGAAAGTATACGTTTTTGAGAGTCAGGGCTCCCTCAGTAAATTATGCAGCGGGATTTGGAAGGAACTTGGATTCTCAGAAGTGCTGGCAAAGTTTACGAGGTACCAGGCCACTTAAACGAATAAAATAGTGTTGTCCTGAAGAGAAGCAGCTTTGCAAAGAAAAAGAGGAGAGAGAGAAAGAAAGAGAGAGAGTCATAGTAATCCTAACTGTCTAACTGTGTTGTTCATTCTGCCTTTTCTGGAGGGATGCAGGGAGGACATGTGCTCCAAAGGGAAGGAACCTTCCAGTTAAGGAAATCAGGTCACTGGAGGAGACTATTTGAAAAATATCAGGAATTCCATAATGTAAATCTGCTCAATGCACATCTTGTCCTATAGGACAGTGTCCATGGTTAAAGGCGGGGGGTGGGGGGCTGTGATATCACGTGGGGCTGGTACCCAACAACTTCGTTTTCAAGAATACTGCTCTGTGTGAACAGCTTGGGCTCAAGAAAGGTTCTGATTGGCCATTGGAGATTAAATAGGGCTTTGGCTCAACAAGTCTTCTGACTGGCCATTGGAGATAGGGCTTTGGCTCAAGAAGAGTTCTGATTGGCCATTGGAGATTGGATAGGGCTTTGGCTCAAGAAGGATTCTGATTGGCCATTGGAGATAGGGCTTTGGCTCAAGAAGAGTTCTGATTGGCCATTGGAGATTGGATAGGGCTTTGGCTCAAGAAGGCTTCTGATTGGCCATTGGAGATTGGATAGGGCTTTGGCTCAACAAGGCTTCTGATTGGCCATTGGAGATAGGGCTTTGGCTCAAGAAGGGTTCTGATTGGCCATTGGAGATTGGATAGGGCTTTGGCTCAAGAAGGGTTCTGATTGGCTATTGGAGATTGGATAGGGCTTTGGCTCAAGAAGGCTTCTGATTGGTCAATGAAGATTGGATTGGTGGAGCAGACTTTTTAAGTGTTGCTTTGCATGATTGAAGGAAATATCTCACAGCCATCATGGGGCTGGCTCCTCCTTCTGTGGTGACCATTTTGTGATGGGCCTTTTATGGCCGGGCCCTCTGCCCCATGCCAGGCACCCATAAGTGCCTTAAGGCTTCAAAGTTCGGGGCCTCTGATCTATCCACTTAAGTTTAGTCTTGCCGGGAGCCCATTGCAATGTTTCTTTCCCCCAGGTGACCTGCTTCCGGCCGACGGGGTGCTCATCCAGGGGAACGATCTCAAGATCGACGAGAGCTCCTTGACGGGGGAATCAGATCATGTGCGCAAGTCTGTAGAAAAGGATCCCATGCTTTTGTCAGGTAAGAGACCCTCAGGAAATCAGGCTGGCTCAGAAAAAAGCTAGAAGGAGGACCATGTTGTTATCTAGCCCTGACAAAGCTGGAATCCTAGTTTCAAACCAAGTGGAGGGCGAAGGGTTAAAATTCACCTCTCTTCCCTGCATGTCCCGAGGCCAACTGAGGCTGCACGAGCCAGCAACTTGCATTTTGTGGCTGGAATGAGAAGTGTGATCTACATCAGGGTTAGTCAACCTGTGGTCCTCCAGATGTTCATGGACGACAATTCCCACGAGCCCCTGCCAGCGTTTGCTGGCAGGGGCTCATGGGAATTGCAGTCCATGAACATCTGGAGGACCACAGGTTGACTACCCCTGATCTACATGTCGTCTGTTGCAGCCCTAATGCCAAAACATTAAAAGACACCCGAAATGGCTTTTCTGTGATGGTGCATTGCAGGAGAACATCTAGTGGAGAATTAGTGGATTTTCAGAAAAGCATTTCCATCCTCCATTATCCTCCGACGGAGGAACCCCGGATAATGTGACAATCTGCATCTTGCAGAATCTAAAACCCTTCCAGTTGTGATTTGGTTTCTGCCTAGCAGGAGTGACTGTTCTGGGTGAAATCTGACCGGGTCTTTCTCCACTTCTCAGGCACCCATGTCATGGAAGGCTCTGGGCGGATGGTGATCACAGCGGTTGGGGTCAACTCCCAGACTGGAATTATCTTCACTTTACTGGGTGCTGGTGGGGAAGAGGAAGAAAAGAAAGATAAGAAAGGTAAGGGTGTCCTTCGGGCCTAGGTAAGCCACTCCCCAGCACACCCAGGTGTCCCTCCTAATAATGCTGTTCAGTCTTCATGCTCATGCGGGCCATTCTGCAGGCCTAGGCAGGGGTCAGCCTCAGTCCCGCTTCCCCCATAACGCTGTTTTCATAACCTGCCAGCTTCTGCCTTTGCGATGTTTGCAATAGCGTCGAGTCAACCTACAGTTGTGTTCATGAAAATGTGGCGTTCGCGGCCAGAGGATGGAGTGATGGCTTGAAAAGGGGATTTATGGATTCATGGAGGAGAAGTCTATCAATGAATCATAGAATCATAGAGTTGGAAGGGGCCATAGAGGCCATCTAGTCCAACCCCCTGCTCAACGCAGGATCAGCCCTAAGCATTCTAAAGCATAGAATCATCCAAGAAAGTGTGTAGTCATGGCTGCTAGTCATGACGATGGAGGGGGAACCTTCTCATTCAGAGACATGAATCCTTTGAATTCCAGAACCAGGAGGCGACCTCATCAGAAGGCTTCGGCCTCTATGCTCTGTGGTTGGTTGTGCAGAGGAAATAGTTGGTCATTGTGTGAGACAGGATGCAGGATTAGATGGACTATTGATCCAATCCAGCAGGGCTCTTCTTGTTTAGGTCTCAGTCTCTCTGACCTGTTGTTGGATTTCTAGAGGAAGTGGTTGGCCATTGTGTGAGGCAGGAGGCTGGACTGGATGGACCCCTGGTCTGACCCAGCAGGGCTCTTCTGAGGTTCTTAGGATGGCCCCAGCCTCTGTGCCCTGTTGTTGGCCCTCCAGAGGAACTGGCTGGCCACTGTGAGACAGGATGCTGGACTAGATGGACCTCTGGTCTGACCCAGCAGGGCTCTTCTGAGGTTCTTAGAAAAGCCTCAGCCTCTCTGCCCTTTTGTTGGCTTTCCAGAGGAACTGGCTGGCCACTGTGAGACAGGATGCTGGACTGGATGGACCCCTGGTCTGATCCAGCAGGGCTCTTCTGATGTTTTTATGAAGGCCTCTGTGCCCTGTTGTTGGCCCTCCAGAGGAACTGGTTGGCCCCTGTGTGAGGCAGGATGCTGGACTAAGTGGACCCTCACTGGTCTGATCCAGCAGGGTTCTTCTGAAGTTCTTAGGAAGGCCTCGGCCTCTCTGCCCTGTTGTTGGCCAACGAGAGGAACTGGTTGGTCACGGTGTAAGAGCGTGCTGGACTAGGTGGACCCCTGGTCTGATCCAGCAGGGCTCTTCTGATATTCTTATGGTTCATTGTTCCCAAGGACATTAAATACATCCTCCTACCACTATGTCCAGCACCACCATTTCATTTTCGGACATTCTAGCAGGGTGGTCTGCTGACAATTCCTGCTGAATTCACACGGCAAAATATCCCCCAGCCCCATGCCAACTCTCATTCGTTCATTTAAATTTAGCCTCACACTTCAACAACTCAATGATATCAGCGTATTTTGACTCTGTGTTACCGTATCACTTTCTGGGGACTTGGAATAATTGTTTTTTTTTTTAAGATCAATAACGTTTAATCCTGAGTATAAGGATTCGTGTGTATGAGCAAGAGGGTAGGCCCGCATTAAACCGATGGATTAGGACTGCAATGCTGTGTGTATCCATAGAAAGGTCAGGACAGCGCGAGAGTTAATTAATTGAATGTAGGATTTACTCCCATCTTCCTATTCTTACTTCTACTGCTACTACAGGTGGGTAGGCACGTTGGTCTGAAGCAGCAGAAAAAAAAAACTTGAGCCCAGTGCTACCTTTAAAACCAACGAAGTTTGCCTACTAAGAAAAAGAAACAAGAGAGAAAAAAGGCACTGCTTCCCCTTTTTCATAAAAATAGCAATGTAGGATACAGTATATGTTGTTAATACAGAGAATAATAAGATTTCCAGGTTTAGATTAAATGCTTAACATTAAACATAGAACAATATAAGCTTTCAGTCTTCTATAGCTTCTCCTTATCCTTGGTTCTGATACATCTACAAAACAATTTATGCTTGACCCATTCTAAGAACCATCCTGACAGATATATTTTCAGATTTAAGTTGAAAGCTTAACATTAAACATTTTCTACAAGTCAGTGTAGGCTTTAGTCCTAGGACAATACCCTAATAGAAGAAAGAAAAAATAAGGGGGGGGAACCCCATTTTACATTTTCAGCACTAATGATTATATTACCTATATGCCTACAAAAGAAAAGAGACAAAAAAAAACAAGAGAGAAAGAGACACTGCTTCCCCTTTTTCATAAAAATGGAAATATAGAATACAGTATAACATTAAACATAAAACAATATGAGCTTTCGGTCTTCTTAAGGGGGTCTCATCTCGAGGCTTGCTACATCTTGTCGTTCCCGTAAAATTATATTCTGTCCCATTGGCCTTTGGCGTAGAAAGTGCAGTTGTACTCTTTCCCGCAGAATATGCATCGATAAATCTTGAGGCCGTTGCACCTCCTGGACTCCAGTATCAATACAATTTTTTCCCCAGAGAGATCCTTTAAATCGGTTACTTTCACTGCAGATCCATATTTCTTTTGATTGATTTTTGTACACTGTTGCTTTGAGATGGCTGTATGTCTTTTTAAAAAGGGTGTCCTTATCTGGGCTGCAGAACTCCGGCATCCCATTTTCCGTCTCCAGAATTTCAGATTTCTCTTCTACTGTTGGTTTTCCACCTTGTTTAGAGCTGTCATCAGCCACTGTTATTGATCCATTATTCCTGTTAGAGACGTCTTCCTTGGCATCTTGGATCTCCTTGAAGATATGAATTTCAGATTTCTCTTCTGCTGTTGGTTTTCCACCTTGTTTAAAGCTGTCATCAGTCACTGTTATTGATCCATCATTCCTATTGAAGACTTCTTCCTTGCCATCTTGGATCTCCTTGGAGATATTTTTGATCAATCCATCTAAAAATACTTTGTAATCTTGGGTTTGTATCTCTATTAGATGAGCCAATCTTTTTAACATAGACATGATTTTGACTTTAAAAAAACCCGGCCCCAAACAATTTTACAAGTGGCCAGTAGAGGTCCTCTGTTTTATCCTCTAATGTTCCGGCACAGGCATGTGACGTATTGAAGGCAGAGATTCTCGTGCTGGCACAGAGTTCTCGTGAGATTTTCCCATTCACAGCTTATCTTATCTTCGAAAACCAAAACAATTACAATAAGAGCTTTTGCCAATTAATTCGAGTTGATTTGAGTCCTTCTTCTGCTTAGTTAGGAGAATTAGTCTGCCTCTTAACGAGGTGGCTTCGGGCAGAGCAGAGTAAGAGGAGGGGGGAAACAAAGGGCTTTGATGCAGGAAGAGAGACGGAGAAAAAAAAAGCGAGAGATACTTGCAGTAAATGATGTTTTGGAACTCAGCCGATGTCCTCCCCTCAGTTCAAAGCGTTCATTTGTGGTAAATCATCATGTAGGGTTGAAGCAGATACTTTAAGATTAAAGAAAGAAAAGAAAGTCCGAGGTAGAAAATGGCAGTCGTCCTCTGGACCTGGAACGCTGACAGCCTATAATCTAGGGAGATATACTCCCTAAAGGATTGGAGACGGCCCCAAGAACTTCCTGGGTAGAAAGGTGAGGTGGGGTTTGCGTACCCCTCCTCTTTTCTGCCAATTGCTTGCACAAAGCCCTGTCAGGCTTCAGAGATAGCAGAGCAGATGCCCTGCCACCCTCTCAGGACGACATCTTTAGCCACACCTCGGGACTTGGAATAATTGTTTAGGCACGGAGGGGTCTCATAACGTATCAGAACCAGCAGCACAGGGCAGGGGAACCTTGAAATTCTAGGAGGTGACCTGGAACCTGGGCCTGGGCCCAAGGAGAGATAACTATCCCCATGGCTTCACCCCAACCGATCTTAACTAAACCTTGGGTCTTCCTGTCTTGACCCCTTCCTGTGACTTCTCTGTCTGTATGCCACAATCTGCTCACAGGTGTGTCATTTTCAGGTTCCACTCATCTTTCTTGTCTTACTTGCTTTCTTGGGCAATCAGGCCTCCACCTAGCTTTTGTAGCATTGCCAGTTTTCCGGCTGTATTTCTCTTCTAATGCACCTGACCTTTCTGGATGGTCTGACTTCACTTATCTCTGATTTCCACTTGCCTCTCGGCCCGCAGTCCTTGTTTCCCCAGACGCCTTGGCTCACCGTCCTTCTTTGCAGGAAAAGCTGCTCTTGGCCTGCCGTCCAGCTAAATGACACAAGAGTCTTCTATATGACACAGCCAGCTTGGTGTAGTGGTTAGGAGCGCGGACTTCTAATCTGGTGAGCCAGGTTTGAGTCCCTGCTCCACCACATGCAGCCAGCTGGGTGACCTTGGGCTCTCCCCAGCACTGATAAAGCTGTTCTGACCGAGCAGGAATATCAGGGCTCTCTCAGCCTCACCCACCTCACAGGGTGTCTGTTGTGGGGAGAGGAAAGGGAAGGCGACTGTAAGCCGCTTTGAGACTCCTTCGGGTAGAGAAAAGCGGCATATAAGTACCAACTCTTCTTCTACTTCAGTAATCTCAGGGCTCCCTCAGCCTCACCCACCCCACAGGGTGTCTGTTGTGGGGAGAGAAAAGCGGCATATAAGTACCAACTCTTCTTCTTCTTCAGTAATATCAGGGCTCTCTCAGCCTCACCCACCTCACAGGGTGTCTGTTGTGGGTAGAGGAAAGGGAAGGCAAATGTAAGTCGCTCTGAGACTTCTTCGGGTAGAGAAAAGTGGCATATAAGAACCAACTCTTCTTCTTCTTCTTCTTCTTCTTCTTCTTCTTCTTCTTCTTCTTCTTCTTCTTCTTCTTCTTCTTTGATGCCCCCCCCATCCCAGCAGTCTGCAAGACATTTCTCCATGTGAACAGTCTCATAGAATCATAGAGTTGGAAGGGGCCACACAGGCCATCTAGTCCAACCCCCTGCTCAATGCAGGATCAGCCCAAAGCTGGAAGAACATTTCAGCAACCTCACCCCCTGGCTTGGGGTCTGTCATGTGGGTCTTCCCAACGCTGTTCCACAGCAGGGGTGCCACTATTCGGGAAACCCCCTTGAGACCAACCCCTCAAGGTTCACTCGTCTGGACATTCTCCCAGGCTGCCCAGAAGTTGCTCGTAGATCAGCGGCTCTCTCCTGCAGCTGCGAGTACATTGAAAGGGCACCCCGGCATAATCGATTTCCACCGGCTCCCTGGACTCAGCATTGCTGAGGTTTGACTCAACGTGCAGAATGATTGCTCATCACTTTTGGAACAGAGATCGGGGTCTGACTCACAAAGCCTTTGGCATTTGATTGCTCACGGTTGGGTCTTCGGTACAATGAGATTTCAAAAATGAAGCCACCCTAACCCCGTTTCGGGTGTCAGCTGTGAAACACGCAACGACCGGAACGCCAATCACTCGCAGCAAACTAAAGAGAAGGGGGCAGAAGCTCTGCAAAGGCTCCATATTTTAGCCAGTTTGGTGGAGTGGTTAGGAGTGTGGACTTCTAATCTGGCGAGCCGGGTTCGATTCTGCGCTCCCCCACATGCAGCCAGCTGGGTGACCTTGGGCTCGCCACGGCACTGATAAAGCTGTTCTGACCGAGCAGGAATCTCAGGGCTCTCTCAGCCTCACCTACCCCACAGGGTGCTTGTTGTGGGGAGAGGAAAGCGAAGGCGACTGTAAGCCGCTTTGAGCCTCCTTCAGGTAGGGAAAAGCGGCATATAAGAACCAACTCTTCTTCTTCTTCAGTAATCTCAGGGCTCTCTCAGCCTCCCCTCCCTCACAGGGTGTCTGTTGTGGGGAGAGGAAAGGGAAGGCAACTGTAAGCCGCTTTGAGCCTCCTTCAGGTAGGGAAAAGCGGCATATAAGAACCAACTCTTCTTCTTCTTCAGTAATCTCAGGGCTCTCTCAGCCTCACCCACCTCACAGGGTGTCTGTTGTGGGGAAAGGAAAGGGGAAGGCGACTGTAAGCCGCCTTGAAACTCCTTCAGGTAGAGAAAAGCGGCATATAAGAACCAACTCTTCTTCTTCAGTAATATCGGAGCTCTCTCAGCCTCCCCTCCCTCACAGGGTGTCTGTTGAGGGGAGAGGAAAGGGAAGGCGACTGTAAGCCACTTTGAGACTCCTTTGGGTCAAGAAAAGTGGCATATAAGAACCAACTCTTCTTCTTTTTCTGTTGCCTTCCTTCTACATCCACTCGGGGTAGCTGTGTCCAAAATTGCCTTGACCTGCAACTACATTTACCACTAATTGATTCCTGATCGATGGATCCCTCTGCTAAGTGGTCAAGGGGCATTGACCTAAATCCATCACGGCCAATGGACATTGAACTAAATGTCTCCCCGAACATCAGCTGTCAGCGGTGGTTACTGGGCTGCCAATCTTTATTGACCAGAGGCTGCCTAGGCCCATCTGACCCTCTCAAGAGCTGACTCACTGTCCAAGTCCTGACCGAAAGCTCAAAGGTCAATCTGGGTTGTCCCAGGAATGTTTCCAATCAAACTCAGTAGCTGAGTTTCCCCTCTGCCCACAGTGAAGGGATGTCGTCTTCAGCACTAAAATTAACCAGGGATTGTAACATTGACCTGAAACAGCTGCAGTTGGCTCATTTAGGGATAACATCGACAACGGCAATGGCGCCGTTTGTCACAACCCGCTACAAATCGATTTGTTGTCCAGGTGTGCTGACTCAGCTCTTTCCTGGGGGTTTCGCGGTGATTCCACAATCACCCAGCCCTGCCGATCATTAATGCTGGCAACGAGGGACATTCAGCGCCGTAGGATTTCCGACATCCAGTTGACTTCACGTGGACCCAAGGTCCTCACCGACTGGCTTCAGAACTAAGCCTTTTCTAATTGGCTTAAAGCAGATGGCTCTTGACCCAGTTTCATTGATTACGGACTCAACACCATAAGGACTTCAAACAGATTCAATGAACCTATTTACCCATTATCCTAGGACATAGATTGCACACTGCATCTGGCTTGATTATCAGGATGACAACTCGGCGTTATTTATTTTATTTATAATTACATTTGCATACTGTCGTTCCCAGCAAGCTGGCTTGCGGTGGTGCGTGATAAAATATTTCATGAAAACACAATATACTTATAAAACATCATAAAATACAACCCCCCCCCCCATGAACATTGCTGGACCTCCTTCTCCTCCCCCCCTCCCCCAGTAATAGGGGTTAAGAATGGGATTTTCCGCCACGTTGGGAGTATTTTAAAGTCTTTTAATGGGAGTTTTAATTGGGTTTTTAGACATTGTGACCTGCCACAAGCCGTCTAGGGAGGGGCAGGAAATAAGCAAACAAACAAACAAATAAATATATAAAGGTAAAGGTATCCCCTGTGCAAGCACTGGGTTATGTCTGACCCTTGGGGTGACGCCCTCTAGCGTTTTCATGGCAGACTCAATACGGGGTGGTTTGCCAGTGCCTTCCCCAGTCATTACCGTTTACCCCCCAGCAAGCAGGCTGGCTACTCATTTTACCAACCTCGGAAGGAGGGAAGGCTGAGTCCACCTTGAGCCGGCTGCTGGGATCGAACTCCCAGCCTCATGGTCACAGCTTCAGACAGTATGTTGGCTGCCTTACCACCCTGCGCCACAAGAGGCTCTAAAAATAAATAAATATCCTCAAAAACCACAAGCTCTATAGCAATGACAATTCCTCATCGTTTCCAGCCCTCCATCCAGTATATTTTCCCCTTAAGATTGGGGATGGTATAACGGGGGTACATCACCAGCATCCCGGGTCCAGTCTAATACTGAGCCCAAGGGGGGGGGGACCCAGTGTCAAGCCCAGCCCAGCTTCAACCAAACGCCTGGTGGAATTGCTCCGTTTTGCAGGCCCTACAGAACCCAGAGAGTTCCGCAGCTATGGCAGGAGCTCATTCCGCCAGGTAGGGGCCAGGACCGAAAAGGCCCGGTCCCTGGTTGAGGCCCAACAAGACCACATTGAGCTCTTGGTGGTGCTAACGCACGGGTGGGAGTCCTGGTGGTGCTAAGATTCGCAGACCTCTGGATACCACAGAACATTTGAATCGCATACATATTATCATAGGATTAAGATTTCATCCTGCCGCTATATGATAGGAATGCATTCAAAGAGGACCTATTATTAAAGAGTGTCTTCCATCACCGACGAAGGTTCCGAAAACGGAAAAAAAAAACCTAGCAGTTCGTTTTGATGTTTTGGGAGTTTGAGGAATCGTTGATAGTGGAATAAACGGTTCGTTTGCGGTCGCCAGCTTGTGTTACGGCTGACGGGTGCTTTATACCAGGGGTAGTCAACCTGCGGTCCTCCAGATGTCCGTGGACTACAATTCCCATGAGCCCCTGCCAGCTTTGCTGGCATGGGCTCATGGGAATTGTAGTCCATGGACATCTGGAGGACCACAGGTTGACTACCCCTGCTTTATACTTTTAGCTTTTGCTTTATACTTCCACTGTTACGATGGTTGTTCATTAGTCTGAGTTCATTAGCCTGCGCTCGAAGGCTCACGCCTTGAATAGACCTCGGTTGGCCTTGAAAGGGGCTTCTGGACTTCTGGTTTTCGTGGCACGGCTTCAGCCCGACCCACTCGAATCCACGCCTCCGTCCTGTGAACATTCTTTCCTCTGTGCATGCTTCGTTTCCCCCAGCTGCGCACCTCTGCCCTCTGCTTCAAACCAGCCCGCATTGTAGCGCAGGAAGGCATGTAGAATCCCCCCTTACCCTTCGCCTCTCACCAGGCTGTCCCCACCAGGATACATGCGATTGCCTTCCCTGATCAGGCTCAGCTGGCTCCTTCCAAGGCGTGGGTGTCAGCGGAACGCAGCACCTCGGGGCTGCATATGGACGGGAAAAGCTCCTGGCAGTGTCTTTCCTCGGCCTTAGAGCCCTGCAGCTGTGCCCCTCTGAAGCTCCCTGGCTGGCGCAGGGTGGGGCAGGCTGGCGTCCCCCTGCTTCTTGAGAGCTCTGTTTTCCATGGTGTGCGTGCCGTGCTGGTGCCGTGTTGTCTGTTCTCAAGCGTCCTGTGTTTGTCGTCCCCTTCTTCTGTTGTAGGGAAGCAGCAGGATGGGGCGGTGGAGAATAATCAGAACAAAGGTAAATGTCCAGGATCACCCCCCTCCCCCCCAAAAAAACCCTTGCCCCGCCTATTAACTGCCTCCGTTTTAGGCCCCGTCTTTAGCTGGGGTTTCGTTCTGGGTGTGTCTATTCCCATTGTTTGTAATACATTCAGTGTGGTCTGGGTCAGAGTGGCAGGGGAGGTTTTGGGAGAGCCAGGTTCGAATCCCCGCTCGGCCATGGAAGCTGGCGCTCTCAGCTTGTCCAACCTCACAGGATTGTTGTTGTGAAGATCATACAGAAGAGGGGAGAGGAATGTTGCGAGCCACTTTGAATCCTCGGATTGACTCGAATGATGGGGTATAAATATTAAAATATATAAACAAAGTATCCAGGAAACAGATCTTTTCTGACAAGGGGCCTGCCAGGAAAGGTAGACGCGGCTCTTGTTCAGGGTACTGGCTCTTGCAGACCAAGATTTTGGCACATGGGCAGGACCTGAGGGTAGAGGGCTGAATCTAGGGTTGCAGACTCCAGGATGGGAAATCCCTGGAGATTTGGAAACAGAGCCTGGGGAAGGAAGGGATCACAGAGGAGCTGCCACACTATAAAATTCTGCCCTCTGGAAACAATCTCTGGAGTCCGGAGAACTGTTGCAATTCCTGGGGAACTCCAGTTCTTGCCTGGAGATTGGCAACCCGATCTCGGCCTCACAAAGCTGAGTTCATATTGGGAGTGGAGAGAAATTTGGAACAGAGCCTGGTGGAGTTTTTGGCAGACACTTAGAAGTCAGGTGGCCAACTCTGGGCTGGAAAATTCCAGGAGATTTGAGGGTGGGTAGAGGGGGTTGGGGAGGGGAAGGTACTCAGTGGGGTACAATCCCACAGACTCATTCCTCCCCCCCCCAAAGAAAAAAGCAGCCATCTGCTTCAGGAAAGTTGATCCCCACAGTCCAGAGATCGGTGATAATTCTGGAAGATCTCCATGCTTAGAATCATAGAATCATAAAGTTGGAAGGGACCTCCAAGGTCATCTAGTCCAACCCCCTGCAGAAGGCAGGGGAAACACAGCTACCTGCCCACCCACAGTGACCCCAATCCCATACACACATGATGCCCTCCCAAAACCAGAATCCCCGGCCAGTCTGGCCTGAAGGAAATTCACCTCCCGACCCCAAAGTGGTGATCAAATTTGCCCCTGAGGGTGAGAGCTCTCCTTATTAGCAAGTCATGTTAAGAAATAAGCTGTTTTCGAGGATCCTGGTGCGGATTCGAAAGGAAAGGACATTCCTCCTTTTTTTTTTCCTGGGCAAATGCCCCCAGATTGCAGGATAAGAGAAGGCAGGTCAAATGATCTGCAAGAGGACAGAACAATTCGAGTCCGGGACCATCTGAAATAACAAGGTTTTACAGGATGCAAGATTTTGAGAGTCAAAGCACCCTCCATCCTAGGAACTAGGGATCTTTCTCTCTCAATAGCTCATACCCTCAAAATCTTGACATCTTGTATGTGCCATTGAACTCAAACTGAACTGTATAGAGCAGGGGGAGTCAACCTGTGGTCCTCCAGATGTGCATGGACTACAATTCCCATGAGCCCCTGGCAGGGGCTCATGGGAATTGTAGTCCATGGACATCTGGAGGACCACAGGTTGGCTACCCCTGAGGGCAGCATTTCAGAAGATATGGCTTTTCTCCTTTCCTCCATCCATTGAACCTCTCTCTTTACTGAACCCACCCACAAAGGTGTCTTCTGCTGAATAGGACCATCAAGCAGAGAGCTTCCGCATCATCTACTGCCTTGGGGTTTTTTTAAGTGGAGATGACGGGGATTGAACCGGGGACCTTCTGCACGTTGAGCAGATGCACTGCCACTACGCTACAGCCCCTTCTCTGTCTTTCACATTGACTCGTACCTGGTCCTTTTAACGAGAGAGGCCAGGGATTGAACCTGAGACCTTCTTCCTGCCAAGCAGAGGCTCCACCACAGAGCCATGGCCCCACCCTTTACCAGTGCAGCCAAAATGGGTTTGGGCCACTAGGCAGAAGTCAGACCAAGCCAGGTTTAGGTGTCATCACTAGCGAATGGTTCTTCGGTGCTTTGCCAGAGTACAGTGGTGACCCCAGCAGAGGGCTTTCAAGGCAAGTGAGACATAGAGGGGGTTGGCTATTGCTTTCCTCTATAGAGCCTTCCTTGGTGGCCTCTCATCCAACTATCAGCCCTGCTTGGCTTCCCAGTTATGACAACCCCAATTAGGGGGTTTCAAGGCAAATGAGACACAGAGTTGGTTTGCCATTGCTTTCCTCTATTCCTCTATAGAGCCTTCCTTGGTGCTCTCCCTTCCACATACTGCCCCTGCTTAGCTTCTAACTTATGGTGACCTCAGCAAGGGGCTTTCAAGGCAAGTGAGACTGAGATGGTTGGCCATGGCCTTCCTCTGCAGAGCCTTCCTTGGTGGTCTCCCATCTAAGTATCATTCCTGCTTGGTTTCCCAATTATGACAACCCCAATTAGGGTGTTTCAAGGCAAGTGAGACACAGAGATGGTTTGCTGTTGCCTTCCTCTACAGAGCCTTTCTTGGTGGTCTCCCTTCCAAGTACCGATCCTCCTTAGTTTCCATTTTGTGGTGACCCCAGCAAGGGGCTTTCCAGGCAATTGAGCAAAAGAGGTGGTTTACTGTTGCCTTCCTCTACAGAGCCTTCCTTGGTGGTCTTCCTTCCAAGTACTGACCCTGCCTAGCTTCCAGAATCTGAGGTCAGGCTATACCATGATGCCTTCCCTCCCTCCCTCCTCCTCCCTATGCCTAGGGAATATTTTAATTGGAGATAGGTGTGCTGTTAGATATTAGTGTTTGAATTTCTGTGAGAAAGCTGGACAGTCCATGCATCTGGATGGGTATTTTTCATCAGCATTCCTGAAACGGACACATTCAAGACTGGGAAACCAGTTGGCAAACTCATTTCGAGCCAGGAAGTATCCCAAAGAAGCCGGTATGAGATGCCACGTAATGGGAGAAAAGACCCACTGGGGCAGAATAATACCCCCCCCCTTCTGAAGATGGTTTCCAGAGTGTAGCCATGTTCACCTGCAAGTGAAAACCTAGATTTGACACCAAAAAGATTATTAGAATCTATGTTTTCGAGAGGCCAACCTCTTAGCCTGTCCAATTAAAGGAAGTTTGGACACCCCCGAAGATCGTATTGATCTTGAAGGTACTCCTGGAATCAAACCTAGCTTTTCTCCAAACCTGCTCCCTGCATGCTTTTAACCCAAGCCAGACATGGATAGATTAAGACAAACTGAAGGGGAATGCCTTGTCTGCTTGATTTCTCCATGCGGGGATGCAGGAGAAGAGCTAGGGATCTGTGTCCCGGTGAGGGAAGCGTGTTTCGCTTTGAGTGAACCCATGTCCGTTCCCTCTCTGTGCAGCCAAAAAACAAGATGGGGCCGTCGCCATGGAGATGCAACCCCTGAAGAGTGCGGAGGGGGGCGAGATGGAAGAGCGGGAGAAGAAGAAAGCCAGCGTGCCGAAAAAAGAGAAATCCGTTCTGCAGGGGAAGCTCACCAAACTGGCTGTGCAAATTGGGAAAGCAGGTATGTGTGAGAGCACGATGGAGTCATAGGGCTAGCCCCGATCCAGATGCAGGAGGGCCAGGAATAGGCGCTCCTTTCAAGAAAAAAAGGGATGTTCCCTACCCAGAAGGTCAAAATCCTGCTAGAAGAGCAAGCTGAGGAAACAATACGAGTGTTCCTATTTCTTTATATTTTCCACTATTCGACTATTTCCGGTGAGACAGATCCAGAGGGGCAGCCGTGTCTGTCTGTAGCACTAGAAAAGAACAAGAGTCCAGGAACACCTGGAAGTCTACCAAAATTTCGGGTGGGGGGGAGGGAGCTACTGAGAGGTAAAGTCCAGGAGGTAATGTTCAGTAGGCAGGGAAGAACTTTCAAGAGGTAAAACTCCATTGGTTAGAAGTAGGAATGGAAATCCCTTAGTCATATCTCAGACACAAGGTGGGCGGGGTGTTCTCTGTCTTGTTCTGGTCTGTTTTCCTCCTTTTCCTCTTCTTCTCCTCCTTTCATTCTTTTTCTTCTCCTCCTCCTCCTCCTCCTTTCCTTCTTCTTCTCATTCTTCTCCTCCACCTTTCCTTCTTCCCATTCTTCTCCTGCTTATTTCCTTCTTCTTCTTCTCCTCCTCCTTCTTCTCTTTCTTCTCCTTACCTTCTCTTCCTCCTCCTTTCCTTCTTCTTCTCATTCTTCTCCTCCATCTTTCCTTCTTCCCATTCTTCTCCTGCTTATTTCCTTCTTCTTCTTTTCCTCCTCCTCCTTCTTCTCTTTCTTCACCTTACCTTCTCCTCCTCCTCCTTTCCATCTTCTTCTCATTCTTCTCCTCCACCTTTCCTTCTTCCCATTCTTCTCTTGCTTATTTCCTTCTTCTTCTTTTCCTCCTCCTCCTTCTCTTTCTTCTCCTTACCTCCTCCTCCTCCTCCTTTCCGTCTTCTTCTCATTCTTCACCTTTCCTTCTTCCCATTCTTCTCCTGCTTATTTCCTTCTTCTCCTTTCCTCCTCCTTCTTCTCTTTCTTCTCCTTTCCTTCTCCTCCTCCTCCATCTCCTTTCCTTCTTCTTCTCATTCTTCTCCTCCACCTTTCTTTCCTCCTCCTCCTTCTTCTCTTTCTTCTCCTTTCCTTCTCCTCCTCCTCCGTCTCCTTTCCTTCCTCTTCTCATTCTTCTCCTCCCCCTCCTCCACTTTTCCTTCTTCTTCTCCTCCTGCTTCTTCTTTCCTCCTTGTTTTCCTCCTAACCACCTCCTCCTTCTCCTCCTCCTCCACATCCTCCTTTCCTTCTTGTTCTCCTTTCCTTCGTCTCCTCCTCCTTCTCCTCCTCCGGCTTCTTCTAGGTCTGGTGATGTCGGCCATCACTGTTATCATCCTGGTCCTGTACTTCGTCATCCAGACTTTTGTGATTGATGGGAGGACGTGGGCAACTGAGTGCACCCCGGTCTACGTGCAATATTTTGTCAAGTTCTTCATCATTGGCGTCACCGTCCTGGTGGTGGCGGTCCCGGAAGGCCTGCCATTGGCCGTCACCATCTCCTTAGCCTACTCCGTGAAGGTGAGAACGATTGTTTTCGGTGCCCGGCATGCATGACAGGCTGTCGCCCTCCCCGACACCGTGCAAAAAGCAGGATGGCATCCAAAGGACTGCTATATTCCATAAGGGCCCTCCATACAGTCTCTCCTTTAGCCTCGTTTAGTCTAGTTTAGAGCCTCTTGTGGCGCAGAGTGATAAGGCAGCAGACATGCAGTCTGAAAGCTCTGCCCATGAGGCTGGGAGTTCAATCCCAGCAGCCGGCTCAAGGTCGACTCAGCCTTCCATCCTTCCGAGGTCGGTAAAATGAGTACCCAGCTTGCTGGTGGGTAAATGGTAATGATTGGGGAAGGCCCTGGCAAACCACCCCATATTGAGCCTGCCATGAAAACGCTAGAGGGCGTCACCCCAAGGGCCAGACATGAGCCGGTGCTTGCACAGGGGATACCTTTACCTTTACCTTTAGTCTATTTAGTTGCGGCCCGTATCAGGTTCAGGGTTTTGGTATTGACCTTTAAGGCCTTGCGCAGTCCGGGCCCCACATATCTGCGAGCCCGCCTGTTGCCCGATGCCCCCCACAGGGCTTTGCACTCTGCGGGTTCCAACTTACTGGTCATTCCCGGCCCCAAAGAGGCTCGCCTGGCCTCAACCAGGCCGGGGCCTTTTCAGTCCTGGCCCCGACTTGGTGGAATGAGCTCTCGGAGGAGCTGCAGGCCCTGCAGGAGCTTTCTGCTTTTCGCAGGGCCTGTAGAACGGAGCTCTTCCGCCAGGTTTACAGTTGAGGCCAGGGCGAAGAAAGAGTCTGTGGGCCCCCCAAGGGAGGACAAAGGAGGGGAAAAGAAGGAGGTTCCTCCATAATTGAACAATGGTGGCCAGCAGTACCCCTAGTTTCCCAGCAGGGGCAGGTAGGGGGTTAGTCTGCCGTTGTGTTTGTGTACTGGAGATTCTGTTGTGAATTGTTGTATTTTACTGGGGTTTTTAGGGGATAATTTTACTTATTTTATTGTGCAACCCACCGTGAGCCAGCTTTGCCGAGAGTGGCGGGTAATAAATAAATAAATAAATAAATATAATAATAATAATTATTATTATTATTATACATAGCCCCCCTGGGGGATTTGAAGTAGTCATCATCACCCTCCATCCCCCAATGCCCTTGTTTGGGTAGGGGAGAGTGGTATTTTCCGCCGTGTGGGGTATTTTTATAGTCTTTTAACGGGGGTTTTAATGGGGGATTTTAAAACTACTGTTACCCGCCACGAGCCTGTAGGGAGTGGCAGGAAATAAATCAAATTATTATTATTGTTGTTGTTGTTGTTGTTGTTGTCACCCGCCACGAGCCTTTAGGGAGTGGTGGAAAATAAATAGAATTATTATTATTATTATTATTATTATTATTATTATTATTATTATTATTATTATTATTAGATTTATTTCCCGCCACTCCCTACAGGCTCGTGGCGGGTAACAATAGTCTTAAAATCCCCCATTAAAACCCCCATTAAAAGACTATAAAAATACCCAACACGGCGGAAAATACTACTCTCCCCTACCCGAACCAGGGCATTGGGGGATGGAGGGTGATGATGACTACTTCAAACCCCCCAGGGGGGCTATGTATAATAATAGTAATAGTAATAATAGTAATAATAGTAATAGTAATAATAATAATAATAATAATAATAATAATAATAATAATAATAATATCCACTTCTGAAGCTCAGGTGGGTAAGTAGATTGTGGGTTGGTGAGAAGTTTGTGGGTTGGTGAAATTAGTACAGTTGGGCTGGGGGGCACAAGAAAGGACCTGCCCTAAAATAGGAAGATCCTACGGCAGCAGGCAAGACTGGAGCCATGAGGATTCAACTCAACCCAACATGTACTCGTCATCCTTAGCTGCCTTCTTCTCCACGCGCCACTTGATAGATAAGCAAATAAATTTCCCGACAGTGTCCTTTTAAGCCGTGCCCAGCTTCCAATCTGTCCTTCGCTGCGGCCGAAGGGAGATGGCGGGCGACCGACCGCCCAGACTCTTAAAACTCCTTCTTTGACCCCAGAAAATGATGAAGGACAACAATCTGGTTCGCCACCTGGACGCCTGTGAGACGATGGGCAACGCCACGGCCATCTGCTCCGACAAGACCGGCACGCTCACCACCAACCGCATGACCGTCGTGCAGTGCTACTTGGGCGACACGCATTACAAGGCGACCCCTGACCCCACCAGCCTGAATTCCAAGACGCTAGACCTGCTGGTGCACGCCATCGCCATCAACAGTGCCTACACCACCAAGATACTAGTAAGCCTTGGCCCTCGAGGTCGTCCTCAGCCCTCCAAGCCACTGAGTCCTCGGGCTAGAGGGGATAGGAGCTTGAGCAAAAACCAGGCCTGGAAGGGGCTTAGACGGATGGGTCTCGTAAAGCTTGCAGAAGGGGTGGCGTTGGTTACGATCCGCTGTTGTCTTTGCTCTCTGGGTCATGTTTTTTTTGGGGGGGGAGATACAGTTTTGTCGGCCATTTGCATGGCAGTCCCAGAGTTATACTCTCTAAACCCATGGACTTCAGGACACTTTGAAAGTTGTTAATTAATTAATTAATTAATTAATTAATTAATTGATTGATTGATTAATGTTATCATTTCATTTCTATCCCGCCACTCCCACAAGGGCTCGTGGCAGCTAACAGTTATAAAAACCCCAATACATAAAACCCTATAAAACCCATAACATTATAAAACACAACTCAACCATCCTTAAAATCCTTAAAATCCTCATTCTTAGGTTTGCAGTGTTAGAGGGTGATTCTAGCGTTTCTCTGGGAGGGGTAGGAAGCCACTAGGGATGACATGAGGGATGCTCAAAGTGGGGTGTAGTCTGCACGGGGCATTTTACCCGCTCCCAGTTCAAATAAATCCCTCCCGTCTACACTGAATTCGGTTTCCATGTTGATTTGGGGTGCTTTAAATTTTCCCTCTTCAACATGCATGACTGATCCAGAGTGACCTTACCTTTCCCCTGCAATATCCAGAAGTGGATATAATCATCAATATTTGAAAAATCGCCATCAGTAAGTGCAGATTTCTGCTTTTTGCAAATTAACTTCCTTCTCCGTGCCTTGTAGCAAAGCAGTCTTCCCTGATTGGCCAGGGTGTCAGTTCAAAGACTTCCTGGTTCTCAGTTGCAAGGCTTCCCTTAAAGTGACTGCGCTCCAGAAGTCCTAACTTCTCCCAGCAGAGATTTCCCTCTTGGATGTATTCCCCCTCCTCTGCTGTCTCCAATCCTCTCCCCCACCCCCGGTTTTCAGCTAATCTTCAGCCTCCAGTGATCACATTCCTGAAAAACATAGCTGTTTTGGCAGAGGGAATCTGTGGCATTGTACCCCACTGAAGGTCAGGGATGCTAGTCCCCAGGGGGGAGGGAGCTACTGAGAGGTAGGGATGAAAGGACACACACGACACAGGTATCTGGAGGAAAAGGAATCTTCTTCTCTTCCTTCTTTCTCTTCTTGGGCCTTCTCCGGACCCCAGGCTTTATTCAGTACATTTTGCTTACGTACTCTTTTCCTAGCTAGACTTCATTACACACACTTTTCACAGCCTTTGACCTCTCTCGTTGCCCGGAAAAGTACACAAGGATGTCCACATATCTTAAGACTGGCAGTGAGTATTGGTGTGTTATGTTAACTCATTCAGCGCCCATCACCCTGGTCCTTACAGCTCATCTCTAGACATCGGAGATCAGTTCTCCTGGAGAAAAAGACTGCTTTCTATGGGGGGGCTCCACAACATTATATCTTAGAATCATAGAATAATAGAGTTGGAAGGGGCCATAGAGGCCATCTAGTCCAACCTCCTGCTCAACGCAGGATCAGCCCTAAGCATCCTACAGCATCCAAGAAAAGTGTGTATCCAACCTTTGCTTGAAGACTGCCAGTGAGAGACATCTTACTGATGTCTCTCCTTGCCCCAAATCCTGCTCACTCCTGGCTCCGCCTTGAAATCTCCAGATATCTCCCAACCCAGAGTGGCATGACAGCAAGAACAAAACACAACAATATATGTGTAATCTTTAATAATATTTAATAGTAATGATAAGGTTTTTGATGTTAAAAGTGGCAGCTAATGTTTTTTCCAAATCTGAAAATATGAGAGAAGGCAGAATATTTTAAATCAAGTTTATAAATTGCCACTAGATATTTTTCTTTTTCATTTGGGTAGATTGATGTACGGAGAAAGGCAGAACGTTTTGAGTTCAGAACTTAAGGAAAGTTATGACGGGATAAAAAAAAAAATAATGCATGTAAACAGAGGACAAAACAACTAATGCAAATTTCGCAATAAGATGTATTTTATAACTAGGTGTATTAAAAATAAAAAAAGAAGGGAGGTGGAGTCAAAAAGCCGAAGGGACGGTTGGGTGGGAGTTGCTTAGCCCCTCCCCTTCCTGTTCCTGCAGCTGACCTTCCCAGAATCGTTTTTTCCCCCTTCAGCCAGGCTCTGATACCAGAAATGCTGGGAGAAACATGCCATGGGGCAGAGTGGTAGAGAAGTAAACAGTGGACGAAGGGAAGGTCCGGCTTTCCCGTGGCTCTTTAAATCACATCGATCTCCTACTTCATACGGCAGACCTGAAGGGCTGGCAGCTGCTATGTCCAGTTTAGTTCCAAGGAGAAGGGAAAGTGCTCTGGATGGTGGTGTGAATTATATATTAACAGCAGAGTTTCAATATGCAAAGAGGAGCCAAGCACCAAGCTGCTTAAAAGAACACAATAGAAACAGACATTGTGAGTAAGAGAGGAGAGAGATTCCTAACTGTTTAACTGCCCTGTTCTTCTGTTCTGGGGGCAAGCAGGGAGGAAGTGTGCTCAAAGGAGCAGCAAGTCTCCAATGAGCGAATCAGGATGCTGGAGGAGATGATTTGAAAAATATCTAGAAGTTCTGGTCCAACTATGCTAAATACACATCTCTTCTGATGCCCCCTAGAGGACATTCCTCATTGGCTCTCAAATTATGCATATTACAGATCTTGTTTTCGAACATATAGTCCAGCCTAATAAAATACAATATGTATGCTGTGCCTGGCCAGTACAAGGAGTGTAATTCAGATGTGTTCCTACATCAATGAGATGTAGGACCACAAAAGGCCTGTTCAGACGATTTAATCACAAAATATCGACACGTACGGATGAGCGAGAATCAGTTCCGTTGAGCTTAAAAAGAGGGCAATGCAAATCCCCGTTTCCCCATCTGCTGTGCCCAGGCCCTGTTCTCTGATTCAGCCCTCCTCCTCCTCCACCTCCTCCTCCTCCTCCTCCAGATATGCACTTTTCCTTCCAAAGCCTTACCTTGCATTGCAGATATCCATGACAACCAAGCAGACCCACCCTGTTCCCGCAGCACCAAAGCAGAAAAATCACTAGACATAAAAGGAGAGGCTTGTATTCTGAGCAACCGCCAGTCATCAAAGCGACTCAAAAGCTTGGTCTTTTCATGACTCACAAAGCGAGACAAAGGTCAGCCATCGCACCAGAGTTCTCCGGGAGAGAGGAAACAGAGAAATCAGTTTAAGTACGAATGTCCCAGATCCAATGTCCATTGCAGCGACTGAGTTACTGAGAGGTCCTCGTCATTTAGTCCAGTAAAAGGACCTATGAGGAGGGACTATGGCTCAGTGGCAGAGTCTGTGCTTGGTAGGCAGGAGGTCCCAGGTTCAATCCCCGGCATCTCCAGTTAAAAGGACCAGGCAGGAGGGGATGGGAAAGACCTTGGCCTGAGACCCTGGCTCAGTGGCAGAGCCTGTGCTTGGCAGGCAGAAGGTCCCAGGTTCAATCCCCAGCATCTCCCCTTAAAAGGACCAGGCAGGAGGGGATGGGAAAGACCTTGGCCTGAAACCCTGGCACAGTGGCAGAGCCTGTGCTTGGCAGGCAGAAGGTCCCAGGTTCAATCCCCAGCATCTCCCCTTAAAAGGACCAGGCAGGAGGGGATGGGAAAGACCTTGGCCTGAGACCCTGGCACAGTGGCAGAGCCTCTGCTTGGCAGGCAGAAGGTCCCAGGTTCAATCCCCGGCATCTCCAGTTAGAAGGACCAGGCAGGATGGGATGGGAAAGACCTTGGCCTGAGACCCTGGCTCAGTGGCAGGGCCTCTGCTTGGCAGGCAGAAGGTCCCAGGTTCAATCCCCGGCATCTCCAGTTAGAAGGACCAGGCAGGATGGGATGGGAAAGACCTTGGCCTAAGACCCTGGCTCAGTGGCAGGGCCTCTGCTTGGCAGGCAGAAGGTCCCAGGTTCAATCCCCGGCATCTCCAGTTAGAAGGACCAGGCAGGAGGGGATGGGAAAGACCTTGACCTGAGACCCTGGCTCAGTGGCAGAGCCTGTGCTTGGCAGGCAGAAGGTCCCAGGTTCAATCCCCAGCATCTCCCCTTAAAAGGACCAGGCAGGAGGGGATGGGAAAGACCTTGGCCTGAGACCCTGGCACAGTGGCAGAGCCTCTGCTGGGCAAGCATAGGGTCCCAGGTTCAGTCCCCAGCACCTCCAGCTAAAAGGATCAGGCAGGAGGGGATGGGAGAGTGCTCACCCAGATACCCCAGAGAGCAGTGGACAATCTGAGCAGACAATACTGACCCTGGTGGACTGATGGCTTGCTTGTCTGTGAATTGTACTGCTCTGATTCTAGCAAGAGAACTGTCCGGGGCTGGGAGGATCAGAGCCTGGGGCCTGCCTTGATTCTGCTTTCCTTCCCCGCAGCCTCCAGAGAAAGAAGGGGGCCTGCCCCGCCAGGTCGGCAACAAGACAGAGTGCTCCCTGCTGGGCTTTGTGGTCAACCTGAGGCGGGACTACCAGATGGTGCGCGACCAGATCCCCGAGGAGAAGCTCTACAAGGTCTACACCTTCAATTCTGTCCGCAAGTCCATGAGCACCGTCACTTGCATGCCTGATGGTGGCTACCGTCTCTTCAGCAAAGGTGCCTCTGAAATCGTCCTTAAAAAGTGAGTCCACTGATGACAAATGTTGCCCCCATCCCAAGGGTCCAGTGGCGCTCAGGGTCCCCAATTCGACTCACATAACTCATCTTATGTGGATGAGCTCTTAATCTTGCATTGCCAGGTGCTGCTGGGCTGTCAGTGGGGGAGGGAGGGTGAAAGCTTCCCCCTCCCACCACTTGAACCCAGAAGAATGTCTGGTGTGCTGACATCTCTTGGTACATCAGTGTTGTTGGGGCAGGGGTTTGGCTTTTGGGGAAACACTCTTGTAAAAAAATTCCCCAAAGCCCTGAGCGTCAACCCCCAATGACCACTCTATGATTAACAAAATTGGCCTAAATTTGGCCCAAATCCAGAGTGTCAACCCCCGATGTCGACTCTATGGTAAAAAAAAAATTGGCCTCAAACCATAGAGGTTTGCCCAAAACCCAGAGCAACAACCCCCAATGACTCCTCTATGGTAAAATAGATTTGCCTCAAACCATAGAGATTTGCCCCCAACCCAGAGCGGGTTGGGGGAACCCTGATGGCATTGCTCCCCCCACGTTGGAGGTTGCAGAAAGCAGGGGGACAGCCCCCCTCCCAAAAAAATGCTTTCGTGGCAATCCTCATCCCCCCCCAAAAAAAAAACCCCTTCTGCATTCACCAGGACCAGGAAAACCATCCCGATGTCCTGCTGCCACCCAAAAGTGATTTCCACATGCCGGGTCATTTTGGAGAGTGACACTCTGGCTCGGGGCAAAACTCTATGGTTTGAAGCTGATTTTTGACTATAGCATTTCCCCAAAAGACAGAGCATTGGACTGGGCATCTCTGACATGCCCGGGTGATGTCAGCACACTGGATGCTCTCCTGGGTTTGGGTAAGCGCAGACGGTGCCCCTGCATAGTGCCCCCTCCCCCGCCATCAGGGTGGCACCACTTGTAACCCCCTCCCCATGTGGCCTTTTCCACTGGCAAAAGTAGGTTGGGAGTTACATCTGACTGCGAATCTGGTTGGTGACAGACACGTGTCACATGTATCGTGTAGACCAGGGGTAGTCAAACTGCGGCCCTCCAGATGTCCATGGACTACAATTCCCAGGAGCCCCTGCCAGCATTCGCTGGTGTAGACAGCCTCAGACTCGGCTGCTTTTCAAATGTCCAACCAGGCTCTGGGTGAAATGGCCCTTTCCGTCAACAGAGGTTCTGGCAGGAGATTTCTATATCCAACCCACCCCCAAGTTTCTGCCCTTCGGCGCCAGACAAGGGGCTGTGTACTCGTCGGCAGATAAGGAAAAAGCAACTTTTTTGTTACTAAAGCCAAAACTGAGGGTCCTATACGGTTAGACATCATATCAAACATTGATAGTCCTGCTCGGGCAGATGTCACATCAAAATCGCAAGATGTCATAGTCCCGCTGTATACCGCATTGGTCAGATCGCACCGGGAGTCCTGTGTGCAGTTCTGGAGGCCTCACTTCAAAAAGAACGAGGACATAAATTGAGAGAAGAAGAAGAAGAAGAAGAAGAAGAGTTGGTTCTTATATGCCGCTTTTCTCTACCCGAAGGAGGCTCAAAGCGGCTTACAGTCGCCTTCCCTTTCCTCTCCCCATAACAGACACCCTGTGAGGTGGGTGAGGCTGAGAGAGCCCTGAGATTACTGAAGAAGAAGAAGAGTTGGTTCTTCTATGCTGCTTTTCTCTACCCAAAGGAGGTTCAAAGTGGCTTACAATCGCCTTCCCTTTCCTCTCCCCATAACAGACACCCTGTGAGGGAAGTGAGGCTGAGAGAGCCCTGAGATTACTGAAGAAGAAGAAGAGTTGGTTCTTATATGCCGCTTTTCCCTACCCGAAGGAGGCTCAAAGCAGCTTACAGTCGCCTTCCCTTTCCTCTCCCCACAACAGACACCCTGTGGGGTGGGTGAGGCTGAGAGAGCCCTGATATCACTGCCCGGTCAGAACAGTTTTATCAGTGCTGTGATTAGCTCAAGGTCACCCAGCTGGCTGCATGTGGGGGAGCGCAGAATCGAACCCGGCATGCCAGATTAGAAGTCCACACTCCTAACCACTACACCAAACTGGCTAACAGGGGAAGTTCCTGGTGGGATGTAGCTGGAGGCCAGCAGCAAGCTAAATGAAACGACAGTTGTTCAGGGTCATTTGGTGCGGACTCATAATTGACGGTAGCTCACCGGGTGCCTCTTCCTTCGATGCTGTGGCTGGCAACAGGAAGGAGGCAACAAATGAGCCAGTGTCCCTCCTGGCCCCCTCTGGCTGGGTCAGAATTGACCGGGTTGCCGCTCCGCGGGTGCTGCTCACCTTGACATGCTCCGGGGCCATTTTCACTTCCTGGTCCGTCCGGATGACCGCCATGGGTCCCTCCCGCTGTTGCAGGTGCACAAACATCCTAAGTAGCAATGGGGAACTGCGCAGCTTCCGGCCCCGGGACCGGGACGAGATGGTGAAGAAAGTGATCGAGCCCATGGCCTGCGACGGGCTGCGGACAATCTGCATCGCCTACCGCGACTTCCCGGCGGGCAAAGAGCCGGACTGGGAAAACGAGAACGACATCGTGATAGACCTGACGTGCATCGCTGTGGTGGGGATTGAGGACCCTGTGAGACCGGAGGTATTGTTATTGTTGTTGTTGTTGTTGTTGTTGTTATTGTTGTTGTTGTTGTTGTTGTTATTTAATTTTTAGACCGCTCATCTCCAAATAGGTCTCAGGGCGGTTTACAACATAAATAGTTAAAACACAATAAAATCCCCATAAAAACCCCAATTAACATCAACAACAAGTTACATATAACATATAAGCGGCGGTGGTCACAATTCTGATCTTAGTTACCTGAGTTCCCCCCAAGTTCAGCCTGGTGGGGAGAATAATATTCAGAAGAGGGTGGCACCAATACAATAGATCTAACCATGATCTCGATGTTAGAGATCTCAGTATTGGAGATTGAGGTAACGATGCATCACGTTAAAAAAATAAAATCCCGTGTTTCTTCTGATGGGGTTTGCATTCCTCCTTCATTTTCTCCTCACAACAATCCTGCGGGGAAGGCTATGCTAAGAGCAAAGTGGTTCCAAGATCACCCAGAGTTCCCAGGGGGCTCTTCCCAATCCCATCCCCTTATCTGAGTCTCACTATCTGTACCTTAGGGTCGCCAGGCCCCCTGGTGGAGGTGGGGGTTTCCCACCCCCTGGAAAATCCCCCTGCCACTGAACAGGTGGCTGGTGGAGGGGGGGGGGTCTTACCAGCTGAGATGAGGAAATCCAGACTATGTTGCCAACCAACGTGGCAAGACCTACACCGGAAGTGTTATGGTCATGTCAGCAATCCCAGGACGATGCTCTGATATTTGGCAAAGCCTCGAGGGTAGAAGCCATTTTTACCATAGAGTTTTTTGCCCAAATACCAGAGCCTCACCCTGATGGCACACTGTGATGATGTCACTACCGATATATGCAGGGAACCTGGTTTGGCATCCTCACTCTGCTCTGATCACGGGCCCTCCCTCCGCCATGCCATCTGCACTGCCGACAGCTCCTGCCCCATGGGTGCTGTGCAGCGTAGGCAGCTGGGCATATGGGTGGAGAAGCACTCATAAGGGAGCTGGCAGGGAACTGGAATTGTGGGGAGGTGGGCCCCGCCAGAATCCCTGATCCCTGGCTGCTGCCCCAACTGAGGGTATGGTGATGTCGGTCCTGTTCCTCATAATCCCCAAGCAACTCAGCACCAGGTGGTCAATTTGGCCTTTGGCGGAGGAGATTGTGCCTGATAGCGCAGTGCCATTCGGTGAGCCTTCTGTCTCTCCTGCAGGTGCCAGAAGCCATCCGCAAATGCCAGCGTGCTGGTATCACTGTCCGCATGGTGACGGGGGACAACATCAACACCGCCCGGGCTATCGCAGCCAAGTGTGGCATCATCCAGCCGGGGGAAGATTTCTTGTGCCTGGAGGGGAAGGAGTTCAACCGGCGGATCCGCAACGAAAAGGGGGAGGTAAGAGCCAACACTCTGTGACACGCAGGGGCCAAAAGCCAGGGATCAGCAGGAAGTCGACCAGCAGGGCCAGAAGTCCGAAAGCCTTCCCACTCTGGCCCTACAAGCACAAAGAATGCAGAGCATCACTGTCCCAGACATAAGAACCTAAGAGAAGTTATGTTGGTCACGCCAGTGATCCATCCAGCCCGACCCTCTAAGCCAGCGGTCCCCAATCCTCGATTCTGAGACCGGGACCGGTCCGTGATTCAGTCGGTACTTGGCTGCAGCTCCTTCTCGTCCTCCTCCCATCTGCTGCTTCGGGGGCTGCCCTGCCACTCTGCTGCGGGCTCACCTTTGGTAGTCTCCGGCGGCCGCCATGGCTGGGGCTCCCCCTCGGCGTGGCAGGTGCTGCTGGCAGCACCCCCCAGTGGGTGGTGGGAAGTCAGGGCCGCCGGCAGGAAAGCAAGTGGACCAGGGGCTCAGGCGGCGGTGGCGACGTCCGTCGGCAAAAGACTACCCCCTCCCTGAGCCTCAGTAAAATTGTCAAGCAATTTAGTGATAAAAAGGTTGGGGACCACTGCTCTAAGCCACATAGACCAAAACTCAGGGGCCATCAGGAATTCCACCAGAGGGGCCAAAACTCCAGAAGCACTCCCATTGTGGGCCCCCAAGCACCAAGAAGACAGGGTATCACTACACTATACTATATATCACACACAAATCAAAAGTGTGAAACTGAATTTTGGGACAAATTTTGGCCTGTTCGTAGTTTGTGAACTGAAATTCATGGCAGGTCAACCTGCACGAACTTTCAGGCTGTTTGTGGGGGGCTCGTGGCAGTTTGTGGAGTCATTTCCAGACATTTCCTTGGCTCAGTCAAAATGTTTATTGAACTCCTCTAAGTCCACTAAAGTCAATGGGCTTAGAAGGATAGCAAAACTGATCTCCAACCAAATGCACCAAGAGGGATGGGCACGAACCGGCTGGCCAACTAAATTTGGGGCGGTTCATGGTTTGTGAACTGAACTTTGTTGCATGAACTTTCAAACTGTTTGTGGTGGCTCATGGAGGTTCGTGAATGGATACATTTCCAGACCGACTGTCTCCGCTCAGTCAAAAGGTTTATCCAACGTCAAAGAGCAGCAAAGCAACTTCAAAAGCAACAGGGAGTGGGATTCTTCAGCCTTGGAAACATCCAAAGATTCTGTGCGCATTTAACATGTGTGCCTTGCATTTTTGAACCTCTGTCTGACATGTCCCCCAAAAGTACTTTCTTGGGGGAACATTCTTTGGGAGGCTGTAACTTGAACCCCATAAATTCAGAGAGAGCTGGAGATCCCTTTTGAGTTTGGTGTGTCTAGCTTGCCAGGTGACCCTTCTACTGCATCCTGAACCTCACAACTAGAACCAGGCAATTTGGTAGATAAAATTCATGACGGTTCATGGTTTGCAAACTGGGCATGCCATGAACCATTAACTGAATTGCATTTTCTTGGTCTGTGCCCAGACCTATCCACCAACTTATACCAAATCTCCCTACATTGGTAAATTCCGTGACCTTCCCCGCCCCCCCAACAGTAATTTATTTATTTCTCTCTATCTTCCTACACTGCAGATTGAGCAGGAACGCCTTGATAAAATCTGGCCCAAACTTCGGGTTTTGGCCCGGTCTTCACCCACCGACAAACACACCTTGGTGAAAGGTAAGAGGTGACCAGCTTTTTGCCCCAAAAGAAATGCAGGACAAAGCAGAGATCTGGGGGAGAGGAGACACGGCAAAGATTCCTCCAAGATTATTAGGTTGTTTTAATGTATTTTAGAGCCTCTTGTGGCGCAGAATGGTAAGGCAGCAGACATGCAGTCTGAAAGCTCTGCCCATGAGGTTGGGAGTTCGATCCCAGCAGCCGGCTCAAGGTTGACTCAGCCTTCCATCCTTTCGAGGTCGGTAAAATGAGGACCCAGCTTGCTGGGGGTAAACGGTAATGACTAGGGTTGTGCGATTCGGCTGGTTCGGCGGCCGTTCCCTCCGGGCGCAGCCAGCGCCACTCCGCGCGGGGGGGAGGGCGGTGCCGGCAGCGGCGTGACAGCGGGCGCAACCACACAGGCACGCCTGCGTGGTTGCGCCCGCTGTCACGCCGCTGCCGGCACCGCCCTCCCCCCCCTGCGGTGCGGCGCTGGCTGCGCCCGGAGGGAACGGCCGCCGAACCAGCCGAATCGCACAACCCTAGTAATGACTGGGGAAGGCACTGGCAAACCACCCCGTATTGAGTCTGCCATGAAAACGCTGGAGGGCGTCACCCCAAGGGTCAGACATGACAGTGCTACTGGACTATTGCTCTTTTCAGATCTGAAGAAGTGAGCAGTGACTCACAAAAGCCCTTCCCCTGCCACCAATTTTGTTAGTCTTGACGGTGCTACCGGACTTTTCTCAGAAGAACAGCTCTTTTCTCAGTAGAACAGCTGACCCATACATGGTGACAGATTTCTCTCCCCAGTTTGTTTTAATTTTATTTCTCTGTAGACTGAGCTTTGTGCTCACTAGACGTACCACCAAACCTGGTTTGTAAAACCCACCAACCCAGGATTGGAAGTGGTAATAAATGGTCTCCTGATTCAGATTTTCAGGTTAACTATGGTAGAGCAAACCTCTGGGAAAGGAGAAGGGAAGAAGCTGGTGAACGCATAACACAAACTAACCCGAATTCTTGTCCTTTCAGGTATTATCGACAGCACCATTGGAGAGCAGCGACAGGTGGTGGCAGTCACCGGTGATGGGACTAATGACGGGCCAGCCCTCAAGAAGGCCGACGTGGGCTTTGCCATGGTGAGGGGGAGAGCGGCCAAACCCTGCCACCAATCTTTCCAGAGGGAGACCCTCTGGCACAGGGGATATGGGAGACCCCCTCTGCTATGAAACTTGTTGACAAACCTTGGGCTAATCTCTCTCCCTCTCTGGCGTACTACCTCACAGGGTTATTGTGAGGGTGAAATGAGGAAGGGAGACTCCTACACCTTGCCCTTTCGCAGAATGGCATTCTAAAAATGTTGGCAGGGTTTAAACATGCAAAAGAGCACAGCACCGGCTTCTTAAAGAATAAAATAGTTTTATTGAGAATTGAAACAACTTTGTAAAGAAAGAGGGGGGGGGAGAGAGAGAGTCCTAGCAGTTTAACTGACTGCATGTTTTCTTCATCTGGAGGCAAGCAGAGAGGAAGTGTGCTCAAAGGAGCAGGAAGTCTCCGACTGAGTCAATGAGGATACAGGAGAAGATTATTTGGAAAAATATCAGGAATATGCTAAGTACACATCTCCTCCAATATCCTCCGTAGGATATTCTTCATATATGCCATAGAATCATGCACGGTACAGATCTGAGAATATTCCAACAAAAAATGCAGGAGATAGATCTAGAAATTTAGGTTGGAGAAAGATAGGATATGGCCCCCCTCAGCCATGGGTGCCTGATTTCCTCTTAGTTGGCCTCTGGGTCAGGAAGGATGCTGGATAGATGTACTTTTGGTCTGATCCAGCGGGGCTCTTCTCATGTTCTTATGAAAGCTTCCATCTCTGCCCTGTGGTTGGCCCTTCAAAGGAACTGGTCAGCCACTGTGTGAGACAAGATAGACCCCTGGTCTGATGCAGCAAGGCTCTTAGGATGTTCTCATGAAGGACTCAACCTCTCTGCCTTGTTGTAGGCCCTCCAGAAGAACTGGTTGGCCTCAGTATGAGACAGGATGCTCGACAAGATGGACCCTCACTGGTGTGATCCAGCAGGGTTCTTCTGATGTTCTACTGAATGCCTCGGCCTCTCTGCCTTGTGGCTGGCCCTCCAGAGAAACCAGTTCGTCACTGTGTGAGGCAGGATGCTGGACTAGATGGACCAAAGGTTTGATCCAGCAGGGCTCTTCTGATGTTCCTAAGTCTGTCATCTCTCCCACCACCCCCTCCGCAGGGCATAGCAGGCACTGACGTGGCGAAGGAGGCCTCGGACATCATCCTGACCGACGACAACTTCTCCAGCATTGTCAAGGCAGTGATGTGGGGCCGCAATGTATATGACAGCATCTCCAAATTCCTGCAATTCCAGCTCACGGTCAACGTAGTGGCCGTCATCGTGGCCTTCACTGGCGCCTGCATCACCCAGGTAGGGGGGCGTGTCCCTTGGAGTCCTGTGTTCAGTTTTGGGCACCCTACTTGAAGAGGGATGTAGACCAACTGGAGCGTGTCCAGAGGAGGGCAGCAAAGAGGGTGAGGGGTTTGGAGACCAAGACGTAGGAGGAAAGGTTGGGGGAGCTTGGTCTGTTTAGCCTGGAGAGGAGGCAACCGAGAGGGGATCTGAGAACCATCTTCAATTATTGAAAAGGCTGCCATGTAGAGGATGGAGCAGAGTTGTTCTCTCTTGCCCCGGAGGGACGGACGAGAACCAATGGGATGAAATTAATGCAAAAGAAATTCCGTCTCAACATCCGAAAGAAGTACCTGACAGTTAGAGTGGTTCCTCAGTGGAACAGGCTTCCTCGGGAGGTGGTGGGTTCTCCATCTTTGGAGATTTTTAAACAGAGGCTGGATAGCCACCTGACGGAGAGGCTGATTCTGTGAATGCTCAAGGGGGGTGGCAGGTGACAGTGGATGAGCGAGAGGGTTGTGAGCGTCCTGCACAGTGCAGGGGGTTGGACTAGATGACCCAGGAGGTCCCTTTCAACTCTACGATTCTATGAGTAGCTGGGTTAGCCTGTCTGTAGCCGCAGAAAAGAGTCAGAATCCAGCAGCACCCGAAAGACTGTCAAAACGTATGGCAGGAGAGGAGCTTTTGGGAATTCCTGTTCACACCTTGGGGGACTCCCAAAAGCTCCTCTCCTGTCAGAAATTCTGGTGGTCCTTCAGGTGTTTCTGGACTCTGGCTCTTTTCTACAGCCCTGACATTACACTCCCTAGGACTCTTTTTAGTAGACAACTTGTCTCACAGTTTACACAATGTGCCATAACCTTCTACTTCTTTCCTCGTGGAAGGCAGGCGGGGAAGCTTACTCATGCCCCAGGGTCAACCGGAGTGTTGAGATCTTGAACCTGCTCCCCATGTGTCCGGAACAGGAAACGTTTCTGCCAGAACTCCCTTTTAAAGCTTTCTTTAAAAAGGGGATTGGCATTTCTATTGCGCTTTAATGGCTGCAAACCACTTTAGAAGTCCACTCTTTGGACTGAAGAGCACAGAGTGGAGAGAGAATGCAGTCCACGGACATCACGCCGATGAACCCTGAGGAGCCTTTGAAAAATAAATTGAATGGAAAAACTGCCCATTATCAGAATCAGGGAATCATTCTCCTCTCCAGACTGCAGAGATCAGTTCCCCTGGAGGAAAGGGCTGCTTGGGAGGGGGGGCTCTGTGGCCTTGGACCCCACTGAGGGTCAGGGATGCCAGCCTCCAGGTGGGGCCTGGGGATCCCCTGGAATTCCAGCTCCTCTCCAGACTGCAGAGATCAGTTCCCCTGGAGGAAAGGGCTGCTTGGGAGGGGGGACTCTGTGGCCTTGGACCCCACTGAGGGTCAGGGATGCCAGCCTCCAGGTGGGGCCTGGGGATCCCCTGGGATTCCAGCTCCTTTCCAGACTGCAGAGATCAGTTCCCCTGGAGGAAAGGGCTGCTTGGGAGGGGGGACTCTGTGGCCTTGGACCCCACTGAGGGTCAGGGATGCCAGCCTCCAGGTGGGGCCTGGGGATCCCCTGGGATTCCAGCTCCTTTCCAGACTACAGAGATCAGTTCCCCTGGAGGAAAGGGCTGCTTGGGAGAGGGGACTCTGTGGCCTTGGCCCCACTGAGGGTCAGGGATGCCAGCCTCCAGGTGGGGCCTGGGGATCCCCTGGAATTCCAGCTCCTCTCCAGACTGCAGAGATCAGTTCCCCTGGAGGAAAGGGCTGCTTGGGAGGGGGGACTCTGTGGCCTTGGACCCCACTGAGGGTCAGGGATGCCAGCCTCCAGGTGGGGCCTGGGGATCCCCCGGAATTCCAGCTCCTCTCCAGACTGCAGAGATCAGTTCCCCTGGAGAAAAGGGCTGCTTGGGAGGGGGGACTCTGTGGCCTTGGACCCCACTGAGGGTCAGGGATGCCAGCCTCCAGGTGGGGCCTGGGGATCCCTGGAATAGCAGCTCCTCTCCAAACTGCAGAGATCAGTTCCCCTGGAGAAAAGGGCTGCTTGGGAGGGGGGACTCTGTGGCCTTGGACCCCACTGAGGGTCAGGGATGCCAGCCTCCAGGTGGGGCCTGGGGACCCCCTGGAATTCCAGCTCCTCTCCAGACTGCAGAGATCAGTTCCCCTGGAGGAAAGGGCTGCTTGGGAGGGGGGACTCTGTGGCCTTGGACCCCACTGAGGGTCAGGGATGTCAGCCTCCAGGTGGGGCCTGGGGATCCCCCGGAATTCCAGCTCCTCTCCAGACTGCTGAGATCAGTTCCCCTGGAGGAAAGGGCTGCTTGGGAGGGGGGGCTCTGTGGCCTTGGACCCCACTGAGGGTCAGGGATGCCAGCCTCCAGGTGGGGCCTGGGGATCCCCCGGAATTCCAGCTCCCCTAAGGGTCTTCTTGTTTCATTTAAATGCCACCTTTCCCCATGACTCAGGGTGGATTACAGGTTTTAAATATAAACACAGAAGTAATATAAATAGTATCAATGTTGAAATAACATTTGCGACAAATAATTTTGCCCATTCCATCTCTCGTTCCGAGGGTATGGGGGATGGCTACAGAATGTAAGCAGGTGGATTTGGATGGGGAGGCCAGCAGATGCTAAATAGGCCTCGGCCTCAACCAAAGGCCTGGCGGAACAGCTGCACCTTGCGGAACACGCACATCCCTTTCCGGTCTGGCCAAGTATTAACTGTGACTCAGTGGCACGGACACCCATGTTGATGCTGCTTCCACTCCGGTGTAGTGGTTAGGAGTGCGGACTTCTAATCTGGCATGCCGGGTTCGATTCTGCGCTCTCCCACATGCAGCCAGCTGGGTGGCCTTGGGCTCCACACAGCACTGATAAAACTGGTCTGACCGAGCAGGAATATCAGGGCTCTCTCAGCCTCACCCACCCCACAGGGTGTCTGTTGTGGGGAGAGGAAAGAAAAGGCAATTGTAAGCCTCTTTGAGCCACCTTCTGGTAGTCAAAAGCAGCATATAATAACCAGCTCTTCTTCAGTAATCTCAGAGCTCTCTCAGCCTCACCTCCCTCACAGGGTGTCTGTTGTGGGGAGAGGAAAGGGAAGGCAACAATAAGCTACTTTGAGACTTCTTCAGGGAGAGTAAAACAGCATATAAGAATCAACTCTTCCTCTTCCTCTTCCTCTTCCTCTCTTTCTCCTTCTCCTCCTCCTCCTTCTTCTTATCATTCTTCTTCTTCTTCTTCCAGGACTCCCCGCTGAAAGCCGTGCAGATGCTGTGGGTCAACCTCATCATGGACACCTTTGCTTCCCTGGCTCTGGCCACCGAACCCCCCACGGAGGCCCTGCTCCTGCGCAAGCCGTACGGGCGCAACAAGCCCCTCATCTCGCGCACCATGATGAAGAACATCCTGGGCCACGCCGTGTACCAGCTCACCATCATTTTCACCCTCCTCTTTGTGGGTGGGTCCTCACGGTGCTGATCCGGGATTGGAGGGCGGGCGGGCGGGAAGGGGAGGGGAGGGAGGGCGGGAAGGACAGAGAGAGGCCACCGGTGGGCTGAGCCTGGTATCTCTCCCATGATGTGCCCCTTTGCTCCCTCCCCACCCCCGACCCCTTTGCAGGCGAGGTTTTTTTCGACATTGACAGCGGGCGCAACGCCCCCCTGCACTCCCCGTCCTCGGAGCACTACACCATCATCTTCAACACCTTTGTCATGATGCAGCTCTTCAACGAGATCAACGCCCGGAAAATCCACGGCGAGCGCAACGTCTTCGACGGCATTTTTGGCAACCCCATCTTCTGCAGCATCGTGCTGGGCACTTTCGGTATACAGGTACGGGCGGGAGGACACTGACAGGGGAAGCCGGGACAGTGGTTCTCAACCTTTGGGGGTCGATCGATCCTTTTCACAGGGGTCGCGGCAGGGAATGCTTGGCCGGGGAAGGGCGCCGTCTACACAACAGCCTTGCGGGGTAGATCGAGATAGAGCGTTCGTCTGTCTGGAGCAGCGGGAAAGAGCGAGATCAGCATGGTGGGACAAGAGGCAGAACGGAACTGAGAAACACCAGATAAAAAAACCCAAATTATATACTGTCATAAACAATGGATCTTCATGCCATTGGCCTGTTTCGGTTTAATTTCTGTGAAAGAACCCTTGCATAGTTTTATGGTTGGGGGTCACCACAACATGAGGACCTGTATGAAAGGGTCGCGGCGTTAGGAAGGTGGAGAACCACTGACCTGGGAGGAGGGGGAAGGGGGAATGTATGGGCACTGAAGGTTGGGCAGGGCCTGTGCAGTTCCGCTGGGCCCGGAAAACAGAGCTCTTCCGCCCTATCTTTGGTTGAGGCTGTGTTTCAGGGACAATTGGGGCCCCTCTTCCGGCCAGTGCTATTCCACTCTCCGATCCTGTACCTGTGGTGGTCTGACTGTAAATTGGGGGAGGATTGGGGATTATGCTGCCGTTTTATGGGTTTTTATGGGTTTAATGGAATTGGGGGTTATGATTTATTTTAATGGGGCTTTAACTTGTCTTCGTGTAACCCGCCAAGAGTCTTCGGAGAGTGGCGGGATAAAAATCTAAATAATAAATAAATACATTGAGGGGGAAAGGAGGGAATGGGCCCTTTCGGCATAAGAAGAGTTGGTTCTTATATGCCGCTTTTCCCTACCCGAAGGAGGCTCAAAGCAGCTTACAGTTGCCTTCCCATTCCTCTCCCCACAACAGACACCCTGTGGGGTGGGTGAGGCTGAGAGAGCCCTGATATCACTGCTCTGTCAGAACAGCTTTATCAGTGCTGTGACTAGCCCAAGGTCACCCAGCTGGCTGCATGTGGGGGAGCGCAGAATCGAACCCGGCATGCCAGATTAGAAGTCCGCACTCCTAACCACTACACCAAACTTGGCTCTCCAAATGGACCGTGTGTGTATGTGCATGCCCCTGCAAGATATCCAGCGCTTCACAGAACTACAAGCAAAAAAAATGCCTTTGACCCAAAAATGGGCAGTGTAAGGCAGGGGCCCCCAACAGAGGGCCCGTGGGCACCATGGCATCCACCAGCACCATTTCTGGAAGTGGGAGGAGCCAAGGAGAGTTTTTGCCCAGCCAGGCTTCTGATCAACCATCGGAGATTTGATTGGCTTTGCAGGGTTTTTAAAAAAATGTTCCTTGGGCAGCAGCTGCCACCACGGCCAGAGAATCTGCACTGTGTGGCTGATTTTAAGGGGGGGCAGCCATTTCTGCGGTCTGTCTAGTCCAGCATCCCATCCTGCACAGTGGCCCACCAGCTCTTCTGGGGGACCAGCAATAGGGCAGAGAGGCCGAGGCCTTCCCCTGAGGTTGCCTCCTGGCTCTGGGATTCAGAGGTTCAGGATGTGGAGTGATGGACAAAGGAGCCAACCACTTTAAACGGGAAATGAGAGAGATTCCTGGAGGAGAATTCCGCCAATAGCTACTAGCCATAGTGACTAAGGGGAACTTCCACATTCAGAGGCAGTGAACTTCTGAAAGCCATAGCCTGGTGACAACCTCAGTGAAAGGCCTCAGCCTCTCTCATGTGAAGTTGGCCCTCCAGGGTGGGTCCCCTCCAGACTCAACCAGGGGCCAGCCGTCGGCTGGACCCTGGGTGAGACTGGAGGGGACCCTCCCTGGTCTGACCCAGCAAGGCTCTCCTGATGTTTTTCATGAAGGAAGTTGTCTCCGGCCCCAACCCACTAGATTTTCTCTCTCTCTCTCTGTTTTCCTTTCTGCACAGATAGTCATTGTGCAATTCGGGGGGAAGCCGTTCAGCTGTTCCCCACTGAACGCCGAACAGTGGCTGTGGTGTCTCTTTGTGGGCGTCGGAGAGCTCGTCTGGGGACAGGTAAGGAAACCCGCCTTCCGGGCATTTCGTCCGCTCCACAACGTTCGGCACATGCCTTCCTCGTACGAGAATTCGGGCCCCCCCTGGTCAATTTGACAACAGGCCAAAAGGAAAAGCGGCTGGACTCTCACAAGGGGGAAGGAAGTTGTGCCACAAGGTTTTAAGGGCTGCTGGGGGACAGTGGCAAAGAAGGAGAAGGAGGAGGAGGAGGAGAAGGAGAAGGAGAAGGAGAAGAAGAAGAAGAAGAAGAAGAAGAAGAAGAAGAAGAAGAAGAAGAAGAAGAAGAAGAAGAAGAGTTGGTTCTTATATGCTGCTTTTCTCTACCTGAAGGAGTCTCAAAATGGCTTCCATTCGCCTTCCCTTTCCTCTCCCCACAACAGACACCCTGTGAGGTGGGTGAGGCTGAGAGAGCCCTGATATTCCTGCTCAGTCAGAACAGTTTTATCAGTGCTGTGGCCAGCCCAAGGTCGCCCAGCTGGCTGCATGTGGGGGAGCAGGGAATTGAACCTGGCTCACCAGATTAGAAGTCCGCACTCCTCACCACGACACCAAACTGGCTCTTTAGTGAAGAAATACCTGCTCCAGTTCCTGGGCCAAGGCGGAGGAAGGCGAGGCAAAGACGGGAGAAATGGGAATCTGAATTCAACCAGCCAGTGGAAATCCGGGTTCAACTGGGCCGGGTGGTGAAGTTCTCCCAGGGCAAACTGGGCAGGGGCGCTGAACAGACGCCTGCTTCTCTGACAGGTCATTGCCAGCATCCCCACCAGCCAGCTCAAGTGCTTGAAGGAGGCGGGCCACGGCCCCGGCAAGGATGAAATCACCGACGAAGAGATGGCGGAGGACGAGGAGGAGATCGACCACGCGGAGCGGGAGTTGCGCCGTGGCCAGATCCTTTGGTTCCGGGGCCTTAACCGCATCCAGACCCAGGTACGAGGCCCAGCCGGTCCGCGCCCGATCCCTCCCGAGCGTGCTCCTCTCCCTCCACCCACCCAACTTTTCCTTTGCTTGAGCGGCGACTGGAGGGGGTAGAGGTCTCTTCTGTCTCTTACCCCTGCTCAGGACATGGCGGTTTCCCCCCAGGGTTCGTGCCTGGCAGAAGGAGGGGGGAGAGGGAGAAAGAGAGAAAGAGAGAGAGAGAGAAAGAGAGAGAGAGAGAGACAGAGACAGAGACAGAGACAGAGACAGAGACAGAGACCCCAAATGCCAATCAATACCCTTGTGGCAGAAATAGCAAATAAACACAGTGCTCAAACACAGGAGCCTATAAAATTGGGAGGCCAACCTCCAGCTGCCACCTGGAATCTTCCTTCTATTGCAGTTTATCTCTGAGATATACCCATTAATAGGGACTAGTTTGTTTGCGATCATTGTGAGACAGGGATCCAAATGATCACCACACCAGGCCAGAGAATTCTTCCACACCAGGCCAGAGAATTCTTCTATGCTCGTTAAAAGGTGACAGTCAGGCTCTTTCCCAATTCCAGTGTCCTGGACACAGATTTTTATACAGTTAGCATAACTCCCCGCAAATCAGGTTTAATCAGCGATAAACATTGTCCAGGCAGCAGATCGGTGGCCAGGAGCCCTACCTGGCATTACGTCAGTCTCTTGTCTCGGGTCTCCCGTCTAAAGCTTTACTCTGCTCTGGTTCGGCCTCCCTTGGAGTCCTGTGTTCAGTTTTGGGCACCCCAGTTGAAGAGGGATGGAGACCAACTGGAGCGTGTCCAGAGGAGGGCAACAAAGATGGGGAGGGGTTTGGAGGCCAAGATGTAGGAGGAAAGGTTGGGGGAGCTTTTCAAGTATTTAAAAGGCTGCCAGGTAGAGGATGGAGCAGATATGTTCTCTCTTGCCCCGGAGGAACAGACCAGAACCAATGGGATGAAATTAATTCAAAAGAAATTCCGTCTCAACCTCCGGAAGAAGTTCCTGACAGTCAGAGCGGTTCCTCAGTGGAACAGGCTTCCTCGGGAGGTGGTGGGTTCTCCATCTTTGGAGATTTTTAAACAGAGACTGGGTAGCCATCTGAGGGAGAGGCTGATTCTGTGAAGGTTCAAGGGGGTGGCAGGTGACAGTGGATGAGCGAGAGGGTTGTGAGTGTCCTGCATGGTGCAGGGGGTTGGACTAGATGACCCAGGAGTTCCTTTCCAACTCTAGGATTCTATGATTATAAGCATGTGCCGCCCCCTTTACTCCAAACGCTGTGCAATCCTATGGAACGCTGCCAAGGCACCTGGAGACGTCTTACTCTCTACAGATTTCAGCCTGAATCAACTTCCATCTCTCTCCTGGCAGGACACTTTACAGAGGGAGAGTAAAATGTTCCCTCCATCATACAGGCAAACCAAGATCAGTCCCCCTAGAGAAAAGGGCGGCTTTGGAGGGAGGCCCCTGTGTAGGATTTCCCCGGCCCCCGCATTTAGTTCACACCTCTCCCTCCCCAATTATCCCCCCCCCGGGGAAAAAATTAACATGACATGCCTACAGGCCACCAGAAGGGGGGGATGCTCTGGTTTAGGGACAAAACTCTATAGTTAGAGGCTAATTCTACCATAGAGTTTTTGCCCTTCTGGATCATATAGGCAAGTCACGTTAATGTCCGGCATGCCTTCCCGTTCTCGTTATGGGCATCCCCAGGGACAGCTCCAAGGAACCTGGGACCTCTAATTCGAGGGCATTATACCCCACTGAAGCCCCTCCCCTCCCCAAAGCTCACCATTCCCAGGCTCTGACCCCCAGGGCTGTCCTCCCGGCTCACATCCCCTCTCAAATTCCCTTTCAAGGGCTCCTGTCCCTTGACTTGAAGCAGAAATTAACTGAAAAGAATCAGGGGGGAAGCCTTCTTGGAGACTCAGTCTAAAGCAGATAAACGGTTGTGATCAAACAAGGCATATCTCTGCAAATGTGAGGGCCAGAAACTTGTCCAGTTAGTGGAGGGGGCGAAGGACAAAACCAAGCCAAGATTCTCAGTGTCCTGCTGGGCAGCACGGAAAAATCAATGGACAATCAGTGATGCAGGCGGAATCACACCCTGGAACGAACCGAGTTCGCATCCAGAGGCACCTTGAAGATCAACAAAATTTTATTCAAGAAGTAAGCTTTCGTGTACAGGCACATTTCCCCAGAGACAAGGCAATGGGGATTACCGGTCCATACATATAGTTAGGGAGTAAATTAGCACAAAATTAGTAAACAGCATAATGAAGATGTTTAACAGATTCAGGGACCGAACGGGAATAACGGGTTTAGCGTATGAGGCTGCCATTTGTTTGATAACACAGATACCATTCGTTTGGGTGGGGGGGGTGGAATGCAGAGAACAACATAAATCTGTCAAAATTGGGGGGAAATGGGCGGGGCACCCTCAGCTCAGATGTCAACTAAGCAATCAGCTGAGACCCTGTCCCCACGCTCCATCCGTCTTACGTTGGGATATTCATTCCGCACACATAGGATAATGCCCTTTCAGCCTGCATTTGCAGCTTGCTTTTCCTGTGCGGAACAGTAAGATCGACTTGAAAACACATTCGCCAATGTGTGCGGAAGGGGCCAAGAACTAAGAGGAAGTCTCTCCGGGACAGGTTGTTCCGCCTCAAACCTCGACAGGGTTTCTGCACAAAGCACCCCCACCTGGGTCCGTGTCAGAGCCACGGTCCTGAGACTCCCATGTCCAGCTTTCTGTGTTCTAACATGCTTTCTGGTTGCAGCCCTTCCCTTCCCTCCCCTGTCCCTCCTTTCCCTCTTCCTCAAACTGCCTTACCGGAGTGGGAGGGAAAGAGGGAAAGCCTTGCAAGTCTCTTTCCCCCCCCTTTAGACCGTCCAGTCGGGTTGTGGGGGGGGGGTCTTGCCTTAAGAGTTAACATTCTTTGGTCTCAGATGTGCCCAGGCCTGGTGGAGCATGATGGGAGATGACCCATGGCATGTGCCGTGTCAAAGTCGCTGGCTTCGTGGATGAAAAAGCAATCCCGGTTGCCCCTGAGCAGCTGGGAAGGCGGCCTGAGACCCCTGCCTCCTGACCCCTCTCCAGCATCCAGCCCTCCCTCTTATTGCAAAATTCTGGTGTGTCGTCCCCCCCCCCAAAGAGGGAAGGAAGATTCTCTAGCGCCCCCACCCTCTCTTTCTTCTTCTAACCCAGGGGTAGTCAAACGGCGGCCCTCCAGATGTCCATGAACTACAATTCCCAGGAGCCCCTGCCAGCGAATGCTGGCAGGGGGCTCCTGGGAATTGTAGTCCATGGACATCTGGAGGGCCGCCGTTTGACTACCCCTGTTCTAACCCAATAACCACACACCCACGCACACCACCCCTGTGTCAGAGATGCAGATAGAGCCCACAGATCCCGGACCCCCAGAATATCGGCTAACACCCCCCCCGATTTTTCCCCTCCCCACATATCAGGGAGGGAAAGGGGTTCCACGGTGGGGGCGGGGCATGGCTTCCCGGCAGGCTTAACCCTCAACTGTTTGTCCCCTGACCACGGCCCGTCATTGCCTGACCACTAAATCCATTTTGCTCTTTCAAGGTGGGCGGTACGCCAAAGCCGCCCGATTTAACAGCTCTCCGTAACTCCCTGCCAAGCAGAAGCCTCTTCCGAGAACCATAATAACCGGGGAGGAGAGGAGGGGTGGGGGAGCGGAGTGCTTCCTTGAGGTTCGGAGCACGTTGTCCGAGGATCCTGCTGGCCTCGAAACGGAGAACCTTGTGCTTCCGGCTGCTCATCCCATTTGCACCAGCAGGAGAGTTCCAACTGGATCACGGCGGGCAAACCTGCCTTTCCTCCTCCATTTATTGTATTTTATCCCGTTTCATAGACCTGCCCCTGTTGGGCCTGCCATCTTGGGGGCCATCTTGGGGTGGTTCAGACTCCCTCCAGCTAGAACCTTCCCCCAATCCCATCGGCCTTTAAGTTCTTATCCAGTCTTCCCTACGACGCAGTGAGGTGCAGTTCTCCATTAGCTCAAGAGGCCGCCTCGTCGAGAGCCGTTCCGGGGAGTCTGCATCTATTTGGGGATTCTTGCCTCTCCAGTCTCAGTTTCCTGGGTGTCCCCACCGGTCTAACTAGGCCTTCCCTGCTTAGCTTCCCAAATCTTAACCGGAGTGACCACCCAGGTCACGGCAAGAGACAAGCGGAGGTAGTTTAGCATTGTCTACCTCTGCTTAGTGACCGTGGACTTTCTTGGCCAGATTTAATAACCCCGGCTGATCCTGCTTAGTTTCCAAAATCTGACAAGATTTGGTTCAGGGCAGATGCCGGTTACGGAATAGAAATCCTTTTTGTCCGGCATAGTGCAGGGGGTTGGACTAGATGACCCAGGAGGTCCCTTCCAGCTCTATGATTCTAGGATTCTACATGTTGCATGTTCTATTTGAGAAGATCAATCCCAGTCCAGAATGGTGTAATTTGATTCCAGTGACCCACAGTTGTACTGCAGCCAAGTTCTTTGTGGCACCCATGGTTTCTTGGGTGATGTGCGGCTTTATTTAATGTATTTACACCCTGCTTTTCTTTCCGAAAAGAACACACAAGACAATTGCCACATACCAGGTCCTGGACGTGTGTTGATCATAGCCCGAAAGCATAGATGTGCAACCCAAAAAAGGAGGGGGGGGGGGAGGTAACCAAAAAGCTGAGACAAAATCAACGAAACGAATATATAGCTGAGCATCTTTAAATGTATCATGAAATACTTTATTTTGTACGTGCTGAGTATGCATACAAAACAATAGGTTCTTTTGGGATCCAGGGTGAAAGAGAAGGTTTCTGACCTCCCCGCAAGAATGTCCTCAGATTCCTCGTTTTGCTTTTTTCCGTGGGAAATGTGTGAAAAGTATTGACTTCGGAAGAAGAAGGGTTGGTTCTTATATGCTGCTTTTCCCTACCCGAAGGAGGCTCAAAGCGGCTTACAATCGCCTTCCCTTTCCTCTCCCCACAACAGACACCCTGTGAGGTAGGTGAGGCTGAGAGAGCCCTGATATTCCTGCTCGGTCAGAACAGTTTTATCAGTGCCGTGGCGAGCCCAAGGTCACCCAGCTGGCTGCATGTGGGGGAGCGCAGAATCGAACCCGGCATGCCAGATTAGAAGTCCGCACTCCTAACCACTACACCAAACTGGCCGAGGGAGAAGGCACACATGGAAACACAATGCTGAAAAAAGGGAGAGAGAGGGGGGAATACCCAACCGAAATAATAGTTCAAGAGCACAATGAATATCCACAGCACTAAAAGCAGCAGCAGCAGAGAAAAAAAGCTGATTTTTATACCCCGCTTTTCACTACCTAAAGGAGTCTCAAAGCAGTTTACAATCACCTTCCCTTCCTCTCCCCACAACAGACACCCTGTGAGGTGGGTGAGGCTGAGAGAGCCCTGATATCACTGAAGAAGAAGAGTTGGTTCTTATATGCCGCTTTTCTCTACCCAAAGGAGTCTCAAAATGGCTTCCAATCGCCTTCCCTTCCTCTCCCCACAGCAGACACCCTGTGAGGGAGGTGGGGCTGAGAGAGCTCTGACAGAACTGCTCTGTGAGAAAAAGCATTATCGGTGCTGTAACGAGCCCAAGGTCACCCAGCTGGCTGCACGTGGAGGAGCGGGGAATCAAGCCCGACTCACCAGATTAGAAGCCGCCGCTCTGAACCACGACACTAAGCTGGCTCGTACACCACCAAGAGTCCAGGATCAACTTAAGGTCTAACAAGATTTGTGGCAGTGGGGGAGGTCGTCCCCTATTCCTGGTTTTGTTTAGCTTTAATGTGCCCCTGGTCAGGAGAAGCAAAACCAGAAAGTTTGAGCGAGGAAAGAAACAGCCAAAATTATTATGATGCGATACATGAAAAAAATCATCGGGGGTGGGGTTTGTTTGTTTGTTTGTTGTGCTCTTTTTTCTAACCCTACTGTTGGGGATACTGTTGGGGTGGGCTCAGGCAGCCCCCTGTCCCCGGTCAGTCCCCGATTCGTCTTCTGAACGAGTCTCATATCCTCGTCTAACTCTCTGGTGTCGGGTCACACAGCCTAGCTGTCGTGTCCGAAAGCTGGGAAGAAACCAGCGCGTTCCATAGATTTGCATGGCTGTCAAAGTATATATAGCGAACTGCATGTTAAAAAACTTCGCCCCCTCGCCCGACGTCCTGCCATTCCTCCAGAGCTGGTGACGCCGAATTCTCCACGAAATTTCGTTTTATATTTCAGTATCCTTTCCCTTCCCCCCCTGGAGTTATAATTTTGGTCTTTGTGATATATCATAACAAACAACAATCCCCGAGAAGGATGGTTCACAATTCGCTCATTCTGTCCCACTGGACTTCTCCCCAATGATTTTGGTATTGGGGGGCCACTGGTTCGAATCCCGTAAAGTGTTTATAAAGGGGAGCCCTTCGGGGATGTCCAGTTGCCTCGATCTCCTGCTGGTGCAACTTACTCTATCCATCGACGAGTGGTCAGTGTGGTGCCCGTGACCCCCCAGCTGGCCTCCGGCACGTAACGCTTTCTAATCCGCGGCGCCAGGCCAGAACCCCAGCATGGCCAATTCCGGCTGGCACGTGCTGTTCCGCTGCAGCCCCCCCCCCCCCCGTTGCCGCTGCCATCCAAATGTTCTATCTCATTTTCTCTCCTGCAGATGGAGGTAGTTAGCACCTTCAAGAGAAGCGGCTCCTTTCAGGGGGCCGTACGACGACGCTCTTCCGTCCTCAGCCAACTACACGATGTAACCAATATTTCTACCCCCACTCACGTAATTCTCTCCGCCGCAAATGCCAGCGCCGGTGCCGGGAGTGAGTCTTGATTTCCTCTTACTGCTTGTGATTTAAAACGGAACCAAACAAAACCAAGAGAAAAAAAAAAGATATATATATACTCCCTTCTCCTGTTTTTGCCCTCCTTCGATACCCCCCTTCCCTTCTCTTCTGTCCGCCCGAACCTCACGCTCCCCTCTCCCTTCCTCCCTCCCTCCCTCCCGGTCCATTCCCTCCCGGTCGGTCCCTTCCTCCCGGTCCCTCCCTCCCGGTCCCTCCCTCCCGGTCCCTCCCTCCCTCCCGGTCCCTCCCTCCCGGTCCCTCCCTCCCTCCCGGTCCCTCCCTCCCTCCCTTCCTCCCGGTCCCTCCCTCCCGGTCCCTCCCTCCCTTCCTCCCGGTCCCTCCCTCCCGGTCCCTCCCTCCCTCCCGGTCCCTCCCTCCCTTCCTCCCGGTCCCTCCCTTCCTCCCGGTCCCTCGTTGCCAAAGTCACGGTTGCAATATGATTTCTTTCAGTTTTTTTTTTCTCTCCGTCCGGTCTCAGTCACGCCGGACGTGCAACTTCTATAAAGCCATAGAGCCAACCTGCGCTTTGCCCCTTCCTTTTTTTAGCCACTCGCACCTCTTCTCTCCTTGGTTTGCTCGCCTCTTTCACCTTCTCTGTCCGTGGCTGCCGGTTCCGAGTGGACTACAGTCCGGTCCCCAGCTGGCGGGGAGCGGGGAGGGGGGGCCTGTGCGTTTCAGTCCGAGGCACTGAAGCGACGGGGCAGTGTCGCCAGCTGGGGATCCAGCCTCCTTTCGACAGCCTAGCCGCACATCTCAATGGTGGTTGGTGTTTATTGTGGTGTTTTGGTGTGTGTCGCTCACTGTTGCATGGCAGCGATCAGCGGGAGCGGGAGCGGGGGGGGGGCTCGGAGGAAGTTTCCGGAACGGCCAGGAAGTCGCCCAACAGGACCGGACTAAATATGTCTGCGCTCAATCCTGAGTCATCCTCTGCATGCCCGTGATAAGGGTCAACGTTCATTGGGTCTGGATTCAATGTACGATGACTGATTCATGCCGGCGGGCGTAGGCTCTGTACAGCCTCCAGGGAAATGAACGGAAGGAAGGAATCAGGGGTTTTCCATGGTCTTCCGCACATGTTGGATAGTGCGCTTCCAATGCACTTTACAAGTAGATCGTGCTATTTTGCACAGGTAAAGCTAACTGCAAAGGCACATTGAAAGTGCATTATCCAATATTATCCAGATTTCACATTTAAACCAGTGTGGAAACCGGTTTACGTTTGCGTACTTGAGTGTCCTGAAAGGGCCCCAGGTGGAAGTATTGTGAAGGCCTGCTAGGCAGCCGTTGTAAAGCGGCACCTCTGGACATCTCTACAGTACAAATGAAAGCGGTTTTCATGGCTGATCCCTTTTCTCCGGATGACGGGTAGTGAAATGCAGAATCGGATGACGGGTAGTGAAGGGAGCTGGCGACCTTCAGCGGAACATTTCCCAGCCTCTTCTCCAAATCATGTTTTCAAGGATACTTTAGGAGAAGGGGAGAAAACAAATGTTAGTTCATAGCACAGAGATATTCTCGTTCCTCAGTTAGCACAGACCGCGAAATGGGACCGAAAACTGGTTCAAATCTGCAGGGTGGGCCGCAGATACGGAGAGGGGCAGGAGATGGCCGAAAAGACTGTGGATCATTTAAGTTAAAAGGATGAGTCTGGGGGGAAAGGTTCGGGGCCAAACAGAGGAAGGGGCTTCTACATCACAGGGAAGAAAGAGCTTTTCACTTGGCTCAGAAACGGGAGGCCCGGGAAAGCCTCTCGAAAGCACCCACAGAGAAATCAAGGACCAGACCCCTCTATTATCACGAAAAGGAAGTGGCCCCTCCCCGCCCAGTCCAGGGCCTTTACCCACCCCAGACCCTTCCTGTGCCTCACCCACCCACCCTCTTCCGAAACCATGCCAACTCTTTCTCGGAAGCAAACCAGCAAAACCCCGCCCGACCCCAAACCCTCTTTATTTTCCGTTATTCGCCACGACAGCAAAAGAACCCCAAGAGGTAAGCCGTCCATTCAACCCTGCTCTCCAACCCCCCAGCTAGTTCCCAGGTCTTCTGGACCACCCGGATTGTGTGGAATATTGTGTTATTTTTTTGGCGGGGTGTGTGTGTGTGTGTGTTTCAAATCAAAGCCATGCTGGTGGTCATGCCGGCGTTGCAACGTGGTGTCGTGGATCCATGGTGCCTTTTGGTATGACGAGCACTGTCGCTTTTCAATGGGGGCACGCCTACAATGTAAACCTTCGAGTATGGCCTGGAACCTTTGCTACAATTTTAGCCATTGTGTTTCTCTCTCTCTCTCTCTCTCTCTCCTTCTCTTTCTTTCCTTCTCTTTTAAATGCTGCCTTGATATTAAACTCTCTTCCTCCTTTCCAGCAAGCTGGGGCTGCTCTTTGAGAAACCGAAATCCATTAATAGCTTTTTTGATCTTTCCCCTCTCGGAAACACTGTGTCTTTGGTTTGTTCGTTTCCTTTTGTTTTGATGACGATTCTATTTCCTTTCCTTTCCTCTTTTTTTTTTTTTTTTTTTAGGAACTCTATTGTGGATGTCCAATGGGTTTCTTCGCCCTAAATGGTTCCCAGAGGGAGGGTTGTCATTTCAGGCTCACAGAACAAACAGGAGCGGCCCAAAACATTTTTAGGGCGCGAGGCAGAAAGTCCCAAGTTCAATCCCGGGCATCTCCTGTTAAGAGGACCAGGCAGGAGGGGATGGGAAAGACCTTGACCTGAGACCCTGGCTCAGGGGCAGAGCCTCTGCTTGGCAGGCAGGAGGTCCCAGGTTCAATCCCCGGCATCTCCAGCTAAAAGGACCAGGCAGGAGGGGATGGGAAAGACCTTGGCCTGAGACCCTGGCTCAGTGGCAGAGCCTCTGCTTGGCAGGCAGAAGGTCCCAGGTTCAATCCCCAGAATCTCCAGTTAGAAGGACCAGGCAGGAGGGGATGGGAAAGACCTTGACCTGAGACCCTGGCTCAGTGGCAGAGCCTCTGCTTGGCAGGCAGAAGGTCCCAGGTTCAACCCCCAGTATCTCTAGTTAACAGGACCTTGAGTAAATCTGTTAGCCTTAAAGGTGCTATTGGACTCCAATCTTGTCATGCTAATTCAGACCAACACGGCGACCCTCTTGAAATTAACAATTAAAATAGCTGCAAAATGGCTTCTCATTGAAAAGTCAACATTTAGCCGTCTAAAATCCAGAATACGTGCCAGGGACAGCATTGCCTGACAAACTTCTGCTTGTGGCTCCTCATAAGAGAGAAGTGAAGATTTCTTATTTGTGACAGTGATAGTAACTGTGGAACAAAGAGTGGAAGCTAATTGGGGACAAATTAATATGGAGTATCCGAGTGTGATTGATAGGAGTTCTGCCAGGGGGGAATTGGTAGCACAGTTTTTCTTCTTATACAGAAATGAAAGCTAAACATAACAAGAACATTTTTATTCAAGGCAGAGAATACCGCTAAAGGATTCCTTCAACACATAACAACGGCACCACTGATCCAGTGTGGTGTCATGGTTACGAGCGGCAGCTTCTAATCTGGCGAGCCGGGTTTTATTTCCCGCTCCCCTGCATGCAGCCGGCTGACCGACCGTGGGCTAGTCACAGCCCTGATAGTGCTGTTCTGACCGAGCAGTCCTGTCAGTGCTCTCTCAAGCCTCATCTACCCCACAGGGTGTCTGTGGTGGGGGGAGGAAAGGGAAGGCGACTGTAAGCCGCTTTGAGACTCCTTTGGGTAGAGAAAAGCAGCATAGAAGAAGAAGAAAAAGAGTTGGTTCTTAGATGCCGCTTTTCTCTACCTGAAAGAGTCTCAAAGCGGCTTACAGTCGCCTTCCCTTTCCTCTCCCCACAACAGACACCCTGTGAGGGAGGGGAGGCTGAGAGAGACCTGATATCACTGAAGAAGAAGAAGAGTTGGTTCTTATATGCCTCTTTTCTCTACCTGAAAGAGTCTCAAAGCGGCTTCCATTCGCCTTCCCTTTCCTCTCCCCACAACAGACACCCTGTGAGGTGGGTGAGGCTCAGAGAGCCCTGATATCACTGCTCCGTCAAAACAGCTTTATCAGCGCCCTGGTGAGCCCAAGGTCACCCATTTTGTTCCATGTGAGTCATCAAGGATCATTTGGGAAGCCAGCCATAGGAACCCGTAGGACACACGAGGGAACACAAAGGGGGAAATCCTAGGAGATGGATGACTGATTTATTAAACAAAGCCCCCCTGCATTTTGCTGTGCAGGCTACATCAGGAGGAGTGGATTAAAAACGTAATTTTATATTTAATATATGGATAATAGAAAGACAGCCCCCCCCTTAATAAAGGTTATTTCAAAGTTATTAAAATTTAAAAGGTGGGTATCAAAATGTGAGGTAGAATGTGAGATAAATAAGATAAATAATAAGATAAATAATGAAACAATACAATCAAAATCAAAGGCATAAAGTAAATATTGAGCAGACTGTGGTGGATCTGCCCACCACAATTGGATACTTTTTGCAGTGGAGATTGAAGCAGCATTAGTGGAACAAGTTCAGAAGTAGGCATGCACGCTTCGGACCGCTCCGGTCGAAAAATCGCCAAAGCAGGACTGCTTCGGGGACAAATCGACCGAATACGGTCCGAGGAATAAAATCCTCGGAGAGAAAGAGCCCCACCCTGGCTCACTCCCTGCCTGGGCCGCTGCCACCACCATTCCCTCTCCCCGGAGATTTGATTGGCAGTACAGATTTTTAAAATGTTGCTTTGGCAGCAGCACAAAGCTCTGCACTGACTAAAGAGAAGCCGTGGCAGCCATTTTGCGGCTGGCTCCGCCTCCTGCGGCAGCCATTCTGTGGCGGCACCCACCACGCCGGGTCAGAATCCCCAAAGGGTCTGCATGCTCAGAAAGGTTGGGTGTCCCTAACATGGGTCCTCACGAGGGCTGCCAGGCCTGTTGCTATTGGAAATCCCAAAATCTCATCTGCACCGCAGCATCATGTTCAAGGAAAACCATAGAGTTGCTGGGGACTCAATGGTAAAACCATAGAGTTCCTGGTGATTCCTAGAGCTACCTGCCCTTACTTCCAGGTTGTGATGTCAAGGCATATTTGACTCCCACGCACACGGCCAAGCGACTCCCAAAGCTCCTGCAGGTCGCTGGAGATGACCTGGAACCTCTGCTCCTGAACCAGATCAGACGATACTTCTGACTGATTCTTTAGGGTCCAGAGGGGCATGTGCATAGCGGTGGCGTCCCCGAATCCGTGTCAATTGTGAACACGGCAACCCGGCTCCAGGAGCGGACTGGGAAGCGGGAACATCCCTGGAAGAACCGTTCCCCATGAAGGGTCTGAGCCACATGACCCCCGAGGCCCAGCCAGAGGTGGCGGGCCTTGGCTCAGCTTGCTTCTATTCCCGGTGGGCTACTAAGGCAGTGGCCCAATAGGAAATTTCCCCGTGAAGTTCAGCAGTAGCCACTCCCTGGTGCTGGTGGGGAGTCAGAAATTAGAAGTAAGGTAAAGGTAAAGGTATCCCCTGTGCAAGCACCAAGTCATGTCTGACCCTCCAGCGTTTTCATGGCAGACTCAATACGGGGTGGTTTGCCAGTGCCTTCCCCAGTCATTACCGTTTACCCCCCAGCAGCAAGCTGGGTACTTATTTTACCGACCTCGGAAGGATGGAAGGCTGAGTCGACCTTGAGCCGGCTGCTGGGATTGAACTCCCAGCCTCATGGGCAAAGCTTTCAGACGGCTGCCTTACCACTCTGCACCACAAGAGGCTCGAAATTAGAAGTAGACCAGAGTAACTGATTCATTCCATATTATCTGGGGATGATCTGCTGCAGATACCGGAGCAAGGGGAGCCTCCAGACCCCTCCCCCCCAAGTAGGCTCTCTTCTTTAAGACATGACACAATCCACGGAGAGGGATTTTTCAAAGGGCACCGTTGGCCGCCTCTCTTGAGCCCGACGCCTGCCCCCCTCCCCAGGCAGCTCACCAGACTCGTTCGAGAACTTCCTGTCCCCGCTGGAGCCTGAAATGAATCCCGTCTTAGCTCTTTGCCCCACGCCTCTGTTCCATCCCAGCTTTGCCTCCCTATTCTCTTCCCTTTGCAGCTGCCAAGAGATCGTGGACGGAAGCACCTGAGCCTCAGCCGGACACCCCTTCCAGTGTTTCCTTTCTTAAAAACCAAACAGAATAACCCTAACAATAAGCAAGCCCTGAGCGCTCCCCCCCCCTCTCGCCTTCCTTCCTTATCTCCTGCTCACCTTCCACTCTTCACCCCATCACGGCCGCTTTCCACTTCCTCACGGGGACTCTGACATCACACGCCAGGCGCGGGAGGCCGTGGGAGGCTCTGGTCCCCGAACGAACGAAGCCGAACCAGGAACGAAAATTCAGGCATCAGGCTTCGCAGAATTTCAGAATCTCCCAGAATCCCTCTCTCCAGGCCAAGGCTGAGACATTCCTCAGTGGCTGCTACCGTGAGGGGCATGTAGGGTTGCCAGCCTCCAGGGGAGGCCTGGAGATCTCCGAGTGCTCTCCGGGTAATTGAGAGCAGGAGGGGAATGACGGCTTTGGAGAGGGGGCTGTGTGGCATTCGACCCCACTGAGGTCCCCCAAACCCTGCCCCCCCCCAAAACAAATGTCAAGGTATTTCACAGGAGGGTTGCCAACTCCTGGCTGGGAAACTCTTGGAGATTTGGCGATGGGATCTGGGGGGGGGGGGGGACAGGGACCACAGTGGGCTCCAAGGCCACGGAGTCCCTGCCCCCCTCCAAAGCAGCCATTTTCTCAAGGGGAATCTGAGCCCAGTTGTATGGAGAAGAGCTGTAATTTGGGGTGGGGGGGATCCCCAGGTCCCACCTGGAGGTTGGCATCCCAACCTCTAGGAGTGGCTTCTGTCTCCTCTGGAAATGTTGCTAAGGGCAGGCTGGGAGACGCAGAGGGTCGGTTCAGTTTGAGGTTTCTTGCCCGTAGGACTGAATGAAATTTATGGGAATAAAATTAAAGGAGGGTACAACTAAAAACCGTCCCTGCAGATAAAGCCCGGTGGGTATTATGCACACAGATACCTGTTCGTGTCTAAAACAAAAGTGAGGGAAAAGCGCTTTGTTCCATTTTGTGCTCCAGATGCAGAAATGATGCAGGATGGGGAGGGGGGGGCGAAAACCTGCCCCCCTTCCTGAGCAGCACTCTGTGGCTTTTGGGCCTTTATCCTAGCCTGAATCACTTCCCTGGAAAAGCGAGAAGAAGGCAGAAAGCTACAGACCACCTGGCCAGGCAGGGCAGATTGGAGGATTTGGTTCCCCTGGGCAGTGGACCTGATGTGCATTCCCCCCCCCCACATCCTTCTTGCCCCTCCCCTGCCACTTTACACAAGTGACAGGGAAGCGTGTCTCCTGTGGGTGCCCACTCCATGGTTAGGGTCAGGGATGCCAGCCTCCAGGTGGGGCCTGGGGATCCCCCGGAATTCCAGCTCCTCTCCAGACTGCAGAGCTCAGTTCCCCTGGAGAAAAGGGCTGCTTGGGAGGGGGGACCCTGTGGCCTTGGACCCCACTGAGGGTCAGGGATGCCAGCCTCCAGGTGGGGCCTGGGGATCCCCTGGAATTCCAGCTCCTCTCCAGACTGCAGAGATCAGTTCCCCTGGAGGAAAGGGCTGCTTGGGATGGGGGACTCTGTGGCCTTGGACCCCACTGAGGGTCAGGGATGCCAGCCTCCAGGTGGGGCCTGGGGATCCCCTGGGATTCCAGCTCCTCTCCAGACTGCAGAGATCAGTTCCCCTGGAGGAAAGGGCTGCTTGGGAGGGGGGACTCTGGGGCCTTGGACCCCACTGAGGGTCAGGGATGCCAGCCTCCAGGTGGGGCCTGGGGATCCCCTGGAATTCCAGCTCCTCTCCAGACTGCAGAGATCAGTTCCCCTGGAGGAAAGGGCTGCTTGGGAGGGGGGACTCTGTGGCCTTGGACCCCACTGAGGGTCAGGGATGCCAGCCTCCAGGTGGGGCCTGGGGATCCCCTGGAATTCCAGCTCCTCTCCAGACTGCAGAGATCAGTTCCCCTGGAGGAAAGGGCTGCTTGGGAGGGGGGACTCTGTAGTATCTTACCCCACTGAGGTTCAGGGTGGGGCCTGGGGATCCCCTGGAATGACTGTGACTAGTCCGAGGCCACGCAGCTAACTGCAGGTGAAGGAGGAGTGGGGAATCAAACCCGGTTCTCCAGATAAGAGCCCCCCCCCCTCCTTTAGGCAGCAAGGTCCCCTGGCCAGAATTAACACTTCCCCGCCTGCCAGCTCATCTTATTTCTTTTCCGTGTCTCCCCCCACCCGCTTTCGGTCCGGAGGGAAATTTACCAGGCATGGACGGTGTGGCATCATTTGGGCGCCGCATGAACTCATATTCCTCCCCCCCCCCCCCACCCCTCTTCCCTCGTCTCCTCCCCCCAAAACAGCAAGGATGGGCCTCCATACTCGAAAGTTTACTGTATTGTTGCAACCAATGCATGGGTCTTCTCTCCCTCTCCGGAGGCTGTGACCGGAGGTGTCTTCTTCCCCTCGCTCTGTTTGTGGCGGTTTCAGGGGGGGGAGGGGGGGGCTTTTGTGTCCTGAAGTCCCAATTTGGGTCTTCCCAACCCGACTTTCTTGCAGCATGAATGCCGCTTCTCGGGCTACGAAATCCACCCTCCCCCAGCTCTCCTCCCACCTGTGCATCTCAGCTTCTTCCACCTGCGTCTTGTGGTCTCCCTGTGAGGCCTGCGGCTTGCTTTTCCGTATGCGCGGCGCTGCACGCTTCAGCTCCCCCCCCCCCTCTCCCCGCCACCAGAGTCCAGCTTTTCACATTGGGACCATGGCTTGGTTGGAAATGGAAGCAGGATGGCCCCAAGAACTTCCTTGGAGGGGGGGAGAGAGAACCAAGTCGGTTATCTCCGTCGATGTGCACGGATGGGATTTTTAAAGAACCTGGGTTTCGTTTCCTTCCCTTCAGTCGAAAGCCTTTAACAGCTCCGGCCTTTTCTGTAATGTGAAAAAAGCCCGCTCTGCTCATAGGAGTTTCATGAACGCAGCTGTTTCCTTCCCCTTCTTTGGCTGCCAGGGGTGGGTGCTCCCTCCCCTAGGGTTGCCAACCTCCAGATGAGGCCTGATTGTCTCCTGGAATGAGAACTGGTCTTCGGGCTACGAAAATGAGCTCCCCTGGAGAAAATGACTGCTTTGGGGGGCGGGTGCTAGTCTAGGGCATTAAGCCCTGCTTAGCTGCCTTCTCTTTCCAAATTCAACCGTCAATGAGCTTCAACCCCCAAAACAATCTTCCAACCTGGAGCTGGCATAAGAATGTCAGAGAAGCCATGTTGGATCAGCCCAGCCCTCTGTGTCACACCATGGCCAAATCCCAGGGGCCATCAGGAGGTCCACCAGCAGGGCCAGAACTCCAGAAGCCTTCTCACTGTGGCCCCCAAGCACCAAGAAGGCAGATGTAAGTGAAGCCATGTTGGGTCAGGCCAATGGCCCATCCCGTCCAACCCTGTGTCACACAGTGGCCACAACCCAGGGTCCATCAGGAGGTCCACCAGCGGGGCCAGAACTCCAGAAGCCCTCCCGTTGTAGGCCCCCTAAAAACGTGAAGAAGACAGAGCATCCCTGCCCCACACGTAAGAGAAGCCATGTTGATTCCGGCCGATGTGACCAACCTACCTGGCCATTGGTTTATGCCCTCTGGGGACCATCTGGAATTCCAGGGACTCTCAAGGCCCGAGCAAGAGGTTGGCAAGAGCCTTACCTCATAGCCCGGACCTGTTCCATTCATGGATAGAGTCAGAGGGAAGGATCTACTTCAAAAATTGGAAATGGGGCAAGGGGAGGATTGCCAGCCTCAGAGTTGCCTTCCTAGTGCAGGGGGTTGGACTAGATAACCCAGGAGGTCCCTTCCGACTCTATGATTCTAGAATTCTAAGTCCCACCCCTCCCTCCTCAAGCTCCGCCCCCAAATCCTACCCAGACCTGGCAGCCCCATGCATAAGGAACTTCATTTCCCATGCCCTTCAGCAACTGGTTGCAAATGGGCTTTGCCATCCTACCCAGTACAAACCAGTCCCTGAGAGCATCGGAAGTGGATGGAAACAGCCACACATTGCATATCTGAAAAGCACCGAGAGTCATCATCCCAGCAAAGCTCAAAGGACAATCCCTAAGTTCCCTCTGTTATAACCCTCGGGGTTCTTTGACGGAGAACCCAAAGGGATTTAAGCAAAGCGGGTAAATATGGAATTCGCTGCCAGAGGATGCAATGACGGCCACAGAACTAAATAGCTTGAGAAGGAGGATGAGGCCGATTCATGGAGGACGAGTCTATCAAGGGCTACTAGGCATGGAGGGCCACCACCTTCAGGGGCACTAAACCTCTGGATCCCAGGGCCAGAAGGCAACATCAGGGGAAGGCCTCCACCTTTCTGCCCTGTTGCTGGCCCACCAAACTAACTGGTCATCCACAGTGTGAGACAGGAGGCTGGACTAGATGGACCCCTGGTCTGATCCAGCAGGGCTTGTCTGAGGTTCTTATGAAGGCCTTGGCCTCTCTGCCCTGTTCTTGGCCCTCCGGATTGCCAACTGGTTGGCCACTGTGTGGGCTCCCCCCAAAGACTCCAGGTATTTTCAAGCTCAGAACTGGCAATCCGACCTCTGCTCCATACACTAAAGTACTTCTAGGAACCTGGCCCGATATTTCTGCAGTCCATGCATGTCCCTCTGCGTTTCTGGGTTTTCTTCCCACCCTTTCTCAAGCCTCCCTCTCAAGTTGATCTTTCTGCCATCCCCTTTTGATAAGCTGAACTCCGACCTCTGCGTCACCCCACCCCATCCCACCCCACCCCACCAGCATGATGTGGCATGAAGGTATCAGTGCTCTGTATGCATGCGACCTCCTGGGAACTTTTGCCTCGATCCGTCTGTCGTGGACGGAGCATGCAGCCTCGTCCGCATTCGCTCTCCTGTCCATTGCCGACGTTCAGGGCACTGGCTAAGCGGAGCTACAGCAAGAGAAGACGTGTGGCTGCATCCCACTCTTCTCCCTGGTCAAATTCCACCAGAAAGGTTTAGGTGCTAATATTTAGGCTGGGAGCAAGGTGCCGGGGATCTCTACCCATGAAGCATTGCAGGAAGAGGTTGAGATCAGAGTGGCAGCCTTAGTGTGGCCGGTTTGTACAGGTATATATTGCTGTCAAGTAGCAGCTGACTCCAGAGCTCAGTTCCCCTGGAGGAAAGGGCTGCTTGGGAGGGGGGACTCTGTGGCCTTGGACCCCACTGAGGGTCAGGGATGCCAGCCTCCAGGTGGGGCCTGGGGATCCCCTGGAATTCCAGCTCCTCTCCAGACTGCAGAGCTCAGTTCCCCTGGAGGAAAGGGCTGCTTGGGAGGGGGGACTCTGTGGCCTTGGACCCCACTGAGGGACAGGGATGCCAGCCTCCAGGTGGGGCCTGGAGATCCCCTGGAATTCCAGCTCCTCTCCAGACTGCAGAGATCAGTTCCCCTGGAGGAAAGGGCTGCTTGGGAGGGGGACTCTGTGGCCTTGGACCCCACTGAGGGACAGGGATGCCAGCCTCCAGGTGGGGCCTGGAGATCCCCTGGAATTCCAGCTCCTCTCCAGACTGCAGAGATCAGTTCCCCTGGAGGAAAGGGCTGCTTGGGAGGGGGACTCTGTGGCCTTGGACCCCACTGAGGGTCAGGGATGCCAGCCTCCAGGTGGGGCCTGGGGATCCCCTGGAATTCCAGCTCCTCTCCAGACTGCAGAGATCAGTTCCCCTGGAGGAAAGGGCTGCTTGGGAGGGGGACTCTGTGGCCTTGGACCCCACTGAGGGTCAGGGATGCCAGCCTCCAGGTGGGGCCTGGGGATCCCCTGGAATTCCAGCTCCTCTCCAGACTGCAGAGCTCAGTTCCCCTGGAGGAAAGGGCTGCTTGGTAGGGGGGACTCTGTGGCCTTGGACCCCACTGAGGGTCAGGGATGCCAGCCTCCAGGTGGGGCCTGGGGATCCCCTGGAATTCCAGCCCATCTCCCAACAATTCCAGCAAATCTCCAGGGGGCATCCTGATTGGGTGAAACCCAGCTGAATTTAAAATGCCAGCCTAAATTCCTATTAACAGCCCAGAGGCCAATAGCTCTGCTAGACGAATGGGCTAGCAAACAGGAGTCAAGCATGAAGGGTGTGCAGGTTAAAACGAAACAAATCCTCAAAATTCTGCTATAAAAACCCTCCCCCAAACTCAGGATCTTCCTCACAGAGGAAATAAGCATAGAAATGGGGGAGGGTGGAGAACCCCCCATCTGCCATTATCTCCTTTTCTTTAAGCTCATCTCCATTTCCCCAGCATGCCATTCTGCAGAAACAACCTCCCACGTACGATCCACGCCATCTCCGCCCTTCCTTTGCACCGTCCTCCCCTTCTTTCCTGTCCATTGACTGCTCTTCTGACCCCTCGTTCTGGTTTCCTTCGTCAGGGCTCAGAGGGGTCCCTTGAGTCCCCATCCCCATGTCCAGCAGGAATCATTCAGAGTTTCTTGATTAGAGTCAGGCCCGGGGGAATGACGATGCAGTTCTTCTGACTCTGTTCCGCACACGTTGGACAGTGTGCTTCTGCAGCTGGATTTCCCTGTGCAAAAGTGGATATTCTGATGTGTGTGGAAGGATAATGCAGGCAACCCAAAGGAGCGGGGTTCAGGGGCTAGACTGGGGGTCTACCTCTCCATGCAGACTCGCTTCCGAACTAGAGGGGGGCTTGAAGACCACCCCCCACCCACCCCTCGTAGAATCACGGCTGCTCCCCAAGCTACACTTCCTTGGGAGAAGTGGCCACATCCTGCGAATTTCCCAGTTCAGAGATGAGAACCCTAGTCTAGGGATGGCCAAACGGTGGTTCTCCACAGGTCCGTGGACTACAATTCCCATGAGGCCCTGCCAGCCAGGCAGGGCCTCATGGGATTTGTAGTCCATGGACCTGTGGAGAACCACCGTTTGGCCACCCTTGCCCTAGTAGATGTTTGAGCCTTTGGGTTAAGCATGCCATAGCCAATCTGGGAGGGTTACCAATCTCCAGGCTGTCCCTGGAGATCTCCTGCTATGATGATCTCCAGGTGACCAGGCTCAGCGCCCCTACACTTTGGAGGGTAGACTCTGTGGCATTGGCCCCCTGGTGAGGTCTGACCCAGGTATTTCCCAACCCAGAGCAGGGGAAGAATTGGAAACTCTAAAATAGAACAGGGGGAAGAACAAAGAACCTGCTTAGGTATTTCACCAGGCTGAAATTGAACGGTTCTCCCTGCAAGTCTTGGAAAGTGGGTAGGAATGTATCTTAGAGCAGGGGTGGCCAAACTGGGCCTCTCCAGATGTCCACGGACTACAGTTCACATAAGCCCCTGCCAGCATGGACTCATGGGAAATGTAGTCCGCAGTCATCTGGAGAGCCACCATTGGGTCACCCCTGGCTTAGAGGAAGGCAGGCGAGATTTGCAGGGAAGAAATCTGAGAACCAGCCCGGCCACCTCCATTTAAAACCTTGTTAGGTGGACGCCGCAGGTTTACCTTGATTTAATAACCATCCAGCCCAGGGGATTCGGGGATCTCCAGTCCTTGAAGAGAGGACTTAGAGGTCTCTGACACACCACCAGGCAGAGTTTCCCAGCATTCTCTGGGGAGGGGGAGAGCCAGGACAGTCGCAGCAGTATAAAGCCAATGACGAATAAAATCCAGACCTGCCTTCCATCAGGGCTAGGAACCTGACGCACGGGAGAGATACGATCGCCCATTCCACCATGCGGCCTTGCCAGAAGCGTGGGTGGTGGGTCAGGCCTCCGGGCCCTCTCCCAGCCCCTCGGCCCCGAGCGACCCACGGCGGCTTAGCGGTCCCGTCCTCTGCGGTCCGTCGGCCGGACCGTCCCGTCCCGCCACGAGCCGCCCCTCATCCCGCCTCTCTCCCTTCCTCCCGGCCTCCCCTGCAGATCCGCGTAGTGAAAGCGTTCCGTAGCTCCCTCTACGAAGGGCTGGAGAAGCCGGACACGAAGACCTCCATCCATAACTTCATGACGACGCCCGAGTTCTTGATCAACGACTACATCCACAACATCCCCCTCATCGACGACACGGACGTGGAGGAGAGCGAGGCCCCCCCGAGACGGCGCTTCCGGGCCAGCCCCCCGTCCTCCCCCAACAAGAACAACAACGCCATCGACAGCGGCATCTACCTGAGCACGGATGCCGGCAAGTCACCTACCTCCTCGTCCAGCCCGGTGAGCCCATTCCACAGCATGGAAACGTCCCTTTAACACTCCCCTTTGGCCACGCCACCGGCGGAAAGGACTTTTTTTTCGTGCACCACATCAGGGGGGCGTCCACGGGCCTCCCTGGGGGCTCAGGACCAGCCGCGTCGGGAAGGCAAGGCAGCCGGCGAAGGGCAGTGCCCCTGGAAATTTGGTTTCTGGCCCCATCTCGGCAGGGTGGACGCGGACCAGGTTGGCTCCGGCACGGAGACGCGGCAAAAAGTCGAGGGAGAAGAGACTCCGGACGGGGGGCACGGTGTCTTCGGGGTCCCCCGCGAGGGGGTTGGCCTGAGTCCTGGAGGGTGTACAGGAAAAAAAAACCCATTTTCTCTAGTCTGTTCTTCGTTTCTCTTTGGACATGAAACACAGCCACTGAACTCACAGGATACCCCTTTTGGGGGTCGCTTCGGTTTATTTCTGGGGACCTCGTTTCATTTGGGGGTTTGTTTGGGCAGGGGGGGGGGTTGTTTCTTTTTTTTTTTTCTTTGTTTCTTTCCAAAGTATAAAAAAGGAACTATATTTGCACCGGGGAGGGAAAGGGGGGCGGGGATGGGGAAAAAAAGAGGAATAATCTAGACATCTATTATCCTAAATATATATATATGATACCAACTGACAGATGTATTAACGGACCTTCTGACCATAACGCATGCCTGTTATCAAAAAAAAAAAAAAACACCACCCTTTTCTCCTTACCCCCCCCCCTCCCCAATGGGATTTTGGTCTGGGGGTGATTATTTTTCTTTTTTTTTTTCTTTTTAAAGAAAACCATTGCTTGCTGTAGCTTGTATTTATACCATGGTTTGCCGGGGAAATGAATTAATTGGGAAAGAATTAATTCGGTCATTGAGAGATTAAAGAAGAAGAAGAGTTGGTTCTTATATGCCGCTTTTCTCTCCCCGAAGGAGTATCCAAGCGGCTTACATTCGCCTTCCCTTTCCTCTCCCCACAACAGACACCCTGTGAGGGAGGGGAGGCTGAGAGAGCCTGAAATGACTGAAGAAGAGTAGTTAGTTCTTATATGCCACTTTACCCAAAAGAGTCTCAAAGCGGCTTACGTTCGCCTTCCCTTTCCTCTCCCCGATTAAGTTGGCTCTTATTTTAACATTAATACAGACCTTCAACTTTTGAAGGTCGTGATTGTCATCAGTTAGGGGGGGGGGGTCTTATGGTTTATGCCTGGGGAGACGGGGGGGGGGGAGCCCCACTGTTCCTAAATCATCGGCTAATCCGGTTCCTACGTTGCAGCCAAGAAGCCGTCTAGTCTGTACAGAGAGACTCCGGCTGGAAAAACTGCCTTTCATTTCCAAACATTAGGTTTCTAGCCAAACATTAGGTTTCTAGTCCTCAAGACTAGGGAACGTGACTCAAGGCTGTTTCTTCCGGAGGCCAAGATCCAGCCGTCCAGAATACTCCCTTCTGTCGTGTCGACTCTTATTTGGAAAGGCAGATTTCTATTTAGCTGCATCCCCGAGGTTCTTTCTTTCCCCCACGCCTTTTGGGGGAGATTTGTCCCAGTGCCTCTTGGTCAATTTTCTCCAACGTTAATATACCGGCTGGAAACTTAACAGTTCAGCCTAAGAAACGTCCAAAGTCAGGGAAGATACAGGATGTAACTTGGAGGGGAGGGGTGTGTGTGCCAGCAGGGGCTTTGTTCGGGTTGCCAATCTCCAGGTGAGGCCTGGAGACCTTCCAGAACACCTGGTCTCCAGACTACCTTGATCAGTCCCCCCCCCCTCCAAACAGGGCAGTTTTGGAAGGGTGGTCTCTATGGCATTATAGCCCACTGTGGCCCCCACCACCTCAAACCCCACCCTCCCTGGTGGACCCTATACGTGAGTGGGTGCCATGTGTATTTTCCACCTCATCCACCCAAATGGTGTGAGGGGAAGGGGATTTAGAGATTGCAAGACTTTCCGCGTGGCTTTATTGCCAGCCTACAATTTACAGCATTCGGATTGCTTCTCTGGGGGACGGGGGCAGAGGGCAAGAGAAGCAATAGAAGATTTATTTCTAGCCCACCCGTCCTTCAAGGAGCATAGGAATACCTGCACGTGGCTACCCTGGAAGACAGGCTGAGCCAGGGCGAGGATGCCACCAAGGCGGGACGCGGATTTGAACTCGGGACTCTCCCGTCCACTACCTCCCACCTCAAAGCGGCTCTCTTGTAAAGCCCTGCTGTTTGGAGAAGTGGCCATCTGACACTTAGGAGAAAGTCGGGAGGCAGAGAACGGCTGAGTGGGGCGCCTCATGAAAATGCATCCCCCCCCCCAAATTAGCCCTTTCTCCCCTCCCCAAATCACTCCAAACACCACGCAGGAGCAGGTCCCCCTCAGGAAGAGCCTGCAAGACGTTCCCACGGGCCTTCAGCTGTGAGTCAAAAGGAAACGGGATAGGGGAAGGGAAGGCCTCATTCTGTCCGGGAGCGTTGGGTAGCCAAGCAGCAGTGGGGCCAAAGCCTTGGTAGAAGCTGGCCCAAGTCCCAGCCATCAGGCCTGTGCACATCCGTAGGGCACTCAAGATCCTTGGATCCGTCCCACATCCTCAGAAAAGAGCAGAATCTAGTCAGGAGGCAGGACAGGCCATGAGTCGTGGCTAAAGCCGTGGCGAAGGGGTCCCCAGTGTCTTGCAGGGCCACGGGCCTTGTTTCCCGTGGGCAAACCTCTCCGAAAGTACCAGCTGCAGCATTGTCAACAAAAAAAGCCATCCCTTCCTCGGAAGGGCAAACGCCAAACCCATCTGTAAATCTCTTTGTCGCCATCTTTTCTTTCCGAAGGGGGGCGGGGAGGGGGGGGGACACACGACAAAACGGGAGGAGCGGGAGAGGGGAGGAAACGACGGCGGATTCTTTTTTTTTCCTCACCTGAGTGTCGAAAGGAGAAGAAAAAACGATAATAAAATCCAAAATCTAAAAAGCGTTTAATTTTCGAGGAAAGGAACGGGGCCTGAGGAATCTCCCTGCGTCTCTGCCTGGGCTTATTTTCATTCGATATTGTAGATAACTATTGATAGAAACAGAATATTATATATATATTTAAAAAAAAAGACATTAAAAAAAAAAAGGAAAGGAGGGACAGGTCACCTTGCTGCTGTATAAACCCGCCAGTCGTTTTTCCCAGTGAGTCCTGCTATAATTTCACACGATGATTTTGGGGAAGGAGAGGGCATTCCTGCAAAGGGGTTGGGGGGGGAAAGAGTCTCTGCTTCTTGGGGATATTTTTTTCTAGACCATATTTAAAAAAAACGGTAGAGGATGAAGGCTTTTTTAAAAAAATAATAAATACGTTTGAAAAGCAATTGTACATTTGTCCCGACGGAAGGAACCGCGTCCCCTGCCCCCGATCACAAAAGGCACCCAGACCTGGAAAAAAAATGGTTTTACATGGAATTAGTTTCTTTTTTTAAAAAGAAGAGACTGTCTATCATCAAAGCCGAATTCAGTGGGAGAAGAAAAGGGTACAAGCCAAAGTTAGGGACCGGTTAGGGACCGTTGCTAAAATGCACGGCGTTTCTTTCCTGACCAATCCCGAAAATCTGATGTCAACAGATCTTGGGAAGTTAAGCTGGCTAGTAGGCAGGTGGAGGACCTGCAAGGAATAGCAGGGCTGCCGGGTTA